>NC_044980.1:173026935-173326935 GCF_008728515.1 Papio anubis
GTGGGGTTTCCATCATTGTGGGATGAGTGATCTCTGAGATCCACCCCACCTCGGCCTCCCAAGAAATTGCTGGGATTACAGGCTTGGGGCCCATTACCTTCTTTGAGGTACTTGCTCTATTGGCCAGGCTTGGAGTGCAGTGGCAGTCTCGGCTCCGCCACGGCCTTCCACTGTTTCCAGGTTGATTCCTGTCCATGGCTTCCAGTAGCAGAGGATTACAGGCCTCCACCCATGCCCGGCTAATTTTGTATTTTGTAGAGATAGAGTTTCACCCACGTTGGCCAGGCTATTCAGGCTCACGCTGAATTGATCCACCTGCCTCAAGCAAGTGCTGGGATTACAGGCGTGAGCCACCGCTGGCGACAGTGTTCTTTAGTGCACAAGGGTTTTGATCTCTGCGTAGTATAAATTTATCTATTGTGCTGTACTGTACGGCTTTGCGACGACACATCTGGCGCCATTCAGTAGGCGTTAGGTTTACCGTCCATTTTCTCTACGGTTTCCACTGTGGTTCTGCCCTTCATCTTTAATTCTTTGGAGTTAACTTTGAATTGAATAGAGGAAAGACCCACAGGCTTCAGTACATTTTAGGTATCTGGTGGCCGCTCATTAACAAGTTATTTCTCTGCGAAGGCTCTTGGATTGAAGATTTGTTTTCGATTCCCTTCCCAAAGCTGAAGTATGGAAATATACCACTAAAAGCTGGAATGGTACAGAGAGTTGAGATGGCCTCTGGTTGTGGAAATCATTCATTTTATTAGAAATAAAATTAAAATTTGTTTTGAATTATTTTTGGATATACAATTCTTGAACCTGTAGTTTTTCTTGTTCGACATACCATTTCACGGTTGATAGAAATCAGCTGTGTAATCTGTTTGAGGTCCATATACGACAAGTTTACTTCTCTGTGGTGATTGCTACGAGATTCTGGATGGGAAGCAGGCGCCATGGACTTCCTACAGTGATTATCCCGCCACAGAAACATCGAATTTGAACAACTATTCAGCACTTCGAAATATCTTACCTTTGAGCTCAAATGGGTATTGTAGCATAATGAGAAATTATACTGCGTAGGAGTGGATGGTGATTTCAAATTACCCAGCGTCACCCAGCCCCAGGCTGGGGTGGGGAGACATGCCATCCTCTGAGATGACAGGGACTTTCGTAGACCTACCAGGCCCAGCGCAGAGCCCATTACATGGGCTTGGTGTCATGGACTGGGACTCCTAGAAACCACCAGGTCCTGCCTGCAAAATTAATCAGGCTGGGATTGGCTTATTTTAGGAGTGCACAGGGGCAAAACACTTAGAAGGAAATCTCATGGCCTGGAAGTAAGAGTTGCTTAAAGCCTCAGAACAACAAAAGAAAGCAAAAATAGATAACTGGGGATTATTAAGCTATAAAGTTTCTTCTTTCTTTTTTTATTTTTTTGAGACAGGATCTCCCACTCGTAGCACTTTGAGCTGGAGTGCCAGTAATGCTGGAATCCACAAGCCTCACTGCCACCTTGACCTCCCAGGCTCAGAGTTTTTAAAGAATTTCCTGCTTTATTTTTATTATCTAGATATTTCCAGCCTTATAAAATGCTTATATTTCAGACCTGTTTCAGCGCACCCATCAGTAGCGCTGCGCCGTCGCGGGTTAACCGCATAAGGTATGTTAGAGTTCATTTCTTCCTCGGCGCTACTATGACCATGCCGTGTAGTTAACCATATAGTATGGTAAATTCATTCTTCCTCGAAAGCCTTACCTTGACCATGCCGTGTAGTTAGCAAAACGCATAGTATGGAAGTGATTCACATTTCTTCCCATCGGCCTACTTATTATACCGTGCCAATGCAGCCGCCTGGTATGAGTAGAGATTCACGTTGTACGTACCTGACCATGCCGCGCCAGTTAACCATGGTATGGGTGGATTCACATTTTCTTCCCTCGGCTTTCCTTCCGTTAACCTGCTGGTATGGCCATTCCACATTCTTCCCCTCAGCCTTGTGCCATGCATTAGTGCTGCGTGCCGTGATTCCACATTCTTCTTCCCTCCCAGCCTGTGCCATGCAGAATTAACCATATAAATGCGCCGTAGAATTCTTCCCTCAGCTGGCCATTATGGTGACCATGGTGAGTAGAATTCCACATTGCCTAACTTCCCTCAGCCTATGACGCCGTGCAGTTAACCATAAGTATAGGCGGGGATTCCACGGTACTTCCCTCAGCCTGCGGCCGCCGTGCAGTTAACCACGTAAAGAGAGTAGCAGATTCCCATTCTTCCCTCAGCCTGTAGGCCCGTTCCATTTCCATTCCAGCCTGGCCATTCTTTCCTGTTATAAATGCATTCCATTCTTCCCTCCATACCACTACTTTAAGCCCATTACCGTTATACATATAGTAAATTCACATTTGTCTTCCCTCCAACCCTACCCAGCCACTTACGTGTAGTTAAAATTATAAAATAAATTCCATTCTTCCCTCAATACCCAATGCATGCAGTGCAGTTAACCCATAAAAGTATGGTAATTCCACATTCTCTTCCCTCAGCCTATATTACGCTTGCCGTGCAATGTATAAAAGAGTATATAGTGGAATTCCATTTCTTCCCATCATTACTGCTTGGCCATGTTACATTAGCAATTCCCAACCGCATGAGTAGGTAAATTCATTTTCTTCCTCAGCCTTACTGCCGGAAGCCATGCGTTAGTTAGCCATATGGTATGGTAGATTCCATTTCTCCCTCAGTACAACGGCCATGCCATTGTAGTTGGCCATCACGCGGTAAGTACTTCACATTTCTTCCCCTCGGCCTGCGGTACGCGATGCTGGTTAGCCATGCATCGCGTGTAGTAGAGATTCACGCCTCCGGCCTTGCTGCCGGTATTGCTGGATTTAAGCCATGGTGCCAGGTAAGAGTTCACATTTTCTTTGCTCCAGCCTTACTTCCGCTGAAGCCATGCCGTAAGCCAGGGTTAACCATATAGTATGATGCGTTCCACGTCTTCCCCTCCGGCGCCTGCTGGGCCATACAGTTGCCGCCGCCAGTGTAGTGATTTATTTCTTCCCTCAGCCTGTATTACATATTACCGTCATGATTAACCGCCATGGTATAGTAGAATACATTCTTCCACCTCAATGGCCTGTTGCTTTCGCCTTAGTTAACCCATATGGTATGGTAAAATTACATTCTTCCCTCAGCTGCCAATGCATACCATGCCAGTTAACCACCGCGCCGGCATGGTAAATTCTATGTTACGGTATTGCCAGGTGTCGCTTTATTATGCGCGGACTGCGGACACATGTAGGCGTGCGGAGTTCGTGCAGGTATACTGCGTGCCGGGTAGTTTGCTGCTTGCCCATCAGCCCGATCCCATCACCACATTTAGAGGTAGCTGTTCCGTGTTTTGCTTACATGCCCCTCATCCCCAACAGGTCCCAGTGTGTGATGTTCCCCTCCCTGTGCCCATATGTTCTCATTCATTGTTCAACTCCCACTTATGAGTGAGAACATGTCGTGTTGGGTTTTCTGTGTTAGTTTGCTGAGAATGATGGTTTCCAGCTTCATCCATGTCCCTGCAAAGGACACGGACTCATTCTTTTTTATGGCTGCATAGTATTCCATGGTGTATATGTGCCACATTTCTTTTATCCAGTCTGTCACTGATGGGCATTTGGGTTGGTTCCAAGTCTTTGCTATTGTGAATAGTGCTGCAATAAACATATGTGTACATGTGTCTTTATAGCAGAATGATTTATAATCCTTTGGGTATACACCCAGTAATGGGATTGCTGGTCAAATGGTATTTCTAGTTCTAGGTCCTTGAGGAATCGCCACACTGTTTTCCACAATGGTTGAACTAATTTACATTCCCACCAACAGTGTAAAAGCATTCTTATTTCTCCACATCCTCTCCAGCATCTGTTGTTTCCTGGCTTTTTAATGATAGCCATTCTAATTGGTGTGAGACTGTATCTCATTGTGGTTTTGATTTGCATGTCTCTAATGACCGGTGATAATGAGCCTTTTTTCAAATGTTTGTTGGTCGCATAAATGTCTTCTTTTGAAAAGTGTCGTTCATATCCTTTGCCCACTTTTTGATGAGTTTTTTTTTTTTTTTCCTGTAAATTTATTTAAGTTCTTTGTAGATTCTGGATATTAGCCCTTTGTCAGATGGATCGATTGCAAAAGTTTTCTCCCATTCTGTAGGTTTGTCTGTTTACTCTGATCATAGCTTCTTTTGCTATGCAGAAGCTCTTTAATTTAATTAGATTCCATTTGTGAATTTTGGCTTTTGCTGCCATTGCTTTTGGTATTTTAGTCATGAAGTCTTTGCCCATGCCTGTGTCCTAAATGGCATTGCCTAGGTTTTATTCTAGGGTTTTTACGGTTTTAGTTCTTATGCTTAGATCTTTAATCCAGCTTGAGTTAATTTTTGTATAAAGTGTAAGGAAGGTGTCCAGTTTCAGTTTTCTGCATATGACTAGCCAGCTTTCCCAACACCATTTATTAAATAGGGAATCCTTTCCCCATTGCTTGTTTTTGTCAGGTTTGTCAAAGATCAGATGGTTGTAGATGTGTGGTGTTATTTGGGAAGGCTCTGTTCTGTTCCATTGTTCTATATATCTGTTTTGGTGCCAGAACCAAGCTGTTTTGGTTACTGTAGACTTGTAGTATAGTTTAAAGTCAAGAT
This sequence comes from Papio anubis, assembly GCF_008728515.1. NCBI lineage: Eukaryota > Metazoa > Chordata > Mammalia > Primates > Cercopithecidae > Papio > Papio anubis. The sequence continues at coordinate 173,031,615 of NC_044980.1, forward strand.
AGTGTGATGCCTCCAGCTTTGTTCTTCTTGCTTAGGATTGTCTTGGCTAAATGGGCTCTTTTTTGGTTCCATATGAAATTTAAAGTAGTTTTTTTCTAATTCTGTGAAGAAGGTCAATGGTAGCTTGATGGGAATAGCACTGAATCTATAAATTACTTTGGGCAGTGTGGCCATTTTCACGATACTGATTCTTCCTATCCATGAGCATGGAATGTTTTTCCATTTGTTTGTGTCCTCTCTTATTTCCTTAAGCAGTGGTTTGTAGTTCTCCTTGAAGAGGTCCTTTGTATCACTTGTAAGTTGTATTCCTAGATATTTTATTCTCTTCATAGCAATTGTGAATGGGCGTTCACTCATTATTTGGCTCTCTGTTTGTCTATTATTGGTGTTTAGGAATGCTTATGATTTTTGCACATTGATTTTGTATCCTGAGACTTTGCTGAAGTTGCTTATCAGCTTAAGGAGTTTTTGCGCTGAGACAATGGGGTTTTCTAAATGTACAATCATGTCATCTGCAAACAGAGATAATTTGGCTTCCTCTCTTCCTATCTGAATACCCTTTATTTCTTGCTCTTGCCTGATTGCCCTGGCCAGAACTTCCAATACTATGTTGAATAAGAGTGGTGAGAGAGGGCATCCTTGTCTTGTGCTTGTTTTCAAAGGGAGTGCTTCCAGTGTTGGCCCATTCAGCATGATATTGGCTGTGAGTTTGTCATAAATAGCTTTCATTATTTTGAGATACATTCCATCAATACCTAGGTTATCGAGTGTTTTTAGCATGAAAGGCTGTTGAATTTTATTGAGGGCCTTTTCTGCATCTGTTAAGATAATCATGTGGTTTTTGTCATTGGTTCTGTTTATGTGATGGATTACATTTATTGATTTGCATATGTTGAACCAGCCATCCGATGAAGCTGACTTGATTGTGGTTGATAAGCTTTTTGATGTGCTGCTGGATTTGGTTTACCAGTATTTATTGAGGATTTTTGCATCAATTTTCATCAGGGATATTGGCCTAAAATTTTTTTGTGTGTGTCTCTGCCAGGTTTTGGTAGCAGGATAATGCTGGCCTCATAAAATGAGTTAGGGAGGAATTCCTCTTTTTCTATTGCTTGGAATAATTTTAGAAGGAATGGTACCAGTTCCTCTTTGTACCTCTGGTAGAATTCGGCTCTGAATCCATTTGGTCCTGGGCTTTTTTTGGTTGGTAGGCTCTTAATTACTGCCTCAATTTCAGAACTTGTTATGGTTCTTTTCAGGGATTGGACTTCTTCCTGGTTTAGTCTTGAGAGGGTGTATGTATCAAAGATTTATCCATTTTCTTCTATATATATATATTTTTTTTTTTGGGGCCGGAGTCCAGCTCTCCTGCTCGCCCAGGCTGGAGTGCACTGGCTCCATCTCCAGCTCACTGCAAGCTCCACCTCCTGGGTTCACCCGTTTCTCTGCCTCCAGCCTCCCGTGCTTAGCTGGGACTGAAGCCATGGCAGCCTCCCAGCTAATTTTTTGTATTACCAAGCAGGGCAGGGAGTTTCCTGTATTGTTAGCCAGAGGGTGGTCTTGATCTCCTGACCTCGTGATCTGCGCTATAAGTCTCCCAAAAGTGCTGGGATTACAGTGAGCCACCCGGCCTTCTTCATACATTTTCAAGTTATTTGTGTAGAATTAGGCTATATTATTATCTGATGGTAGTTTGTATTTCCTATAGGGGTCAGTGGTGATATCCCCTTTATCATTTTTTATTGTGTCTATTTGATTCTTCTCTTTTCTTCTTTCTTAGTCGGCTCAGGTGATTTTTCCACCACAGCCTCCCAAGTAACTGGGAGGACAGGTGCATGCCACTATGCCCAGCTGAGTTTAGTTTTTTGAATTTCTTTTTGGTACAGACAGAGTTTTGCCATGTTACCCAGGCTGGTCTTGAGCTCCTGGGCTCAAACCCAGAGCTCACCTCAGCTATCCCAAAGTGCCTGGGATTACAGATTGGCCAGGCACTGCCCAGCTCTAAAGCAGCTTCTGCTGGCCGAGGGGAAAAATCCAGCAGGTGAAGGGGCAATCTCAGAATGAGAGAGAACACTTGCAAACTACTCATCTGCTACAAAGTCGGCATCTAAAATATACAAGGAACTCAAACAGCTCAACAGCAAAGACAATGGCAGTTTTTTTTAAATGGGGCAGAGAGGACCTGAATGGAATCTTCCTAAAAGTAGATTTATATATATATTCTGGATGAAGTAAGAGTTTTTATGAGATGGTATCTTGATTTTACAATTTCTTTCTCCCATTTTGTGGGTTGTCTTTTCACTTTCTGTCTTTTTTTTTTTTTTTTTTTTGGTGGAGTCTGCAGCTCCCAGCTCACCCAGGCTGGAGTGCAGTGGCGCAATCTGGGCTCACTCTAGCCTCTGCCCTCCCAAGGTTCAAGCTTACATTTCTCCTCCCTCAGCCTCCAGGTGGCACAAGTTACAGAGCTGCGCCACCACATGCCCGGCTAATTTTTTGTATTTTTAGTAGGAGATGGGGTTTCAACGTGTTGGCCAGGCTGATCTTGAACTCCTAGCCTCAGGTGATCCACCTGCCTCAGTCTCCCAAAGTGCTGGGATTACAGGCTTGAGCCACGCGCCTTCCAGCAGTATACTTGTAATCTTAAAAGGAAATGCTAACATAGGGCCAGGCGCGGCCAAACCAGCACTGAGCAGGCTGTGAGATCCACGCGAGGTCAGAGAATCGAGACCATCCTGGCTAACACACCGTCCCGTCTCTCTCCCCAAAAGCTCCTAAGCTAACGGCGGTGGCTGAAATAGTCAGCCAGAGCTGAGCTGGAAATGGCGTAAACCCGGGAGCTTGCAGTGAGCTGAGATCCAAACCACTGCACTCCAGCCAGCTCTGAAACAAGACTCCGTCTCTTTATAATGGGCATTCTCACCACAGAAATCACTTGTGAGGAATTAGCACCTGTGTAATTATCTAGAGTTCCAGTCCTCCACAATGTATATATACTTTAGAACATATCTGGGTGTGGAATCTCCAAAAAAGCTACTGAAACTAATAAATGAATTTAGCAAGACTGCAGGATACAACCAGATCAAGATGCTAAAGTCAATTTTATTCCCATATATTAACAATTAATTGCAAATTAACATATTAATTCTCCCCAAATTGATCCATAGATTTAATGCAGTTCCAATTAAAATCCAGTAGGTTTTCTTAAAAATAGAAATTGAAAAGTTGTTTCTAAAAGTCACAACATGGCACATGTATACATATGTAACAAACCTGCACATTGTGCACATGTACCCTAGAACTTAAAAGTATAATAAAAATAAATAAATAAATAAATACAAAGATTAAAATTAAAATTTTAAAAGAAAAAATAAAAGCACCTACAGAGAGGTCAGAAATATCTGGGAAAAAAGAAAGAAAGAAAAAAAATGAAAATGAAAAGCAACTAGAAGAGCCAAAGTCATTCTGAAAAACACGAACAAAGTTAGAAGGGTAACACTACCTAAATTCAATACTTATCACAAAGCGATATAATCAGACTTGTGTGGGATTGGCATAATAAAGAATTGATTAATGGAAAACAGAGTGCAGAAATAGACCCACATATACTGGGAGAACTAATTTTTGACAAATATTTGAAGGCAACTCATTAAACAACGGACAATCGGGCACTGTTTCTCTTCATACTGAAAAATTATTTAATATTTCTTGTAATGTAGATTTTCTGTTAGTAAATTATTTCAGCTTTTGTTCATTTAAAATATCTTTATTTCACCTTCATTTCTGATGGCATTTTCAATAGATGTGTAATTCTGATTAATAGATTTTTTTTTCTTTCAGAACTTCAAAGGAGCTGTTTCATTTTCTATGAGTTCTGTTATTTCTGGTGAGAATAACACGGTCATTCCTACTGTTGTTTTCCTATATGTACTGCATCCTTTTCTTCTGACTTCTTTCAAGATAGTCTATTTTTTTTTTTTCTCAGCAATTCTACTTTAATGTGGCTGGGGTGTCTGTTCATACTGCTTGGAGTTTACTGAGCTTCTTGGATATATGGATTGCAATTCTTATCAAAATTAGAAAAAATTTGGAACCATTTTTTCAAATATTTTTCTGCCCCGATATAACATATCTCCTTCTAAGGCTCTGATTACATTTGCTTAGAGTGCTTGATATGTCCCTGCAGACCACCAAGGCTCTATTCTTTTTGTATTTCTCTGTGGGCTTTAAATTGGATAGTTTTTATTGACCTGCCTTCAGATTTGCTAATCCTTTCTTTGCACTATTGATTTTCCTAAGTCCATCCTGTGAAGTTTTAATTTCCGATATTATATCTGTTAGTTCTAGAATTTCTAATTTTTCTTTTTCACACTTTCATGTCTGTGCTGAGTCCCCATCTGTTTACTATTTCTATGCTTTTCTTTAAATCCTTGAATTTCTTGTGACAGCTGGTCAAAAAACATTAGCTGCCAATTCTATAATCTTTGTCATCTTTGGATTTGTTTCTATTAACCCTTTCTTTTTTTCTTCTTTTTGTTTTTTTTTTTTTTTTTGAGATAGAGTCTCGCTCTGTCCCCCAGGCTGGAGTACAATGGTGTAATCTCGGCTCACTGCAAGCTCTGCCTCCCAGGTTCAAGCGATTCTCCTGCCTCAACCTCCTGAGTAGCTGGGATTACAGGTGCATGCCACCACTCCCGGCTAAATTTTGGTTTACCGTTTGGAAAGTTCTCCCGGGCAAAAAGCTGGGATTAATAAGGAACTTAGCACATGTATTTCTCTTCTTTCAAAGTCACATTTCTGCAGTTTTACTCCATCTATTTTCTACAATATTATTGCTGTCTAAAACACAAAGCTGAATCCAATTCTTGTTTCTCTGTCATGGCTAGAGCTGCAAATCCTCCATCCTATTTTTCCCCATTGTTGAATGTGAATGGAGTGTTAAAGATTACCACACATTTGAGGAAAGCTTCTTATATCAAGTCTAGAGAACAAAACTAACAGGCAAACAAACAAACAAGAGCTTGAATGAGGCAGAAACCACACATGGAAAGAAAGGCTTTAAAAATAAGCCTCTTATGGCCAGGCGCGGTGGCTCACGCCTGTAATCCCAGCACCTTGGGAGGCCGAGGCAGGCGGATCACGAGGTCAGGAGATCGAGACCATTCTGGTTAACACAGTGAAATCCCATCTCTACTAAAAATACAAAAATTAGCCGGGCGTAGTGGAAGGCGCCTGTAGTCTCAGCTACTCAGGAGGCTGAGGCAGGAGAATAGCGTGAACCCAGGAGGCAGAGGTTGCCGTGAGCGGAGATCGTACCACTGCACTCCAGCCTGGGCGATAGAGCGAGACTCCATTAAAAAAAAAAAAATCCTCTTATTAATATTCCCAGGGAGGTAGTGCATCCATGATTCAAGAACAGAATTTTATATTTTAATAAAAGAGTGAGACCATGTGCGGTGGCTTACACCTGTAATCCCAGCACTTTGGGAGGCAACGCAGGCAGATCATGAGGTCCGAAGTTTGAGACTAGTCTGGCCAACACGGTGAAATCCCATCTCTACTAAAAATACAAAAATTAGCCGGGCGTGGTGGTCCATGCCTGTAATCCCAGCTGCTCAGGACACTGAGGCATGAGAATCATTTGAAGCTGAGGTGGAGGTTGCAGTGAGCTGAGACTGCACCACTGTACTCCAGTGTGACAGAGTAAAACTCGGTCTCTAAATAAGTAGATAAGTAAATAAAAATAAAAGAGTGAGAAACTACAGAGAAAAAAACCTGTTTTTAGAAAATAAATACGTGGGCCAGGTGTGGTGACTCACACCTGTAATCCCAGCACTTTGGGAAGCCAACTTGGGTGATCATCTGAGGTCAGGAGTGCGAGACTAGCCTGGCCAACATGATGAAACCCCCTGTCTACTAAAAATACAAAAATTAGCTGGGCGTGGTGGTGCATGCCTGTAATCCCAGCTGCTCAGGAGGCTGAGGCAAGAGAATCACTTGAACCTGGGAGGTGGAGTTGCAGTGAGCCGAGATCACACCACTGCACTCCAACTCCGTCTCAAAAATAAATAAATAAATAAATAAATAAATAAATAAATAAATAAATAAAATACAAAATTAGCTGGGTGTGGTGGCACACATCTGTAGTCTCAGCTACTAGGGAGGCTGAGACAGGAGAACTGCTTGAACCTGGTGAGAGGTGAAGCCAGCTGGACTTCCTGGCTGGAGTGGGGACTTGGAGAACTTTTCTGTCTTACAAGAGTGTTGTAAAATGCACCAATCAGCATTCTGTAGCCAGGATTGTAAAACACACCAATCAGCACTCTGTAGCTAGCAAGAGGATTGTAAAATGCAACAATCAGTGCTCTGTAAAAACGCACCAATCAGCATGCTGTAGCTAGCAAAAGGACTGTAAAATGCACCAATCAGCACTCTGTAAAAACGTACCAATCAGCACTCTGTAGCCAGCAAGAGGATTGTAAAATGTGTCAATCAGCACTCTGTAAAATGCACCAATCAGTGCTCTGTAAAATGCACCAATCAGCAGGATCCTAAAAGTAGCCAATTGCAGCTGGGCGCGGTGGCTCAGGCCTGTAATCCCAGCACTTTGGGAGGCCGAGACAGGCGGATCACGAGGTCAGGAGATCGAGACCATCCTGGCTAACACAGTGAAACCTCCTCTCTACTGAAAACACAAAAAATTAGCCAGGCATGGTGGCGAGCGCCTGTAGTCCCAGCTACTCGGGAGGCTGAGGCAGGAGAATGGCATGGACCCGGGAGGCGGAGCTTGCAGTGAGCTGAGATCGTGCCACTGCACTCCAGCCTGGGCGACAGAGTGACACTCAGTGTCAAAAAAGAAAAGAAAAGAAAGAAGTAGCCAATCGCAGGGAGGATTGAAAAAAGGGCACTCTGATAGGACAAAAACGGAACATGGGAGGGGACAAATAAGGGAATAAAAGCTGGCCATCCCCCAGCCAGCCCTGGCAACCCTTCAGGTCTCCTTCCACCTCTGGAAGCTTTGTTCTTTCACTCTTCACAATAAACCTTGCTACCACTCACTCTTTGGGTCCATGCCATCTTTAAGAGCTGTAACACTCACCGCGAAGGTCCACCGCTTCATTCTTGAACTCAGCCACACCAGGAACCCACCAGAAGGAACCAACTCCGGACACACCGGGTGGCAGAGGCTGCAATGAGCTGAGACTGTGCCACTGCACTCCAGCCTAGGTGAAACAGAGCGAGACTCCATCTCAAAAAAAGAAAAGAAAAACATCACAAAAATATAAAGTTCAACAGACAGATGGAAAATATGAGGGGCAGAAAAGATTTTTAAATTGCTAATCCAGCCCAAGAAGTCTAATATCTGAATAACAGGAGTTTCAGAGAAAACAGAGGAGACAGAGATACCAAATAAATAGTCAAGAAACTACCAGAAGCATACGTCTCCAGAATGAAAAAAAGCACTGCCCAGAACAAGTGCTCTGCACAACTGATGAAAATACACCAACATTAAGGTACATCACTATGAAATGTTAGCACATTGAATGAAAAGCACATATTTTATATGCTCCCAGATAGAAAGGGGGGGGGGGAATAAAACAGTTTCCATAAAAGAAAGATCACTCAGAATGCTTCAGATGTCTTCACAGCAGCTCTGGAAGGAAGCAAGCATCTTCAGAATTACGGGGAAAAATAACACTTGCAACTTAGATGTATATATCCTGGAAAGCCACCAATCATGTATAAGGGTAGATTAAAGACATTTGCAGACATACAGGTTCTCAAAATAATTATCTCCTATGCTTCTGGTTTCTAGAAGCTACTATAGAATGTGTTAATAATACAGGGGGAAAAAACAGAAAAGAGGAGTCATAGAGTCCAAGAAAGAGACTCGAGCTCAGGAGTGAGGCAAAGGAGAGGCCCTGAGGGAGGGCGACAGGAGGTGCCTGGGTGAAAGCTAGTACCGAGCACGAGGGTCAACTATCCAGACACGAGCAGAGCAGGAGGCCTCACGAGAGAGTTCCTCAAGAAGTTAAATCTGCAAAGGCAGCTAATGTGTTTTTATGCAACTGAAAGTAGATTTATCTAACCAGGGAAACGTTCGGGGATAAAATTAGTGATAAGTGGCCCGATGCGGTGGCTCACACCTGCAATCCCAGCACTTTGTGAGGCTGAGGCAGGTGGATCTCCTGAGGTCAGGAGTTTGAGACCAGCCTGGCCAACGGGGTGAAATCCTGTCTCTATTAAAAATATAAAAATTAGCCAGGTGTCATGGCTAATACCAGCTACTGAGAAGGCTGAGGCAGGAGAATCACTTGAACCCGGGAGGTGGAGGCTGCAGTGAGCCCAGATGGCACCACTGCCCTCCAGCCTGGGCAACAGAGAGAGACTCCATCTCAAAAAAAAAAAAAAAAAATTAGTGATAAATACAGAGAGAAATAGATGACAGTCATTGCCTCTAGTACAAACAAAAGCTGTTCTAGGACATGGAAAGTAATTACAGTACCACATGGTTCAGCTGTGAATAGCATTTACATATTCACAATGCCATTACAATCTAGCCAAAATGCCATTAAAACTGCATATTCTTGGGAAGATGAGGGATTAAAAGTGGGTGTGGGGGTTAGGGACAGAGAGGGAAGGAAAGAGCCTAATTTTCATCTTGGATTGTGGAAACACAATAAATGCAGCTTAAAATGAAACAATCAAGAATGAGAATAGAAGCTGCTATTTAGAGATATGGAAGTTAATGCCTAAAGAATCAAACAGAAGAACAGGAAATGAAGAGACTGCTGTTCTTGGTATAATTCTTCAACATTTTGTTTTAATTTTTAAGGATTACTTCCAAAGGGTAGGTTCTAAAAAGTGAAAGTATTGGACCAATTATGTACCCTTTTTGTTGTTGCTGTTGTTGTTTTTTGAGACGGAGTCTTGCTCTGTCGTCCATGCTGCAGTGCAGTGGCACAATCTCAGCTCACTGCAAGCTCCACCTCCGGGGTTCACGTCATTCTCCTGCCTCAGCCTCTGGAGTAGCTGGGACTACAGGCGCCCGCCACTATGCCCGGCTAATTTTTTTGTATTTTTAGTAGAGATGGGGTTTCACCGTGTTAGCCAGGATGGTCTTGATCTTCTGACCTCGTGATCCACCCGCCTTTGCCTCCCAAAGAGCTGGGATTACAGGCGTGAGACCCCGCGCTCGACGTTTTTGTTTGTTTTTAGAGACAGGGTATCACTCTGTCACCTAGATCGGAGTCCAGTGGTGGAATCACAGCTCACTGCACTCTCAAGGGCTCAAGCAATCCTCCTGCCTCAGCCTCCCAAATAGCTGGGGCTACAGGCGTGCATCACCATACCTGGCTAATTTTTATGTATTTTTTTGTAGAGACAGGGTCTCCCTGAGGCAGGGAACCTAAGGCCAATTAGTGCTGACTTCCTAGAATTGAATCAAAATGAAAACCCCAACTTTCCACACCCAAGTAACAAAAGGATCAGAGGCTACTCCCTTTGCAACTGCCTCCACCTTTCTGTGAGGCAGATGAAAAATGGAAAGTGCCTCTGATTGATCCCTTTCTGCTACCAATCAGACTGGTCATGGGCCCAGTCTTCAATTGCATAGGGTAAAACTTTGTAACTTAACTTCAGCCTCTGATTGGTCCCCTCCTGCAACCAATCAGACGTTTGCACAGGGTGTAACTCTGTAACTGCCTTTCAGCCTGGGTTGCCTTCTGCGATCAGTCAGACTGGTCAGGGGCCACTCCTTCATTTACATAAGGTATAACCAAGTAACCAATGGGAAACCTCTAGAGGGTATTTAAACCCCAGAAAATTCTGTCACCAGGACTCTTGAGCCACTTACTGGAACCCACTCCCACTCTGTGGAGTGTACTTTCGTTTCAATAAATCTGTGCTTAATTCTTTCATTGCTTTGTGCATTTTGTCCAATTTCACGTTGAAAACACCAAGAACCTGGACAACTGGTAGTCAAGACCCTCCACCGGTAACATCACTATATTGCCCAGGCTGGTCTTGAGCCCCTCCTGAAGCAATCCTCCAGCATTGGCCTCCCAAAGTGTTGGGCTTACAGATGGGAGTCACTGCACCCGGCTGGTGTACTGTTTAAACGTTTTTGCCACATTTCAACCTATCCTCCTTTACAGAGTTGTATCAGCTCTGTTCCATGGGTGATCTGCTCTAATTTGGACTTCCATCCTACTTCCTGACTGTTAAATTAGGCTCTAGCCAGGCGCTGAGCGTCTCTGATACAAAGGCCTGATATTTGACTGCGGGTTGCAGGACCCCAGGGAAGAGAGGGGGCCCTTTCAGAGGCCACCGGGGTAGGTTTCTGGGGAAGGTGACATTAAAGCTAGAGCTTAAAGAAGGAAGAGTTTTACATGTGCGGAGGGAAGGGAAGGGCTTTCTGGTAGGAGATGAGAGAAAACTGTTCTGTGGTTTTGTTTGTTTTTGTTTTGAAATACAGACAAGGTCTCACCTGTTGCCCAGGCCAGAGTGCAGTGGCATTCAGAGGTGACACAGTGCTAGCAGCCCTCACTCTCAGCGCCTCCTCAGCCTCAGCGTCCACTCTGGCAGCACTTGAGGGGCCCTTCAGCCCGCCACGGCACCGTGGGAGCCCCTCTCTGGGATGGCTGGGACAGGAGCCTCCTCCCTCTGCTTGCGGGGAGGTGTGGAGGGAGAGGCGTGGGTGGAAACCGGGGCTGGGCTCGCTGGCCAGTGTGAGTCTCGGCGGGCCCTGCACAAGCAGCGGCCAGCCCAGGGCAGTGAGGGGCTTAGCACCTGGACCAGCAGCTGCGGCGGTTGTGCCGGGTCCCCCAGCCATGCTGGCCTGCCGGCGCTGCACTCAAATTCTCGCGCGGTTTGGCTGCCTCCAGGCGGGGCAGGGTTCAGGACCTGCAGCCCGCCATGTCCGAGCTCCTACCCCTGCAGTGAGCTCCGGCGAGGCCTGAGCCTCCCCGATAGGGGCTGCCCCCTGCTCCGTGGCACCCCGTGCCATCCACAGCCCAAGGGCTGAGGAGTGCAGGCACCGCTCAGGACTGCCAGGCAGCTCCATCTGCAGCCCTGGTACAGAATCCACTGGGTGAAGCCAGCTGGGCTCCTGAACCGGATGGGGACTTGGAGAACTTTTATATCTAGCCAGAGGATTGTATGTGCACCAATCAGCACTCTGTATCTAGCTAACCTAGTGGAGACTTGGAGGACTAGCACTCTGTGACTCTGTGTCTAGCTCAGGGTTTGTAAATGTACCAATCAGCACTCTGTCTAGCTCAGGGTTTGTAAATGCACCAATTGGTACTCTGCATCTAGCTAACTCTGTGTCTAGCTAACTAGCACTCTGTGACTCTGTCTAGCTCAAGGATTGTAAACGTACCAATCAGCACTGTCAAAACAGACCAATCAGCTCTCTGTAAAATGGACCAGTCAGCAGGATGTGGGTGGGGCCAGATAAGGGAATAAAAGCAGGCCGCCCTAGCAAGGAGTGGCAACCTGCTGGGGTCTGCTTACTGCACGTGGTCTTCGCTGTTTGCAATAAATCTTCCTGCTGCTCACTCTGCGTCCGTGTCATATTTATGAGCTGTAACACTCACCGTGAAGGTCTGCAGCTTCACTCCTGAAGTTAGTGAGACCATGAAGCCACCAGAAGGAAGAAGCTCCAGACATGTCTGAGCATCAGAAGAAACAAACTCCGGACACACCATCTTTAAGAACTGTGACATGGCGAGGGTACGCGGCTTCATTATTGAAGTCAGCAAGGCCAAGAACCCACCAGTTCCGGACACAGTGGGACTTCAAGTCCCAACCCCCCACTGGGAAGCTCTTTCCCCTTTCTCCACCATCCCCAGGAGAGAAGCTAGTGGGGCCCTGGGGAAGACATGTGGTCAGTAAAGAGAAGCATGGCAGCTTTGCCTATGGGAGGCGATGGATGGCCACCAAGCTGGCCCCCAGCAGGAGTCGGTGGTGAAGCACAACGATGTTCAGCCCCATGCTGTGTCTCAGGCCTGCCTCTCTCGTGGGCAGGGAACCACTGCTTGTGACCTGACTGGGTAAGAGATCATAGCGGGGAGACATTCCCTTAGGACTTGGAGCGGCCAAGATGGAGAATCCTGAGGTGAGGCAGGCGAGCCCTGAGCACCTGGGGGAGCAGAGGCCACCTGGGTCTGCAGAGCGTGGGTGGCACCCACAGCAGATCAGTAACGTTGTTCTCCGTTCTCTGCCCCTCTTGCTCCTGGCAGTGAGCTGGGCTTTCACCTCTGCTCTTCTGATGAGGGTGCAGAGGGGATCAGTCCTCCCTGACCCATCCTCAGGTGCTCAGCTCCTTGGTGATGTGGTTTTTGTCCCTTATTCACAGTGGTGTCCTGCACACGCACTGCTGCCCACTCAGGCTGGAGAGAGGCTGTGGGCCTCACCCGTCTGTTCCCCGGACTCACAGGGCCTCAGGGCCAGACCTTCAGAGGAAGGAATTGCTCCGAATGTAAACAGCTCCCAGGAGAGTGATTCTCAGAGGGACCCTAAGCTTGCCAGCAGAGAATGGCCCCCCAGTGGTGCCCAGGCCTCAATAGCACCCAAGTGCCAAGGGACCTTCTGGAAGTCCCAGGTTCCTGGGCCTGGGAATGTGCATTCCCAGCCATCCCCTCCTGCTTTGGGAGAGTGGGATCATGTTTTTCCAGGCGCAGCATCATGGGGAGCCACAGCCACTCTCCGGGAGCCACATAGCCCCTGCTGCCCCAGCGGTGGTTCACCAAGCTCCTGGGCTCCGCAGGCCATGTGTGGGGTGGGGGCCTGCTCAGCCCTGGAGGCTGCATATTCTGAGAGCAGTCTTTTCCCAGGAGCCCAGCCATGAGTGTCTGTGGAAATAAAGGACGCTCCAGGTGAGGCTGGGTCCCCAGGGAGGGACAGTGGTCAGCTGAACAATGGTCCCACAGACATCGGTTCTAATCCCTGCAGCATGCAAACCTTGCCTTATATGGCATAAAGGAGCTCTGCAGGTGTGATCAAGGTAAGGATTTTTTTTTGAGACGGAGTCTCGCTCTGTCGCCCAGGCTGGAGTGAAGTGGTGCGATCTCGGCTCACTGCAAGCTCTGCCTCCCAGGTTCAAGCGATTGTCCTGCCTCAGCCTCCCAAGTAGCTGGGACTACAGGCGCCTGCCACCACGCCCTGCTAAATATTTTTTGTATTTTTAGTAGAGATGGGGTTTCACCGTGTTAGCCAGGATGGTCTCGATCTCCTCACCTCATGATCCGCCTGCCTCAGCTTCCCGAAGTGCTGGGATTACAGGCCCTGGCCAGGATTTTTTTTGAGATGGAGTCTTACTCCCTTGCCCAGGTTGGAGTGAAGTAGCACGATCTCGGCTCACTGCAAACTCCACCTCCTGGATTCAAGGGATTCTCCAGCTTCACCTTCCCAAGAAGCTGGGATTACAGGCACCACCACGACTGGCTAATTTTTGTATTTTTAGTAGAGATGGGATTTCACCATGTTGGCCAGTCTGATCTCAAACTCCTGGCCTCAGTGATCCACCCGCCTTGGCTTCCCAAAGTGCTGGGATTGCAGGTGTGAGCCACTGTACTTGGCCAAGTTAAGGAACTTGGGATGGAAAGGTTGTCCTGGGTTAGCCAAGTGGGCCCTAAATGTAATCACAAGTGTCCTTACGAGAGGGAGGAAGAGAGACTATACACAGAAGAGAAGGTGGAAGAGAGATTACACAGAAGAGAACTCAATGTGACCAGGGAGGCAGAGACTGGAGGATGTGGCCATAAGCCAAGGAATGCTGGCAGCCCTTAGGAGCTGGCAGAGGCCAGGAGCAGATTCTCCTCTGGAGCCTCCAGAGGGAACCAGCCCTGCTGACACCTTGACTTTACCCCGTACAACTGGCTTTAGACTTGTGGCCTCCAGAACTGTAGAGAATAAACTTGTGTTAGCCACCAAGTTGTGGTAACTTGTCGCATCAGCCATGGGGCATCTCCTCCCCGTGGAAGCCGCAGCCTGGTGGAGAGGCTTAGCAGGGTCTGTCGGAGTCATCTGGGGTTTGAGCACAAAGTCAGGAGTCTTGGAAGCTGCTCTTCTCTCTCTACACGGGTTGCAGCCACGTCTGCTCAGTGTGGTTTCAGTTCTCTGACAAGCCAGGGCTTCCCAGCCTGCCCCCAGAGCAGGCCTTGCCTGCTGATGCAGCTGGGGCCCCGTCTGCAGCCCAGTCCAGCCCAGCCTGAGGGATTACTGAGAAGTCCAGGTGAGCTGGAGATGTGAGGTGGGGCTCACAGCTGGTGCCCAGCTTCCTCCAGCTCCTCCCACCCGGGCCCATCCTGCTGCTGCACCTTTCAGCGTCTCCACATCTGTCCCTAGACAGACTCTGTCCTTTCTGCAGGAGAGGGTAGAAACAGACCCTCACTGCGGGGTGGTCAGTCCCAGCACAGCCTGGGCAGAGCAGGCTTCGAAGCCTTTGGCAGGATGCTGGGCGCCTGGTGTGAGGACCAGGCCTGCCTCCCCTTATCCTCGTGGGGTCTGGAGGGCAAGATCAGACCTGGGTCTAACCCAGGTCCCACGCCCCCCACCTCACAGGGGTGGGCACGGGTCTGAGGTTGGGTGAACAAACGACTCACGCAGCCCCCGACAAAGCTGGCTTCCTCAGAAAAGTATCAGAGCCCTCTTCCCAGGCCCCCTCCTGTCTCCAGCTCACTCCCAGCTGCAAATCTCAGCATTAGGTGTGAGGTGGAGGCTCTGGGATCTGGACTCTGGAAGACTCCCTGGCCCTTCCCAGCACCTCTTCTGTGCCTCAGGTCCCATCAACAACGTGGTCTTGGCTCCGGCCCCCGACTCTCCCTGCCCCCGCCCCATGCACCTCCGAGGCCACCCTCTGTCCACCCTGCGTCCACCTGGAGCCCCCCATGGCCTCCTGCTGCTGCTGCACTCCATCAGCATCATGCTCCGGCCTCAGACTGCTGGGCTCTGAGCCTCGCTGGACTCTACTTGGTGGGGATGGAAACCCAGTGAAAATGGGATCTGAGACAAAGGACCCCATGTGTAGATGCTGGGCATCCCTGGCCAGGGCCCCGTCCCCGACCCCAGGCCTGTGCCTCCCCTGCTCCGCCACCTCCCCCAGCTCAGCTGCAGTTCGTGTTGGCTTCACCCTCGCAGGCCCCAGCACTGCTGACTTCCATGCACCCAGCTCAATACACCCGAAGAAAACAGTCTCTCCAAAAGTCCCTGAATGGTGTCTGTCATCCTGGGTTGAACTCGTGCCCACCTCAGCAGTAGGAATTTTGTCAGGGAATGGAATGCTATGGGTCAGCCTTCAGGCCTCAGCCCCAGGCCTGGTGTGGGGCATAGAAAGGGCCATCTCGCTGGAACCCCATCTACTGAGAGTGGGACAGGAGAGAGCCCTAAGGGAGCCACCATAAGAGGGAGTGGCTACTCACCAAAGATGCCCACATCTGCTGTGTCTCCTGCAGGTGCCCCTAGTGAGAGGTGAAGCCAGCCGGACTTCCTGGGTCGAGTGGGGACTTGGAGAACTTTTCTGTCTTACAAGAGGATTGTAAAATGCACCAATCAGCACTCTGTAGCTAGGATTGTAAAACACACCGATCAGTGCTCTGTGGCTAGCTAGAGGTTTGTAAAATGTGCCAATCAGCGCTCTATAAAAATGCACCAATCAGCACTTTGTGGCTGGCTAGAGGTTTGTAAAACGGACCAATCAGCACTCTGTAAAATGGACCAATCAGCGCTCTGTAAAATGGACCAATCAGCAGGACCTGGGCAGGGACAAATAAGGGAATAAAAATGCTGGCCACCCCCCCCCACCCCTGGCCAGTAGCAGCAATTCCCTAGGGCCCCATTCCACGCTCTGGAAGTTTTGTTTCACTCTTCACAATAAATCTTGCTGTCGCTCAGTCTTTGGGTCTGTGCCACCTTTGACAGCTGTAACACTTAGTGCGAAGGGCCGCAGCTTCATTCTTGAAGTCAATGAGACTAGGAACGGACCGGAAGGAAAAACTCCGGACACACCACCTTTAAGAGCTTTAACACTCAACACGAAGGTCCACAGCTTCATTCTTGAAGTCAGCGAGACTACGAACCCACCGGAAGGGACGAACTCCGGACACACTAGGTGCACCCCACTTCCCTGCTGCTGACAGGCTGCTCACCCTGGCACCGGTGCTTCTGGCCACTGAGTGTGCCGTGTGGTCCTCTCTGCCCTAGGGAGCCTGCTGGCCGGCATCTGCCTCAGCCCCAGCATCATGGCCTCAGCCCTTTGTAGGGACCAGACTGATTCCTGCCAGGAAACCCCCCTCACCTTCCCCACCCAGAAACGACAGGGACAGGCAGCAGGGGAGTGAAGACACGTCTGCCACATAACACCCTGGAGAATCGTGTGTCAACCTCTGTAACCTCAGTTTCCTCATCTGCAAACTGACCTGCCTGGGCTAGGGGGAGGCTAAAAGGCCCTGTCCAAACGCGAGCCGGCCCACAGTCCAGGCAGTTGCTGCACGCGGCTGAGTCAAGAGAAGGTGCCTTGGACTGGAGTGTGTCCCCAGTTCAGTAGCTCCAGGCTGGACTTGTCCATGCTAACCCGATGGCCACCTGGTAACGTTCAGCGAGGTTCACGCCCTCCAGGAAAGCTATCAGCACAGGGCACTCTGGGGACTGTGGATTGGGGCCCCGGGGTCGGGGAAGACCTGTCCAAAAGTGGCTCAGGCTAGGAGCTGCAGGTCTGGCAGGCACAGCACCTTCCCCCACGGCTACTGGCTCCGTCTTTCTCCCCAGACAACACCCGTCCAGAGCCCTGTGGCTGCGGACAGCCTGCACAAAGACGCCACTATGCAGAGTCCTCTCTCCCTTGCCTCGTTCCCCAGGCAGAGTAGGGGTGCAGCATTTTCCATGGCTGCCCAGCACTCAGCTCAAGCTTCTGTATTCTGAGCTTCAGGCCTAATGCGCTTCCACGGTTCCCAGACCTGTCCCTCAGCCACGCCACAGGCCCGTGTGGTTGTTCCCAAGTACGCCTGCCTGACCCTGTCCAGAAAATGAGCGGTCGAGCGCTCAGCCAGGCTTCCCTTCTGTGCACAGGGAGCAGAGGGGCTCATGGCAGTCCCCAAGCACTGGGCACTTGGCCAGAAACAAAGGGGAGACCCTACGCTCAGCAAAGCATGAATCTACAAAAGAAGTCTGAGGCTGGGCGCGGTGGCTCACGTCTGTAATCTCAACACTTTGGGAGGCCAGGAGTCCAAGACCAGCCTGGCCAATATGGCAAACCCCGTCTCTACTAAAAATACAAAAATTAGCTGGGTTTAGTGGCGTGCATCTGTAATCCCAGCTACTTGGGAGGCTAAGGTGGGAGGATGGTTTGAGCCTGTGAGGCAGAGGTTGCAGTGAGCTGAGATTGTGCCACTGCACTCCAGCCTGGGTGACAAGAGCAAGATTCTGTCTCAAAAATAAAATTTTAGAAGTTCTGCAATTCTGCATAAAGATCAATGCTACTCATTCCTGGGGGCTGGGGTCACCAGGGAGGCTTCCTGGAGGAGGAAGCAGGGCTGAGGAATGGGTGGCAGCAGACAGTGTTTGTGGGTGCGGCAGCTTGGGCTGGGGCCAGCGAGGAGCTGGGAATTCCGCAGGGCTTTCCAGAAGCCAGAAGGCCGGGCGGAGTGGGTTGTTCCTCTTGTCTTGTCCTCCTGCCCTGGCCACAGCCGGGAAGCCCTGGGCAGGTGCCCGTGGACAGCTAGCACGCTCAGCCTTTGGTGGAGCACTGGGGTGAGCCGGGAGGACTAACAGGAGGGAGGAGAGGTGTCCTGGGGCCCCAGGGCGAGGCCCTGCTTTGCACTCAAGATAAGAACCCAGGGCTCTAAGGGGAGGTGGTGAGGAAGGGAGCGGCCCGTCCCGCTGTATTCAAGGAGAGACACATCTGGGGTCAAATTAGAGCTGATGGGGACTGTGTTTTGGTCCTGAGTCAGCCCCGGGAGGTCCCCTCTTCCCCCTGGTCCAGAAGGTCTGAAGCAGGAAGGTGGAAAAACATTTCACATGCTCAGGGAGGAAATGTCTTCACCCCAGTTTACAGATGAGGAAACGGGCTCAGAGCGTGGCTAAAGCGTCCCAAGGGCCAGGCAGGCAGGTCAGGGTGCCCAGAGTTGCTGGCCGCTGATTCTGGGCTGGGTGGAGGAGGGGCTGCCGGCCTGTGATGGGACAGGGACAGTTGTGATTACTGGCCTGGAGAATGGGGGGCTTGAAAGTCAGGAAGGCCACAGGAGTTGGGACAGAGAAGCCGTGGCTTAAAAGTGTCCCCTAGAGTTCCTGTACTGGCAGCTTAGTCCCCAGTGCAATAGCACTGAGAGGCGGGACCGTTAAGAGGTGATGAGTTGCCAGGGCTGGGCCCTCCCGGGTCCATCAATGCCATCATCATGGGAGTAGGTTTGTTATCAAAGTGAGTTCAGTCCCTTCGTACTCTCTGTGTCTGGAGCACACACACCCCGTACTTCCACTTACTGCCATAGGATGACACGTCAGCAGGGCCCTCACCAGATGCTGGCCCCTTGATCTCAGACTTCCTGGCCTCCTGCACTGCTAGCCTAATACATTTCTCTTCGTTGTAAATTACTGTCTGTGATATTCTATGATAGCAACAGAAAACTGACGAAGATGCAAGCCCAAGTGAGCTCAGATGGGAATGGGGCCCAGTGTGAGTCAGGATATGGGCTGGCCCAGGGCGCAGAGGTCAGGAGCAGGACATCGGGGCCAGAGCTCAGGGTTACCTGGACTCTGTCAGAGGCCTCTGGGGTCTGCTGGATCTAGCCTCGCCACGCTGGTGTTTGAGGCCCTCTGCACTCCCATCCTGACCCCTGCTGTCATCCCACAGCCCCCTGCAGCCAGATTGGTCTCTTTCACCTCCTGTGCACACGCTTCAGTCTCATCTCTCACCCTTGACTCTGCCCAAAATAGTCTGTACTTACAAAGAGCCTGCCCCTCTTTCCAGCTTTATCTCAGGAAGGACCTTCAGGAAGCTTTTCCCAACCCCTTCAGCCCCAGGGACCTGAGATTTCTCTGGATTCTGGAATGCGCTGGCCAGCCACTCAACACCAGTGTGAACATGTGTGTCTGGTCCCGCTGTCCTCACTGCAGGAAGCTGATAGTTGTGGGGAGAGACGGACAGTAACCAGGGCAATGAGCCGATGCATCGCTGCAGCGCAGGTCCCTTGTGGGGGATGGTGCTGAGAATGGAAATGATGCGCAAGGCCTCCCTGAGGTGGGGAGGAAGGGAAGGAGCCCACTACGGAGATCTGGGGGCACACAGGAAGTCCCAGGGCTGAAAAGAGCCGGCCTGCCTGGAGGCAGGTCACGGGGGAGGCTGGTGCCAGAGCCACGGGGAGAGACCCAGGCAGAGCTGGAGAGGTTGTGGCAGCAACATTGTCCTGGTGACAAGTTTGGGCTTTGTTCTGAGAGCAATGGGAAGCCACCAGAGATGCCACACGGAAGTACGTGGGAATGGATTAGCATTTTGGGACAGTCCCTCTGACTGCGGTGGTTAGAGGAGATTGTAGAGGTCAGTGCTGGATCCTGGGACAGCCCTTTGTGTCATCTGATTCAAGATGATGTACTTGGACCAGGGTGGTGGCAGTGGAATGAAGAAAGTGGATGGATTTGGGGCACAGAATCAATGAGGCTTGGGGATGAGGGGGACCGCCCAGGATTCCGGCAGAAGCGAGCAGGTGTGGTGTGCAGTTCCCTGGCGGGGACACCTCAGACAGCAGCGACTTAGGCTGCAGGAGGAAGGCCAGGGGTGCCGCTGGGGACTGCAAGCCAGTGAAGCACTGTGTGGAGGTGTCAGGTGGACAAGTTGTCACAAGGGCCAGGCAACTCTGAGGAGGGCCCTGGGCAGACCACACTAACCATGGAGTCACGGAGCTGAGCTCACATCCACTCCGTCCATATCACTGGCCATCTGGGCACTGTCACTGCTACCCCACTTCCTAGAGAGATTTCACCTGCACTCAGGACTCCAGCCATCACAGGTGTGCCCCCAGCTCCCACTCCTGCACCTCCTGCAAGACCCTGCCCTCCCCTAGCTTCAGGCACATGCCCAGCTCCTCCCAAACACTGCACCTGGTCACCTCAGGCTCCCTCCAACTCTGGAGACTCCAGTGGAACTCAGATACCTCCCCTCCCCACCGCCCCTGGCCTTCTCCTGCTGCTCCTCCTCCTCCATCCTCTGCCATGGGTGATGTCACTGTTGCCCACTCATAACAGCCAGCATCTCAGTTGGTACTCTAGACCAGGGCTTTGCACGTTCTAGACCAGGGCTTTTGCACACTTCAAGCCACGTGCAAATCACTTGGAGGTCTTGTTAAAATGCAGGTTCTCATTCAGCAAACCTGGGAGGCCCGAGATTCTGGATTTCTTTCTCCTTTCTTCTCTATTTTTTTTCCCTTCTTTCCTTCCTTTCTTTCTTCCTTGCTTCCTTCACTCACTGCCTTCCTTCCTTCCCTGCTCCCTCCCTTCTTCCTTCCTTTTCCTTCTTCCTCCCTCCCTCCCTCTTTCTTTTTCTCTTTCTTTCTCCTCCCTCTTTCCCTCCCTTCCTTTCTTTTCTTTTAGAGACAGGGTCTCACTGTTACCCAGGCTGAACACAAACTCCTGGGATCAAGTGATCCTCCTGCTTCAGCCTCCTATGTAGTTGGGGCTACAGACTGGATTTTGCATTTGTAAGAAGCCCAGCTACTGCTGCTGCTGGCCCTGAACCACAGTTGGAGGAGTGAGGCTTTTCCAGACCCATCCCTCTCCTCCCCGCCCCACACATCCTGAAAGCTTCTTGAGTCTTCCTCTCCTCCCTTCCTTCTACCACCTGAGCTCAGGTCCCTTCATCTCTGACCTGGACTGTGGCACCTCCTGGCACGCCTTCCTTTGCTTTCTGCCGCTGAGGGGTGTTCCGCGGTAGGAGTCACTTACCCAGTGGCGTTTCCCTGCAGGCTGCAGGGTCCAGGCCTCTCCTCACCGCAGATGCCGTGCATGGATGGGGCTGGAGGATGTGCACAGAAGCGTCATGGAGGGACAGCCAAGATTAAAGCCAGGACGAGGGCTCCATCAGGGGCCATCCTATCAATCCTGGGGGCTCATTCACTCATGGAGGTCCAGTGCCAAAGCCAGGGAGAGCCAAGGGCAAGAACCCATGACTCCAGAGAGCCCCCTTGCCTGGCGCTCTAGATCAGCCTGTCTCAAGAGGCCAGGCACGGTGGTTCATGCCGGTAATCCCAGCACTTGGGAGGCCAAGGTGGGAGGATCATTTGAGGTCAGGCGTTCAAGACCAGCCTCAGCAACATAGCAAGACCCCCATCTCTATAAAAAACAGTGGATCATAGATTCATAGTGTGGACTAAAACCACTTGCTAAAATACACATTTTAGTCCCAAACCCGGAAATTCTGATTTTGTGTTCCTGCCGGAGCCATCATTTTAAAGAAAAAACAACACAAGCAAAAGCTAAGCAGGAGATGCAGACGCCACCCAAGTCTGAGCCTGGCTGCGCTTCCTCACCGATGCCGATGGCACCACCTGGTGGCCATCACGTATATGACACCGGCTTCCTGGAGGGGCGTTCTTGCACTTGGGTAGGGTCGCTGCACACAGCATCTAATCTTCCCAACTCTGCAAGAGATCCTCATCCCCATTTCACTGATGGAGAAGCTGAGACTCAAAGAGTAGAGGTGACGTCTCTAAAACCCCACTTGTGGGAAGTGGAAGCGTCTGAACCTTAGCCCTGCTGTCTGTCCTATGGCTTGCAAATCTGGCTGGTAGTCAACATCATCCAGGGAGCCTTTTTAAACTGGAGGTGAAGCCTTCAGGATCACCCGTACGCACGCGGCTCCTTCCCTTCCCACGTGAGGAAGAGCTCGAAATCGCCAACGGCAGGAAGACACTCGCCACCCAGGACAAAGTGTAGGGCGCTGGGGTCTCAGGGAAAAGGCTGGGGCTATGGGGCACCTGAAGCTCAGGGGAGCTTCTGTTTACTAACCAGATATTTCAGCATTTTAACAACCGGTGTGTGTGTGTGTGTGTATGATTGTGTGTATACACATACACACACACAAAATCTTACAAGTGTGGGAATAGAATAGGGAATAACAGCAACACAACCTTGGAAAATCTTGGAAGCTGAAACGCAGATACTTTTTTTTTTTTCCTTTGAGACGGAGTTTTTTTGCTCTTGTTGCCCAAGCTGGAGTGCAATGGTGCGATCTCGGCTCAATGCAACCTCCATCTCCCAGGTTCAAGCGATTCTCCTGCCTCAGCCTTCCCAAGTAGCTGGGATTGTAGGCGTGCGCCACCAAGCCCGGCTAATTTTGTATTTTTAGTAGACATGGGGTTTCTCTGTGTGGGTCAGGCTGGTCTCGAACTCCTGACCTCAGGCGATCTGCCCACCTCGGTCTCCCAAAGTGCTGGGATTACAGGCGTGAGCCACCGCGCCCGGACGAAAAGCAGAAACTTGAGTGGCAACTGACTTAGCAGTGTGCCTTGGTTGAGCGCCTATGGTTTTCTCAAAATACTGTTCAAATGACAGCAAAGGAATACAGGCCCTATGGGCCCCTAACACAAAGGAGGGGACACTGATGGTTCACCGATAAAGGTTTCTGCAAAGAAGCAGAAAGTGGGTGAATCTCAGCTGGCAGCACCCCCTGGGGTCCTTAAGGCCACCCAGCCAGGGGCAGTTCAGGCACCCTCCCAGCTGCCTGGCGGGGCCCAGCAGTGCCAGGCTGGCTAAGGCCAGGAGAAGTGTGTCTGCCCAGCACACTCCTGGTCTTGAGGGACAGAGTCAGCACTGTGGTGATGGCTGTCAGTCAACAAGTCCTGCCCCCAATATCCCAGTAGTTTCTTTCACATAAATGCGACTGGAAGCACGAGAGCCACTCGACACTCGAGGAAACAGTTTCCTGAAAGGAAAAGACCAAAAAAAAGAGACCCAAACCACAGCTCCCACAAACGCAAGGAAAATTCTGGGAATGGAAAGGAAATTGCAAAGGGAAACTGAAATTAGAATTACCAGATATTTCAGGTGAGATTGCATATTTTCTCCTCATCTGAAAGATAGCTACAACTTGCTTTTTTCTCTCTCAATGTTGCTTCTGAGATTTCTTCATCAAACACAAATCAAATCAACCAGTGAATCTGCCCTACGTTCCTTTGTATGTATGTACCGCAATTCATCGAATGACATGTGAGGTGATTCCGGGGTCTGAGTTTTCTGGTTTTGTCTGCAATTACAAATGGTGCTTAATAGCACTGTGACCTTGGAAAATTACTTTTTTTTTTTTTTTTTTTGAGGCAGAGTCTCGCTCTGTCGCCCAGGCTGGAGTGCAGTGGCCGGATCTCAGCTCACTGCAAGCTCCACCTCCCAGGTTCACGCCATTCTCCTGCCTCAGCCTCCCGAGTAGCTGGGACTACAGCCACCTGCCACCTCGCCCGGCTAGATTTTTGTATTTTTTTAGTAGAGATGGGGTTTCACCGTGTTAGCCAGGATGGTCTTGATCTCCTGACCTCGTGATCCGTCCGTCTCGGCCTCCCAAAGTGCTGGGATTACAGGCCCGGCCCTTTTTTTTTTTTTTTTGAGATAGCGTCTCGCTCTGTCACCCAGGCTGGAGTGCAGTGGCGGACCTTGGCTCACTGCAAGCTCTGCCTCCCGGGTTCACACCATTCTCCTGCCTCAGCCTCCCAAGTAGCTGGGACTACAGGCGCCGCCACCACACCCAGTTAATTTTTTATATTTTTAGTAGAGATGGGATTTCACTGTGTTAGCCAGGATAGTCTTGATCTCCTGACCTCGTGATCTGCCCACCTCGGCCTTCCAAAGTGCTGGGATTACAGGCATAAGCCACCACAACCGGCCCGGAAAATTACTTTTAACTTCACCTGGCTTCTGTTTACAGATGCTTATTTGGAAAATGAGGATAACAGTAGGAGAACCTACCACACAGGTTTGTGATGATTAAATGGATTCATAAATGTAAGCCTTTAGAATAGTGCAGTGGTTCTCAGTTGGGCCTGATTTTACACCCAGAGGACAGCTGGCAATGTCTGGAGACATTTTTGTTGAAATGACTGGCGGAGATGCTACCGGTGTCCAGTGGGGTAGAAGCCAGGGACGCTGCTAAGCCTCCTGCAATGCACAGGACATCCCCCCAGAGAACTGCCCAGCCCAAATGTCAATAGGCCATGGTTGAGAAACCCCGAACAGTGCATGGCACAAAATATGAACTCAACCAATATTCGTTATTTTTTAAGAGCTGCAATGAAAACTATTTTCCTTATCTTCGATGTACAAGTGTGAAAGTCTCACAGAAACTATCACTCCCTTCAAATACTCATGGAACATTTATCAAAATTGTTTTATTCAGCCGTAAAGAACATCTGAGTAAATTCTAAAATGTAGAAATCGTACAGAATATTTTCTCACCATGAAACAATAACTGAGAAATTAACTACCAAGGGGAGCTTCTTCCTGCTCCACCCCACCCTCCCTTCACCTATCCAGAATTCTAAAGCCATCTGGAAGGTTTACAATCTCATAAGTAACTGTTTGTTAGAGAAGAAACACAAAGTGAAATATTAATTTATAAAGTAATATAAATAAGAATGTTATATGTTAAGAGCTACTGAGTACAAGGGAAAACTCAGGAAAATAGTCCTATGAAATTTTATAAAATAAAGAAAATTGAAAACAAATCAGCTAAGCACTTATTTCTAGAAAGTAAATGAATAATAAAATAAATACCAAGAGAGTGGGAGGAAATTAATAAAAATAAAAAAGAAATTAATGAAATAGAAAAGTAGGCTGGGCGGGTGGCTCACGCCTGTAATCCTAGCACTTTGGGAGGCCGAAGCAGGCATATCACCTGAGGTCAGAGGTTCAAGACCAGCCTGGCCTACATGGCGAAACCCTGTCTCTACTAAAAATACAAAACTTAGCCAGGCACGGTAGCGGGTGCCTGTAATCCAGCTACTTGGGAAGCTGAGGCAGAGAATTGCTTGGACCCGGGAGGAAGAGTTTGCAGTGAGTCGAGATTGTGCTACTGCATTCCAGCTTGGGTGACAGAGTGAGACTCTGTCTCAAAATAATAAATAAATAAAATTAAAACTTAGCTGGGTGTGGTGGTGCACACCTGTAGTCCCAGTGATTCAGGAGGCTGAGGTGGGAGGGCCACTTGAGCCTGGGAGGTCAAGGCTACAGTGAGCCATGACTGCAGCCACTGTACTCCAGTCTGGGTGTGAGACCCTGAAAAAAAAAGGAAAGAAAGAAAGAAATACAAAAGTAGCATCCATAAATGAGTGCTTTCTAAAATGCCAACAAAATACACCAGCAAAATACTCATGTTAAGGAAAGCTCTGGCTGGGCACGGTGGTGCACACCTATAATCCTGGCACTTTGGGAGGCTGAGGTGGGAGGATTACTTGAGGCCAGGAGTTCAGGACCAACCTGGCCAACACAGCGAGACCTCGTCTCCATTAAAAAAAACAAAAATTTAAGAGATAAGAATTTTTTAAAGCTAATTAAAAGGATATAGTAACATAGACAAAACTCCGCCAAGTCTAACTTTAAGGGGAAAAATAAGCAACAGATATGGGCAATGTTAGGAATGAGGAAAGAGATATAACCACAGATATACAAGAAATTAAAAACTGTAAGAAAGAACTGTTTAATATGACATATTATCTACAGCCTCTCATCCCCAAAACTCCACGAAAACTACAGTAAAGGAGTGGGGATGCGCAAAGAAACCC
Organism: Papio anubis; assembly: GCF_008728515.1. Taxonomy (NCBI): domain Eukaryota; kingdom Metazoa; phylum Chordata; class Mammalia; order Primates; family Cercopithecidae; genus Papio; species Papio anubis. The sequence continues at coordinate 173,057,369 of NC_044980.1, forward strand.
ACAAAACAAACTAGGGAGAACAGAGAGGGGGAATGACAATAAAGTTTTGGAAGATGAAAAGTGGATATTTGAGTCATAACTGACTTAGAGTTCAGACAACATAAACTAATCCAGAAGAGAGGAAAGCTGAGAAACAGGATGAAAATCTCAAAACCCAGCCCCTGCCCCACAGCGTGGGCCCTACGATCCATCCGGGATCAGCAAAGCAGCAGTCCTGGCCACCCAGCCCTCACCCCACACACAGTCCTGGCCACCCAGCCCTCACCTCACCTGATCCATTCCATCCATTCCACTGATCCATTCCATTCCCTGATCCATTCCACCAGTCCTTCCTTCCTCCACCCATTCCCTCCCTCCACACACAGATCCACCCAGCCCTCACTCCTGGGTCCTGTACCCCATCCCTCCTCCACCCCAGTCCTGGCCACCCAGCTCCTCTCCACGCTGCTTTTGGTGCCACCTGCCCTCAGCAGCAGCAAAGCCTGGGAGAGTCCCACACCCTGCTTTACCACCAAAGCTCTGGTGGGCTCTGCAGTGGCAGCATCTGCAAAGCCTCATGTGTCCCTGCCCCTATCCAGTGGCGTCTGCCCCTTTTTCCCATGCAAGTCATCTAGCAACACCAGGCCAACCAGCAGGGACCGAAAGGGTACCCCAGTGGCACCAGAACAAAGCACAGGAGACTAACATTGCGAGGGCTCAGAAAACTAAACTGCCGTCAGAACTGAAGCCCACAAGTAGACAGAACTTACATGCTAACCCGGGCAACTGCCCGCTGAAACAGAAGACTGAAACAGGATTGAGGATCCCAGATCCCGCACAGTGGCTCAGGCCTGTAGTCCCAGCGCTTTAGAAGGCCAAGGTGGGCAGATCATGTGAGCTCAGGAATTTGAGACCAGCTTGGGTCACATAGCAAAAACCCCATCTCTACAAAAAAATACAAAAACAGGCTGGGCATTGTGGCGTGCGCTTGTAGTCCCAGCTACTTGGGAGGCTGAGGTGGGAGAATCCCTTGAGCTTGGGAGGCAAAGGTTGCAGTGAGCCAAGATCATGCTACTGCACTCCAGCCTGGGCAAGAGAGCCAGACCCTGTCTCAAAAACAAAAACGAAAACAAACAAGAAAACGAACAAACAAAAAAACCGGCCATGCGCGGTCTCACTCCTGCAATCCCAGCACTTTGGGAGGCCAAGGAGGGTGGATTACAAGGTCAGAAATTCGAGACCAGCCTGGCCAACATGGTGAAACCCTGTCTCTACTCAAGATACAAAAATTAGCTGGGCGTGGTGGGGTGCACCTGTATTCCAGCTACTCAGGAGTCTGAGGCAGGAGAATCGCTTGAACCCAGAGGTGGAGGTTGCAGTGAGCCAAGATCGCACCACTGCACTCCAGCCTGGCGACAGAGTGAGGCTCCGTCTCAAAAAAAAAAAAAAAGAAAAAAAAAAAAATGTATTCAAAGAAATCGTGGCTGAAAATTTTTCGTACCTGGCAAAAGACATAAACCTACAGATTCCAAAATTGGGGCGACCACAAAGATATTATTATTTTATTAATTGTTATTACTATATTATTATAGTTTTCAGAAGTTTAATTATGATGTGTCTTGGCGTGGATTTCTTTGGAGAAAGGATCCCAGAGTGCTGGGATTACAGATGTGAGCCACCATGCCCAGCTGGTTTTTTTTGTTGTTGTCTGTTTGTTTTTGAGATGGATTCTCACCTTGTCGCTCAGGCTGGAGTGCAGTGGTGCGATCTCAGCTCACTGCAATCTCCACCTCCTGCGATTCTCCTTCCTCAGCCTCCTGAGTAACTGAGATTACAGGCGTGTGCCACTATGCCTGGCTAATTTTTTGTATCTTTAGTAGAGACAGGGTTTCAACATGTCGGCCAGGCTGGTCTCGAACTCCTGACCTCGCGATCCACCTGCTTTGGCCTCCCAGAGTGCTGGGATTACAGGCGTGAGCCACCGCACCTGGCCGCTTGTATCTTTTTGAGAGTGGCTCAGCATAATGTTCTTGCAGTTCGTCCCCGTTGCTGTGCGTCTTGATAGCTCCTTTCTCTTTACTTGCTGAGTGTGCTTCACGGTTTGGATGCATCACAGTCTGTTTAAACATTTGTCTGTTGAAAGATATCTGAGTAGTTTCTAGTTTAGGGATATTATGAATGAAACTGCTATAAACATTCATGTACAATTTTCTCCACGAAAATAAATTTTCATTTCTCTGTGACAAAGGCCAAAGAATATAATTACTGAGTTTTATGGTAACTCCATTCTTAGTTTTGAAAGCAATTGCCAACCTGTTTTCCAGATTGGCTGTATCCTTTTACATTCTCACTGGCAATGTATGAGTTAAACTGTTTCTTTGCATCCTTGCCAGCTTTTGGTGTCATCGCTATTGTTTATTTTGGTCATCCTAATAGGTATATAGTGATACCTCATTGTGGTTTTAATTGGTATTTTTCTACTGACTAATGATGCTGAACCTTTTTTTTTTTTGAGACGGAGTCTCGCTCTGTCGCCCAGGCTGGAGTGCAGTGGCGCGATCTTGGCTCACTGTAAGCTCCGCCTTCCGGGTTCACACCATTCTCCTGCCTCAGCCTCCCAAGTAGCTGGGACTACAGGCGCCGCCACCACGCCCGGCTAATTTTTTGTATTTTTAGTAGAGACGGGGTTTCACTGTGTTAGCCAGGATGGTCTCGATCTCCTGACCTTGTGATCCGCCTGCCTTGGCCTCCCAAAGTGCTGGGATTACAGACATGAACCACTGTGCCCGGCTGACGCTGAATTTCTTTTCTTTATTCTTTTTTTTTCTTTGAGAGAGTCACCAACCTCTGCCTCCCAGGTTCAAGCGATTCTCCTGCCTCAGCCTCCCAAGTAGCTGGGACTACAGGTGCATGCCAAAAAAAAAATTTTTTTGTGTGTGTGTTTTTAGTAGAGACAGGGTTCCACCATGTTGGCCAGGATGGTCTCCATCTCTTGACCTCATGATCCACCTGCCTCGGCCTCCCAAAGTGCTGGGATTACAGGCGTGAGCCACTGTGCCCAGCCAACATCGAACTTTTTTTAGGTGTTTATTTGGCATCTGTGTGCCCTCTTTGATGAAATTCCTGTACATACCTTTTGCATATTTTCTGATTAGATTGTTGGTGTTTTTAATGCTGAGGTCGAGGTCTGAGAGTTCTTTATTTTATTTATTTGAAATGGAGTCTCGCTCTGTTGCCCAGGCTGGAATGCAGTGGCACGATCTTGGTTCTCTGCAACCTCTGCCTCCCGGGTTCAAGCAATTCTCCCTCCTCAGCCTCCTGAGTAGCTGGGATGATAGGCACGCACCACTATACCTGGATAATTTTTGTATTTTTAGTAGAGATGGAGTTTCGCCATGTTGGCCAGGCTGGTGTTAAACTCCCGACCTCAGGCGATCCGCCCGCCACAGCTTCACAAAGCGTTGGGATTACAGAGTCCTTTATATATTTTAGATACAATTCCTTTGTCAGATATGTGACTTGCAAACATCAACTCCCAGTCTATAATTTGTCTTTTCAGACTCCTAACAGTCTTTCATTGAGCAAAAGTTAATTTTGATGAAGTCCAATTAATTGACGTTTCCTTTTATGGATGGTGCTTCTGGTGTCAAGTCTAAGAACTCTGCCTAGACTGGGTCCTCAAGATTTTCTCCTATTTTTTTTTTCTAGATGTCCTGTAATTTTACATTTAAGTCCAAGGTCCATTATAAGTTAAAAACTGTAGAAGATGGGAAGATTAGTTCAGGATTTTTTTTTGTGGGATTTTTGCAAGATGAATGTATAATTGCTCCAGCACCATCTATCGAAAAGGTGACCCCTTTCTCCATTGAATTACTTTCTCCCTTCATCAAAAATTAATTGAGTAGGCCGGGTGAGGTGGGTTACGCCTGTAATCCGAGCACTTTGGGAGGTTGAGGGAAGACAATTGCTTGAGGCCACGAGTTTGAGACCAGCCTGGCCCACATGGCAAAACTCCATCCCTACTAAAAACACAAATTAGCTGGGCATGGTGGCACGTGCTGGTAGTCCCAGCTACTGCAGCTGGGGAAGGGAGGCTGAGGTGGGAGGTTCGCTTGAGCTTCCCCAGAAGGTGGAGGTTGTAGTGAGCCAAGACTGCACTCCAGCCTGGGCGACAGAGCGATATCCTGTCTCAACAACAACAAATGAATTGGGTATATTTGTATAAATCTGTTTCTGGGTTCTCTGTCTCACTGATCAATGTGACGCATCTATCCTCCAGTACCACACTGTTTTAATTACCGTGGCTAACAGTAAAGACTTGGCATCTGCAAGAGTGATGACTCCCACTTTATTCTGTTTAAATATTGTTTGGCTATTCTAGAGCCTTTCCTTTCCCATAGAAATTTTGGAACAAGCTTTTATCTATTTAGAAAATCTTGCTGAGATTTTAATAGAAATTTTGGTACACCTATAGACCAATTTTGGGGAGAATTTACGTCTTTACTATGTTAAGTGTTTAGTCTTTCAAATTTTGTTGCTCTTGTTGTTGAGACGAGGTCTCCCTATGTTGCTCAGGCTGGCCTCGAACTCCTGGGCTCAGGCAATCATCCTGCCTTAGCCTCCTGAGTAGCAGGGTTACAGGTGCGCACCACCTTGCCCCAAATCTTTGCTTAAGCCCAATAGTTTGGGACCAGCCTGGGCAACATAGCAAGACTTCACCTCTACAAAAAAATAAAAATAGGCTGGGCGCAGTGGCTCATGCCCATAATCCCAGCACTTTGGGAAGCTGAGGCGGGCAGATCATGAGGTCAGGAGTTCGAGACCAGCCTGACCAATATGGTGAAACCCTGTCTTTACTAAAATACAAACATTAGCTGGGAGTGGTGGCATGTGCCTGTAGACCCAGCTACTCGGGAGGCTGAGGTGGGAGAATCGCTTGAACCCAGGAGGCAGAGGTTGCAATGAGCCAAGATCGCACCACTGCGCTCCAGACTGGGCGACAGAGGGAGACTCTGTCTAAAAATAAGTAAATAAAAATATAAAAATAAATTAGGTGGATGTGGTGGTGCACACCTTTAGTCCCAGCTACTTAGGAGGCTGAGGGGGGAAGATCGCTTGAACCTGGGAGGTGGAGGCTGCAGTAAGCCATAATTGCACCACTGCATTCCAGCCAAGGCAACAGAGCGAGACCCTGTCTCAAACAAACAAACAAAAAAAAACCGTTGTTATGTTGTTAGATAAATAAAGTTTAATAAAAAAAATAAATGAAAGAAATTTAAAGAGCAATTGACCAGAGCTAGAGATGGGTGGGGGAGGGGTGGGTGTGGCTATAAACGTTGGGGTGATGACACAGGTATCTTTTCTTTCTTTTTGAGGCAGTGTCTTGCTCTGTCACCCAGGCTGGAGTGCAGGGGCGCGATCATGGGTCACTGCAGCCTCAACCTCATGGGCTCAAGTGATTCTCCCACCTCAGCCTCCCGAGTAACTGGGACTATCGGTGCCACCGCGCCCAGCTTGTCCTCAGCCTCCCGAGTAACTGGGACTATCAGGTGCCACCGCGCCCAGCTTGTCCTCAGCCTCCCGAGTAACTGGGACTATCGGTGCCACCGTGCCCAGCTTGTCCTCAGCCTCCCGAGTAACTAGGACTATCGGTGCCACCACGCTCAGCTAGTCCTCGGCCTCCCGAGTAACTGGGACTAGTCCTCAGCCTCCCGAGTAACTGGGACTACCGGTGCCACCGCGCTCAGCTAGTCCTCGGCCTCCCGAGTAACTGGGACTGTTGGTGCCACCGCGCTCAGCTAGTCCTCAGCCTCCTGAGTAACTGGGACTACCGGTGCCACCGCACTCAGCTAGTCCTCGGCCTCCCGAGTAACTGGGACTGTTGGTGCCACCGCGCTCAGCTAGTATTTTTTATAGTGATAGGGACTCACTGTGATGCCCAGGTTGGTCTTCAACTCCCAGGCTCAAGTGATCCTCCTGTCTCCGCCTCCAAAGTGTTGGAATCACTGTGTCCGGCCCAGGGAAGTATCTTTTTTTTTTGAGACAGAGTCTCGCTCTGTCGCCCAGGCTGGAGTGCAGTGGTGCGATCTCGGCTCACTGCAAGCTCCGCCTCCTGAGTTCACGTCATTCTCCTGCCTCAGCCTCCCGAGTAGTTGGGATTACAGGCGCCCGCCACCACGCCCGGCTAATTTTTTTTTTTTTGTATTTTTACAAATACAAACAGTTTTGGCCTCCACTAAATTTGTATTTTTAGTAGAGATGTGTTAGCCAGGATGGTCTCGATTTCCTAACCTTGTGATCCACCCGCCTCGGCCTCCCAAAATGCTGGGATTACAGGCATGAGCCACTGCGCCCGGCCCCAGGGAAGTATCTTGATTGTGGTGGTGGACACCTGAAGCTACATGTAACAAAGTTGCACAGAGAGCCCCTCTCCCCCACACACATGAATGAGTGCATGTGTAACTGGTAATATCTGAATAAACTCTCTGACTTGAACCAATGTCAACTTTCTGGGTTTGAGATTGTATTATAGTGGCCAAGTGCAGTGGTTCATGCCTGTAATCCCAGCACCTTTGGGGGCTGAGGCTGGTGGATCACTTGAGCTCGGGAGTTCAAGACTAGCCTGGGCAACACAGTGAAACCCCACCTATACAAAAAAAAGAAAAACCAAGAGGCCAGGCGTGGTGGCTCACACCTGTAATCCCAACACTTTGGGAGGCCAAGGCCAGTGGATCACCTAAGGTCAGGAGTTTGAGACCAGTTTGGCCAACATGGTGAAACCCTGTCTGTACTAAAAATACAAAAATTAGCTGGGTGTAGTGGTGTGTGCCTGTAGACCCAGCAACTCAGGAGGTTGAGGCAGGAGAATAGCTTGAACCTGGGAGGCAAAAATTGCAGTGAGCCGAGATCGCGCTACTGCACTCCAGCCTGGGCGGCAGAGCAAGACTTTGTCTCAAAAAGAAAAAAAAAAAAGAGAGAGAGAGAGAGATTGTATTATAGTTATATAAGATGTTAATTTTGAGCGAGGCACACCCTTTTTTCATATATTATCCCATTCTCACACTTTCTCCAAGGGGGTAACCCGAAGGCCTACATCCCAGCATGGCTTCTGTGGTCTAGAGCCTATGAACTAAAAGACTGATTCGTGTGGGGAATAGAACAGTTGCAGCAAACAAATAAGCAACGTAAACTCAGACGGCGGGAGGATGGTGGAGTCGCAGCGGGGCTGCTCCCTGCCCGTCTGCTTTTCCTCTCCTCGGCAGCCCCTCTGCTCTGGAGGTACACTGAGTTACAGCTCAGCCCATCTGGGAACCCTCTGCCCACTGACCGAAAATGATCTTGTCCCTGCTTTCTAGGTTTATTTTCTTTCATGGTCACGCTGCACTTGGGAATTTCAGCACCTGCTTCCTGCTGGTGTAGGCTTAGGGGGTTGGGTGTTGCCTTTGAGGTTAATTATGTAATTGCAGGCCATATTTGTGGTTTCTTTGGCAATACCTTTCCCTCCCAAACCTAGTAGGTGTCTGGTCTGTTCTCAACCTATTAGTTCCACGTGAAAGTACTCATTGCTGGCTGGGTGCGGTGGCTCACGCCTGTAATCCCAGCACTTTGGGAGGCTGAGGTGGGTGAATCACCTGAGGTTGGGAGTTCGAGACCAGCCTAACCAATGTGGAGAAACTCTGTCTCTACTGAAAATACAAAATTAGCCGGGTGTGGTGCCGCGCGCCTGTAATACCAGCTACTCCGAAGGCTGAGACAGGACAATCGCTTGAACCCGGGAGGTGGAGGTTGTGGTGAGCCAAGATCGCACCATTGCACTCCAGCCTGGGTAACAAGAGTGAAACTCCTATGCAACAACAAAAAAGAAAGCACTCACTGCCAAAGATCTTGTCTGGACACAGCTTTTAAACGTTAAGACTCAAGTCCTTTACCTATTTGCTTTTGTGTTCTGCTTGTTATCCAGTTTCACAATTTAACGAATCTGAGGCCATTTTTGAAATCATCCACTTGGTTTAGAAGCCAACACCCTCAGTCCACTTTTGGCCAGCAGGCTCTGTCTCTGTCTCTGCAGGGCAGAGCATCAGCCTTGTCTTCCGTCACACATCCACCACTGGATTCTGGTGGCATCAGCCTACAGCTACTGTGCCATCCCTGCTTCACAAGACTCTCAGGACCCCACCAGCCTTCCTGCAGCTCCCGTTCTTACTCTGACCTCGTGGCCCTCATTCTCATGGTCCCAGATGCCAGCTCCCCGCTCCAAGCAGCAGGGTGGAAGACAGGCTCAGGAGGAGGCGGCAATAGGTGTGGCCTCCCTTGGGTATGGGAAGAGTAGGTTCCACTCATCGGAAGAGGTGTGAACGTGGATATCTGGCGATCAGGTATTTGGACCGTGTCACAAATGTTTGTCTGTTCAACAAAATTCATGCCCTCTCTTCCACTGTACAGATTTATTGCCGGAAGCAGGTGCTCAGACAGAATTGAGCACGTGATTTCCAGGCTTGTGGAAATCTTCCCAAATCTTCTTTGCTTTTGGCGGGGAGGTATGACTGGTTTTTGCGAATGGGCCGGGAGACGAAGTGATGTGGGTGGCTTCGGGCTGAGCTGGTTAGGAAGCACTTAGGCTTTCTTTTTTTTTTTTTTGAGACGGAGTCTCCCTGTCACCCAGGCTGGAGTGCAGTGGTGGGATCTTGGCTTACTCCAAGCTCTGCCTCCTGGGTTTATGCCATTCTCCCCGCCTCAGCCTCTCTAGTAGCTGGGAATACAGGTGCCCGCCACCACGTCCGGCTAATTTCTTTGTATATATAGTAGAGATGGGGTTTCACCTTGTTAGTGAGGATGGTCTCGATCTCCTGACCTCGTGATCCACCTGCCTCAGCCTCCCAAAGTGCTGCGATTTCAGGAGTGAGCCACTGCACCTGGCCCATATTTCAGGATACCCCAACATTTTTTTTTTATACGGGGTCTCGCTCTGTCGCCAACTGGAGTGCAGTGGCACGATCTCAGCTCACTGCAAGCTCTGCCTCCAGGGTTCACGCCATTCTCCTGCCTCAGCCTCCCGAGTAGCTGGGACTACAGGCGCCCGCCACCACGCCCAGCTACTGTTTTGTATTTTTAGTAGAGATGGGGTTTCACCGTGTTAACCAGGATCGTCTCGATCTCCTGACCTCGTGATCCACACGCCTCGGCCTCCCAAAGTGCTGGGATTACAGGCGTGAGCCACTGCGCCCGGCCCCCAACATTTTTTTAGGGTGATGAAAATGTTTTAGAGCTAGAGAGAGGTGGTGGTTGCACGCCATTGGGAGTGTACTAAATAGTACTGAATAGTATACTTTACAATGGTTCATTTTATATAATGTGAATTTCATCTCAAAAAAAGGAACTGGGGGTGGGGAGATCTTCCCACAACTGTGATAGGGTACAGAAGTATCTGGCTGGGGCTTCTACTAGTGATAGACAAGGGGACTGCTCATCCCACTGGGATCTGTTACCTATACTCAAAATGACAGTGCTAAATTTCTTCTCAATTGAGTTCACAGGTCCCTTTGCCTGAATTCTATCCACAGATTCCTTGGTGGTACACAGACCCCAGAGTAAGAATCCCTGCCTTAGGGGATGACAGGACCATAAGAGGAAGGGATCTGGGTCCCTGAATCACACAGGGGAAGTCACCTGCGGAATCGGAACGCCTCAATGGATAGCTAGCCCAGAAATAAACCGAGAGTGTAGCAACCCACAGATTTTGTTTGTATCTGTTTATTAGAGCAGCTAGCATTACCCTGAGCCAATAAATTCTCATTTCTGCTTAAATCACTTTAAATCAGTTTCTACTGTAGAAACTGAGTGAGTCCTAATAAATTCTGACAGTGGCCTATGAATCAAGTTCTGCATGAAGAAACCTGGGACTTCTGTCCCCGGGCTCCCAGATAAAACCCTGTGGCCCCCTCCATCTCTGGGGGCACCCACATCCTCTGCATCTCTTCAGATTTTTGCCTTTGGCTCCGCTGATGTTCCTCTTGGAGACCCCGCACAGGGGTTCTAGACTAACCCACTGCCTGCAGAGGCAGGGGAGCAGATGTGGGGCCACCGTTCAGTGCACAATACCCCTTTGGGTATCCTTGAGACAAACGCCATTCCTCAGCTGGCATGTTGTGGCGTCCTGGGGACAGTCAGGTCAGTTTTGGGAAACTTTGTGTTAACTTTTGGAAGCCTTGTATTAACCTGCCAGGAACAAAAGTCAAGTCACCATGCCCTCAACTTTCCAAGGGCAATATCCATAATAAATGCCTGTCCAGGCCAGGTACGGTGGTGCACATCTGTAATCCCAGCACTTTGGGAGGCCAAGGCGGGCAAATCATCTGAGGTCAGGAGTTCAAGAGCAGCCTGGCCAACATGGCAAAACCAAAAAACACAAAAAATTTGTCTGGGTATGGTAGCGCGTGCCTGTAATCCCAGCTACTTGGGAGGCTGAGGCGGGAGAATTGCTTGAACCCAGGCAGCAGAGGTTGCAATGAGCTGAGATTGCACCACTGCACTCCAGCCTGGGTGACAGAGCAAAACTCCATCTAAAATAAATAAATAATAAAAAACAAACAAAAAAGGCCAGGCATGGTGGCTCATGCCTGTGATCCCAGCACTTTGGGAGGCTGAGGCTGGTGGATCACGAGGTCACGGAGATCGAGACCATCCTGGCTAACACGGTGAAACGGTCTCTACTAAAAATACAAAAAATTAGCCGGGCGTGGTGGGGGGCGCCTGTAGTCCCAGCTACTTGGGAGGCTGAGGCAGGAGAATGGCGTCAACCTGGGAGGCGGAGCTTGCAGTGAGCCAAGTTCGTGCCACTGCACTCCAGCCTGGGTGACAGAGCGAGACTCTGTCTCAAAAAAAAAAAAAGCCTGTCCTAGGTCAGGCTTCTGCTCTCAGGCCAATACGTCATATCCCATAATAAGTAGCAGGGCAACTCAAAATGTTTTTCTCCCAGGGGAGTATCAGTGATTAATCTGCCGGCAGGCGTTGGCATCTTGGGACATCTCCCTGGAACTCCACCCTGGCCAGGCGCTGCAGCCAAACAGACCCCCCCTCCAGCCCTCAGGCCCAAGTCCGGTGGTGCCCAGCGCCCCCTGCCTCTCACACCAGACCCCCGACCACCAGAGACTCCTGTGGGAGTACAATCAATACAATACAGACTGTCTAAACCGCCTAGAGTTGTGTTTGGTTCTTTTTTTTTCCCCCCAATTGACAATCGAACCCACTGGTTTAAATTTAGAGGTTAATTCATCTGAAACAGCGTCCAACAGTTGAAGAAAACCATAGAACGTACTATTTGAAATGTGCTCAACATGCTGTTTAAAAACAAATTTGTCCTGTTTCTAGGCCTTTTAGACACCCGTATCAAGCCTCAAGTCAAACAGCTCTAAAGGCTGCCTGTATCTGGAGTTCTCATCACAGGAGTCAGTAAGTGCAACGGGTTTGTTTTTCAAGAGGCCAGCGCATGGTAATCAATTCAAATGCTTGTCTCTGGGGAGTGTGGCTGGAATAGGGATAGGGATGAGATATCCACTTCCTTTTTCATGCCTTTCTGCTTTTTAAGTTTTACTATTTTTTATTTTATTATTTGAGACGGAGTCTCACTCTGTCGCCCAGGCTAGGGTGCAGTGGCCACACGTGGTGGGTCATGCCTGTAATCCCAGCACTTTGGAAGGCCAAGGCAGGCGGATTCCACCGCATTCCAGCCCGGGTGGCAGAGTAAGACCCCATCTCTTAAAAAAACAAAAAGCGTCAGTTTAGTTATGATGCTTTGTTAAAGAATAAGGAAAAAGAAGTTAAGAGCGAGAAAACAAAAAGCAAAACCAGAAACAAAACCAGATGGGCCGCCTCTTCCCCTTCCCATCAATTCTCTAAGGTAAGTTTGGGGAGTGCATCTGAGCTCTGCATGGGAAGCCCATCTCCCACATTCTGAGGCCTCAAGGCATCTTCTCAGCTCCACATACTGAGTGTGAGGCCAGGAAGACAGATGCCCAAGGAAGCAGCAGGCAGGAGGCCTGTGCCATGAAGGTGGACGCTTGGCAGAACGTGGACCGCAGGCCTCTGCCTCTTTCTTCCTTGCTGCTTCTATTCCTCTTTCTTCCAGCAACAGCATCCCTGATTTTCCTGACTACCCCACATCATTTTTTTTTTTTTTTTTGAGAGTTTCGCTCTTGTCGCCCAGGCTGGAGTGCAACGGCGTGATCTTGGCTCACTGCAACCTCTGCCTCCCAGGTTCGACAATTCTCCTGCTTCAGCCTCCCAAGTAGCTGAGATTACAAGCATGTGCTACCACGCCTGGCTAATTTTTGTATTTTTAGTAGAGACAGGGTTTTACCACGTGGGCCAGGCTGATCTCGAACTCCTGGCGTCAAGTGATCTGCCTGCCACAGCCTCCCAAAGTGCTGGGATTACAGGCATGAGCCACTGCACCCGGCCCCCATCAACTCTTTCCACATATGCTTGAGTGCAGCTGAAGACGATCTGCCTCCACAAGTAGGGCCTGTGACTTCTTCCTGACTGGTGTATGACACCCCAGAACACGGTGTTCGATTCAGAGGTGGAAATGAGTCAGGCCTAGGACCTCTGTTCGACCATTCTGGGGATGTTCTCTTTCCTGCCAGGCTTGAACCTTGAAGGAGCTGGTATCCCCTTTTCTTGAATATGGCACCTGATGATAAAGTCACCATGGAGGTGAACAGAACTGAGTGGCGTTAGCTCCCAGATCAAGCCACACCTGCAGCCAGTGGACTCTTCCTGGTCTTCTAACGCTATTTGAGCCAACTCATTCCTTTGTCTCCCTCTTAAAGCTGTTTGAGTTAGGTTTTCAACCAATTGCGGGCTAATACAATGGACTCAGGGACAAAAGATAGTATGGGTAAGATATGATTGGGATCCGAAACTTCATCTACGATACCAAGCCCTATCTAAGGAGAACTGTGGCCTGCAAGCCTCAAGTCCACAGAAGGGGAGACAGATGTCCAGGGTGTGTCCATGTCTCTGGCACTGCATGGCAGTCGGAAATTTTTGTCACCAGTGCTGATCTTTGGCCAGCAAGCCTGCAACCCTAGAGAGGTGTCAGACTGTGAAGAGCTGAATGGCTCCACAGGACTGTATTTCAGACTCACCAAACAACCTCTGAATGGCTTTGCTTCCCTCTAGAATGTGCTTTCCTACTAGAAGAGGGTTTGTCACACGGCTGTTCAAGTTTTTGTTGCAAATAAACCTTGGGACCTGCTTCATTCATCAGTCTCCTGTGAATTTTGGTTCTTGTGGTCAGTCTGTAATCAACACTGCGTTTCTCTGGGGGCCCTGGCAAATCCAATTGCTGGACTCATATAGTTATGGTGCACACTTGTCTTCATTTGTTTTCTTTTGCCTGTAACAGAATATCTTAAATTGGGTAATTTACATAGAAAAGGAATTTATGTCTTACAGTTCTGGAGGCTGAGCAGTCCAAGGTCAAGGGGCCACATCTGGTGGGGGCTCCCTACAGTCCCAAAGCAGCACAGGGCATCACATAGCAACAGCGCTGGGTGTGCGAAGATGTTAGCTCGGGTCTGTCTCCTCTTCCTACAAAGCCACCAGTTCCTTTCCCATGATAGCCCATTAATTAATCCATGAATGAATTCATTCATTCATGTGGGTTGAACTTTACCTCAGTTAAAGAAAATAGGGTAACCTACCCTTGAGAACATCATCAAAGAAGCTTTGAGGAATTATGTAGCTTCACATATACATACTGTGAAATTCAAATACTTATTTCCCTTAGACTCTTATTCATGTCAGAGACAGAGAGAAACAGAGTCAGAGACGGAGTTTTAGTTGGCTTGAAAAACAGAGCTTTCTACACTGTTGGTGGGAACATAAACTGACACAGCCTTTTCAATGAGCCATTTGGCAATATCTACCAAAACCCGGCCCACGTTTTTGTATCTATTGTAGAGATGCGGTTTTGCTATGTTGCTCAGGCTGGCCTCAACCTCCTGAGCGTAAGTGATCTGCCAGCCTGGGAGAGTCCCCATGGCCCAATTAGCTCTTAAAGACCCCACCTCCCAATACTGGGCCATCCCCTGAAACCATTCTGCCCTCTAGGCCTCAGAGCCTGTGACAGCAGTGGCGGCCTCAAAGACCTCCAAAATGCCCTAGAGGTCTTTCCTCCGTTCTTTTTTTTTTTTTTTTTTTGAGACGAAGTTTCACTCTTGTTGCCCAGGCTGGAGTACAATGGCATGATCTTGGCTCACTGCAACCTCTGCCTTCCGGGTTCAAGCGATTCTCCTGCCTCAGCCTCCTGAGTAGCTGGGATTACAGGCGACTGCCATCATGCCCGACTAATTTTTTGTATTTTTAGTAGAGACGGTGTTTCACCGTGTTGGCCAGGCTGGTCGTGAACTCCTGACCTCAGGGGATCCACCCACCTCGGCCTCCCAAAGTGTTGGGATTACAGGTGTGAGCCACCACACCCGGCTCCATTCTCTTTGATGATCCTTTTTCTCTGTACTTATCTTAGTGAAAGACTACTGGGCCACTCTTGGTTTCTGCTTTTGAACACGCTTTTTCACTCTACATGGCCAGGCTGAGTTTTCCAAATTTGTCTGCTTTGCTTCTCTTTTGATTGTTAATTCTGTCTTCATGAGTGCTGGAGGAGACAAATATTCAAACCACAGAACGTTCTCCACCAGTCCCGGGTTGGAATTCCAATGCTCCAGTCATGTTTGAGTGACAGACACCACAGCAACATCAACCACCATGGCCATCACCTAGGTGTCCGTTTTCATTATTCAACCACCCACCTGAGGCCCCCCTCTGAGAGTTAACAGGAATCCTGGACAGAAATACAGTTATAATTAAGCATTGATCAGGTGGCACTTAGACCCACTTCCTTGTAACAGAAAGTCATGTAGCTCCCAGACACTGACCACTGTGCACCCCCGCTGTTACTACAGACGGAATTTCTGACATTAGAGTCCTAAGGCTTTTGTTTAAAAATTACTTAAGCAGCTTGGCACAGTGGCGCACGCCTGTAATCCGAGCACTTTGGGAAGCCGAGGCGGGTAGACTGCTTGAGGGCAGGAGCTGGAGACCAGCCTGGGCAACATGGTGAAATCCCATCTCAACAACAACAACAATTAACTGGGTGTGGTGTGTGCCTGCAGTCCCAGCCACTCCAGAGGCTGAGGTGGGAGGATCACCTGAGCCCAAGAAGGTTGAGACTGCAGTGAGCTGTGATCATGCCACTGCACTGCAGTCTGGGGGACAGAGTGAGACCCTGTCTCAAAAATACAGTAAAATAAATAAATATAGGCTGGGCGTGGTGGCTAACGCCTGTAATCCCAGCACTTTGGGAAGCCGAGGCGGGTGAATCACAAAGTCAGGAGTTTGAGGCCAGCCTGGCCAACATAGTGAAACTCCGTCTCTACTTAAAAATACAAAAATCAGCCGGGCGTGGTGGTGTGCCTCTGTAATCCCAGCTACTCGGGAAACTGAGGCAGGAGAATTGCTTGAACCTGGGAGGCGGAGCTTGCAGCAAGCAGAGATTGTGTCACTGCACTCCAGCCTGGGCGACAGAGCAAGACTCTGTCTCAGAGGTAAAAATAAAAAAATAAATATAAGTAAATAAATATAAAAGAAGTGCTCAAGTAGATCCTGAATTCCAGTCGAACAGCTGATGCCAACCAGTCTGAAGACCCCCCAACCCTCATCCAAAGGAACCCAATCAGCATGAGAACACAGCTGCATCCTGCTCTCCTTGACAAACCAACAAGCTCCACTCTGTAGCCCACTCCAAAACCCTTGAAACTCCTAGCCCCAGACTCATCAGGGAGGTAGATTTGGTTTCTCCCTGTCCCCACATCCCGTGGGCCTAGGATTAAAACTGTTCCTGTGCTGCAGCCTGGGGTCTTGGCGCGCTAACTTGCTGTGTACGTCGGATGAGGACCCTATTCTGGTGACGCATCCATCTGTGCAACGCATTTACTGGTCAAATTAGAATTATTTTGGTTGTAAGCTACAGAAGCCAAACTCAAACTAACTTAAGCAAAAAAAAAAAAAAAAGTCTTGTATACCTGAAATAGGTTCTGGTATAGGTCACAGGCTAAAGGAAAAAACCACTGAAATCAAACTGTCAGGCCCTTGCTCTGAGACTCCACATCTTCATCACTGTCTCATCTCTCCACGTGGTGGGAAGATGGTGCTGGTTGCCACCAATTCATGCTGTCCTAGCTTCACACGTAACAATCCCAGATTGGTCCTGCTTTGGTACTGCCTGGCTGCAGCAGAAACAGGGCCCAGGCCAGGCCAGTGAGAGCCCGCCCTGGGTCTTTGGCCATTAGGAAAGAAGCACTTTCTCTAAGTGGAGAAGCTGGTAGAATCTAAGCCTGCAGGTGTCGGTGGCATCTTTCCCACCTGTGTGAGGCCAGCAGAGAGGAAAGTAGGGTGGAAGGTACGAGGTGAGATTGATTCTTGATGCCACCTTACAATGCTTGAATGGGTCCGCATTCCCTCTTTCAATTCAATTCCCTCTTTCTTGCAAAGAAATACTGAGTTGTGAGTTTTATAACTTGCAATGGGAGGTCTGGCCTAACGTGAGCGGCACTTTGATCTGGATCTGAAAGGTGAGTGGGTGTTTTCCAGGGTTCTCTTCAGATATGTAGAAAGAACAGAGCACGCACAGCAGAGCCACTGTTGTACCCTCCTGGCGGTCGCAAGTCTCCCCAGAGGGCTCCAATAAGTCCACCCCGCCCTGTATGTGTGCGCAGCTCCTCTACAGCTTATGTCCTCTCCTCTTGAATCTGGCTTGGGCTTGTGCCTGCTTTAATTAATAGAATATTGAGGAAGTGGCCTTCTTCAGAAGCCCTGGCGGCTTTGCTTTCCTCTTGGAGCCCCCGGTTGTCATGTAAGAAGCGCAGGATCACCTCCGGCTGGAGAAAGGGGCCACACACAAAAGCTGAAGGATGAGACACTGCAGAGGGAGGCCTCGTCAGGGGGCACCGAGGTGCCAGATATTCAACACCCAGCTGCCACCTTTGGCAGAGGCATGCGGCCCCAAGGGCGAGCATCAGAATCATGAGATACAGTAAAATTGTTGCTTTATGCTACCAAGATTTTGTGCAACAAGACCTCCCCACCTCCGTACAATCCTGCCAGTCACGAGGGGATGGCTCCCTCTGGGTTTTGTTTGTTTTTTGAGACAGTCTCGCTCTGTCTCCCAGGCTGGAGTGCCATGGTGCAACCTTAGCTCACTGCAACCTCTGCCTCCTGGATTTAAGCAATTCTCACGCCTCAGCCTCCCAAGTAGCTGGGATTACAGGCGCCCGCCACCATACCCAGCTAATTTTTTTTGGGTATTTTTAGTGGAGATGGGGTTTTGCCACGTTGGCCAGGCTGGTCTCGAACTCCTGGCTTCAAGTGATCTGCCTGCCTCAGCCTCCCAAAGTGCTGAGATTACAGGCGTGAGTCCTTGCACCGGGCTGAGAGTAGCTGCCTCTGGCCATACAAATTACAAAAAGGCACCCAGGCTGGAGCACAGATGGCCAGGGCACTTACACAGGGAGGAGAGGCCCTGCAGGGTGTCTGTGCCATTGGCCTCTCAGCCTGGGATGCTCTGTACAACACAGGGCTGCACGACTCCCTGCCTGGGGCGGGAGGAGGTTGTGGAGGGATGGCCACAGGCAGCTTGCTGGTCTGCATGTGTTCTTCCTGACTACTTGGCTTTTGCACTGCCATCGTTGCCCAGTGTCCTATGGCCCTAGAGGCCTGGCCTGTCACTACTGATGTCATGGCAGTGCTAAGCAATGACCATCCCAAGGCCATGCTGAGGAGAGGGAGATCATCTTGATCTCTGAACAGCTTTTCCCTCATCCTTTCCTTGCCCTTCCAGCCAGGTCTCCTCCACCCCAGGCAATAGTAACCCATTTCCCACATCCCCAGCTCTCAACAGCCTTCAGTGACGCAGAAGCCTTGGTTTGTTGCTACGGTTAGTTCCTGGAACCTGTCTCACTCCCATTTCTTCAGGGTTGATTTTCCAGGAAGCAGTTAGCAGCCTATCCTACTTTGCCACATGGGTGGGCAGGCAGCTATTCCTTTTCCTTCACACCATACCCTTCAGCATATACTTTGAATTTTTTTTTTTTTTGAGACAGAGTTTCGCTCTTGTTGCCCAGGCCTGAGTGCCATGGTGCGATCTCGGCTCACCACAACCTCCGCCTCCCAGGTTCAAGCGATTCTCCTGCCTCAGCCTCCCCAGTAGCTGGGATTACAGGTGCCCGCCACCACACCTGGCTAATTTTTTGAATTTTCAGTAGGGAGGGGGTTTCGCCATGTTGGTCAGGCTGTTTTCAAACTCCCGACCTCAGCTGATCTGCCCCCCTCGGCCTCCCAAAGTGCTGGGATTACAGGCGTGAACCACCGCGCCAGACCAATATACCTCCAATATTAAGTCTGTTGAGTGTTGTTCTTGCCCCTAGACTGTGAGCTTACTCAGGGCTGGGTGGGGTCTGATTCATCTCTGTGCCCTGACCATCAGTCAACTAATATTTCCTGATGTAAGCATCATGAATCAGCCCAGTCATTTCTCTGCTCACCTTCAACTACCAGAGTTTGCCCCGAACACCTTTCGATCTTTGAGCACAGCAGCTGTTGTCCGTTACTCAGGCTAGGAGCCCAGCACCGTACTGTCCATTAATGTACTGGAATGAATTACCATTCATGGACTGAAACGGTATGTTAACTTACTCTTTTTCTGCGTCATTGAGGAAGGAGTAACATTCGCCTGTTCACGAGATTGTCTTGTCTTTAGGCAGATCAAGATACTGGCTCCGGGCAAATACCTGTGTTTCGACGTGAATGACAGGCGAAGGCTTAAGGAAAAGGAAAAGGAGAAAAAAAGGGGAGGAGGATCAAGGAAGAGGGAAGAGAAGAGATAAAAGCGGACAACCCGGCCGGGCGCGGTGGCTCACGCCTGTAATCCCTGCATCTGGGAGGCCGAGGCGGGCGGATCACGAGGTCAGGAGATCGAGACCATCTTGACTAACATGGGGAAACCCCGTCTCTACTAAACATATAAAAAAAAAACTAGCCGGGCGAGGTGGCGGCACCTGTGGTCCCAGCTACTCGGGAGGCTGAGGTAGGAGAATGGCGTGAACCCGGGAGGCGGAGCTTGCAGTGAGCCGAGATCGCGCCCCTGCACTGCAGCCTGGACGACAGAGCGAGACTCCGTCTCAAAAAAAAAAAAAAAAAAAAAAGTGGACCACCCGAGGCGGAAAAAGAAGTAGATGAGAAATGGAGGAGCGCTACAGAGAGGAGAAAACAGAAGTGCCAAGGCAGGAACGGAGCGGGGAGAGCGGGAACAGAAGGAGACCAAGGATGAACGGAGAGGACGTGGGAGGCCAGGAGCAGGGCCCGCAGCGCGCCGGGCCGGACCACCGTTCCTCAGCGCGGGGGTGAGGGGCGGGGCCTAGGCCGCGGCGGGCCGCAGCGACCCCCGCGCCGAAGGCCGGATGGTTGCGCCCAGCGACGGCGGCCAATGAGCGGCCGGGATGTTGGCGTGCCGGCGGCGGTCCGGGCGCTCGCTGGCTGAGGGACGGCGGCCGCCGCCATGATGCTTGTTTGCTTTCAATGAAAACGAGGGGGGCGCGGAGGAGGAGGCGTCGGCGTCGGTGGCGGCGGCGTCGGCGGCGCGGAGGCGAAGGCAGCGGCGGGCGCAGCGAGGAGGGCGAGGCCGGGGGCCGAGAGGGCGGGAGGGCGTAGTGGCGGCCCGCCGGGGCGGCTGAGGCGGGCGGCTGAAGCGGCGGCTCTCGGACGGGGAACAAAGAGCAGCGACTGAGGCGGAGAGGAGCGGCGGCGGCGGCGCTGCAGCAGCGGGCGGGACTGGTATGGTGGTTCCACAGGTCAGACCCCGCTGCGCTCACAGGGAGGAGACGGCGGCAGCGGCGGAGGAAGGCGGCGCACCCCGAGAGGTGAGCGAGGCAGGCCCGAGGCCCGGCCGGGGCGCCGCTTCTCTCTGCGGCCGCGCACGGACCGCCCCGTCGGCCGGCCTCGGTCGGGCAACTTGAGTTTCGTGGGCGGCGGGCTCGCCGCTCCCCGGGCTGGCGGCTGTGGGGGGCCCTCGACGCGCCGCGATCCCGCCCCGCCCCGGGCCGCGCCCCCGAGCCGAGTCCCCGCCGGGGGGCGTTGATTGACGGCGGCGGCGGCGGGCGGAGGGGAGGGGAGGGGCCGGCGCCGGGCTCTGGGGTCCCGGCTGGTCCCGGCTGCCGTCGACGGAGGAAGCGAGTCCGTGTCCCGGGACTCGGGGCCAAGACGGTGGCAACTTCGGAGGAGCGGCTCTGTGGGTGGTTCGCGTGTGGAACTTCGCACTCCGTGGCCGCGGTTACTGTCGAGCGGGAAACCCGCTGCTTACCCCTCCCCTAAAATGTTCTTAAAATGCCGTTTAACGCAGATTTTGGGGGAGAGGACGGGGTGGATTACAGGTTAAAGAAGCACTTAGCATGCAGTGAAGAGACTTGTTTTATGGTGTTGCTAAGGACTCGGAGATCGCGCTGGTTTCTAGTAGCAGTTTTCTCTGGGAACCCAAACTGCACCCCTCCTTTTTGTTTTTCAACATTAATCGTTATTTTCTTTGGAAACTTCCTTTGACTCTTTACCTCCTTCGCCTTCCGCGAGGAGCCTGCTAACCAACACCTGTAGCCTTCTGTTTTTAACTGTTACTGCCATTGACAACATTGTGAATGGTCGTCTCGCTTGACCTTCTTGGATTTGTTGTTACTGTGTTAAGCTGATGTGTTTTAGATAATCTGCTTGAATTTGAGTTCCCATACTTACCTGTTTTCCAGGTGGATTGTCTCATTGTTAGTGCTGAATCTTCTTGCCTACTTGTATCTGGGAATTTAACTTTGAAGAGGAAGAGAGTGAATGTGCATAACTGAAAAAATAAAATGGTGTGTAGTAGCACTTTGTATTTTTTACAATGTACTAGACTTTACCACTCCAGAACAGATTTGTAGGCTGTAGGAGTAGATGTGGGCCATTGATCAAAAGGGTGGCTTTTTTGGAGAATTGCTGTTAAGACATTTATCACAGTCTTTATTTAATTTATTTGTTGTTTTTGAGACAGGATCTCACTCTGTCACCCAGGCTGGAGTGCAGTGGCACAGTTCTTGGCTCACTGCAGCCTTTGCCTCCTGGGTTCAAGCGATCCTTCTGCCTCACCCTCCTGACTAGCTGGGACTACCGGCAGACACCACCACGGCTGATTTCTAAAGTTTTTGTAGAGTCTTGCTTTGTTGCCCAGGCAGGTCTCCAACTTCAGAACTCAAGCGATCTTCCTTCCTTGGCCTCCCAAAGTGCTGCAGTTACAGGCATGAGCCAACATGCCTGGCCATCACAGTCTTTAGAATGTTGTGACTTTTAGAGTAAAATTAGAATAAAAATGGCTTAATATCTTTAGATCTGTGATCTACTCCAGGTGTTTTGTTTTAAACAAAATATTTGAACAGCTGCTAATGAGAAAACAGACCTAGAAAGGTGGAGGTGACTTGCCCATGATACTGTAATTACGAGGGGAAAGACTGGGTTTGTGTGCATGTGAGAGCACACGAGTGTGTGACCTCATTACTAGAGGTTTGTTCTTTTGGGAGGGTAGAGGGTATTTTAATGGTTAGAAGTTATTTCAGGTCACTTCTCAGTAGGTGAACGAGATGCTTAATGAAATGGTCAAAAAAGATTATGTAATTGCCAAGCATGATGGCTCACCATGTAATCCCAGCACTTTGGGAGGCTGAGGAAGGAGGAATGGCTTGAGCCCAGGTGTTTGAGACCAGCAAGACCCTGTCTCAGAAAAATATGAAATGTTTAAAGCCTGTGATAACTGTCACAACGTAGTGAGACCCTGTCTTGATCAGTTTTTAAAAATGGTGACAAAAGACATAGATATTCTTGTGAGACTGAAGATTTTCTCTGAAAGCCAATCATTAATTTCCATAGTGTCTTGATAGTGGTGATGCAGCCTAGGCAGCTCCTTTTGAATATGCCTGTTCAATTTGTAGGTATTTTCATGTTTCTTAAATGTTGTTGGCAAAGTAAAACTACAATTATTGGGAAATTTCAAACTGTTTTCTTTTGAGCAGACATAAGGTTGGGTTATAGAATTTGGTCCTAACTACAAACGTGTAAAGGCATTGTAGGAATTTGCCCACTGTACCTGTAGTTTAAAAGTATGCATTTTATGCCAGGTGCGGTGACTCACACCTGTAATCCCAGCACTTTCGGAGGCCAAGATGGGTGTGTCACCTGAGGTCAGGAGTTCGAGACCAGCCTGGCCAATACGGTGAAACCCTGTCTCTACTAAAAATACAAAATTAGCCAGGTGTGGTGGCGCATGCCTGTAATCCCAGCTATTCAGTAGGCTGAGGCAGGAGAATTGCTTGAACCCGGGAGGCAGAGATTGCCACTGCACTCCACCCTGGGTGACAAGAGTGAAACTCAGTCTCAAAAAAAAAAAAAAAAAAATGCATTTTGGTTAATGCTTAGACATTCCAGTACCCATATTTGCCTTCTTATATTCTTTAAAGCATAAACCTTTTTCGTGGTGCAACAGAAAAGGATAATATATGTAAGACATACTGAAATAAATGTTAAGGCAGCTCACAGCTATATTCGTTGGGCCATGAGGGGTGAGGGATCAATATGTTCAGCACATTTAGAACCCATTCCCGTATGTAAGTAAGGTCCACTGGTTTGGGAAGCTCTGCTTTAAAGCATCTATCACTTTGGAAAAGTCCTAATACGCTCAGCTAAAAATGTATGTTTTACTGGGAAAACCAGAGTTGGATTTGTAGATATCTTTATACCCATTACTCAAGGTAGTCATTTTACAACAAAGTGTGATTAATAAAACACTATGTATCTGAAATTAAGAATTGCTGAGGCTGGGCGTGGTGGCTCATGCCTTTAATCCCAGCACTTTGGGGAGGCCAAGACAGGCGGACAGACTAGCCTGACCAACATGGAGAAACCCTGTCTCTACTAAAAATACAAAATTAGCTGGGCGTGGCGGCACATACCTGTGATCCCAGCTACTCGGGAGGCTGAGGCAGGAGAATTGCTTGAACATGAGAGGCGGAGCCGAGAGCACGCCATTGCACTCCAACCTGGGCAAAAAGAGTGAAACTCCGTCTCAAAAACAAAAATTGTGAATAAACTGTAAACATATACTGTATGCATAGCTGGGGTGCATTAGAGTATAATGGAATGTACTGTATTTTGGTACTTGAATAAGTAGCAAGGTTGGGGGTTATTTGATCCAAGATGGGGACTCATTTAGGCTGTCTTCACTTTACCCTTCTCTGGTCTTTATCTCTCCTTCGTCCATTTATATTTTCTTGGTAACTTAAGTTACATGTTAAGGTATGTACTGGTCACAGTGTTTTTTGTTGTTGTTGTTGTTGTTGAGACGGAGTCTCACTCTGTCGCCCAGGCTGGAGTGCAGTGGCGCCACCTCCACTCACTGCAAGCTCCGCCTCCCAGGTTCAAGCCATTCTCCTGCCTCAGCCTCCCGTATAGCTGGGACTACAGGCGCCCGCCACCGCGACTGGCTAATTTTTGTATTTGTTTAGTAGAGACGGGGTTTCACCGTGTTAGCCAGGATGGTCTCGATCTCCTGACCTCGTGATCTGCCCGTCTCGGCCTCCCAAAGTGCTGGGATTACAGGCGTGAGCCACCGCGCCCGGCCAGTCACAGTGTTTTAACACTGAGAATTCAAAGACAAATAATACTCTGATTTTGCCCTCTCATAGCGTATAGGCTTAATAGGTGCACAGAGTGCTGTGGGAGAACGCGATAGAGAATGATTAAACTTGTGGAGGGTGTGGGGGCAGTTTACGGAAAATAACACTGAATAGGATTTGCCAAACTGGGGAGAGGGAGTCATGTTAAACAGAAGAAACTGTGGGTACACTGAGGTGTCAAGTGTTAGGGTAAGACTAGTGATAAGGTGTTATTGGAACAGTGGGCATGACTCGAGAT
Organism: Papio anubis; assembly: GCF_008728515.1. Classification (NCBI taxonomy): domain Eukaryota; kingdom Metazoa; phylum Chordata; class Mammalia; order Primates; family Cercopithecidae; genus Papio; species Papio anubis. Next base: position 173,081,384 of record NC_044980.1, read on the forward strand.
GAGCCTGCAAAGGTGTGTCTGGTCTAGATTTTGAAGGACCATGCTTGCTAAGCTAAAAGTGAAGTTTCTACCTGTATCTTACAGCAGAAGAGAGAGCCAAAATATTTTTAGCAGGGGAGCAAGGTGATTTAGAGATCACTTTGGCATCCCTGTGGAGAATAGAGTGGAAGCCGTACAAGTATATATTTGAGGTATTATAGAGTTAGTGACTTTGGATCTATTTTTTCTTTTGGTTTTTCTTTTTTTTTTTTTTTTGAGATGAAGGCTCTCTCTGTCACCCAGGCTGGAGTGCAGTGGCATGATCTCGGCCCACTGCAACCTCCGCCTCCTGGGTTCAAGCCATTCTCTTGCCTCAGCCTCCTGAGTAGCTGGGATTACAGGCTCCTGCCACCATGCTGACTAATTTTTTTGTATTTTTAGTAAAGACAGGGTTTCACCATGTTGGCCAGGCTGGTTTCAAACTCCTGACCTCAAGTGATCTGCCCGCCTTGGCCTCCCAAAGTGCTAGGATTACAGGCGTGAGCCACCATGCTCGGCTTGGATCTATTTTTAACTTGGATATGGTGTCTCCTGAGTCTGTGGTCCCTTAAGGGACTTTAGGGCTATGCCCAGTTGCTGTATAATACAGGGTCATTTAAAATCAAAATGTCAGTATGTTTTGGAAGAAGTTAAAAGCAGTCAAAGCAATGAAAATCATAAAATAGTACTCATGAAAGTTCAGGTGTTGAGAACACTTGTCTTCTGAGTTAGGCTTAGGCAGGCTATAAACCTTAAGCTGGAAGATTCAACCCTACGCCCAGTTGAAATCAAAGCCACCAAGCTTAAAAAGTTATCAGTATCCTGATGGTTTGCTAGGATATGCGTTGTAAACATTTTGTGAAATTTTGGGATGGCCGTTTCCTCTTTAGTAAATTATTGGAATTGGAATAGTGAGACTAACTTAAGGTCTAAGAAGTTCTCATACAACTGTTAATTTATACAGTCAGTTTTCTGTAAAGCAACATACAGATTCCTAAAAAATCACTCCTTTGCAGAATTGTACAGTAGAAATGACTGACAAATGGGGTTGTCAGTGACACATTTAAAAAAGGAAGCTTTATCAGTGACACATTTAAAAAAAGGAACCTGGTAAAAATGATAGAACAGTTTTACACGTGTTGAATGGTTAAGAAATATATAGATACTGTAATAAATGTGGCATTTTGCCTTGAAAAGGCCTGGTTTGCTTGTGGAAAGGGATGTCAGAAAGGTTGCTGCTTGTGAGTTACTGTGAAGTGGTAGAAGAATTACCTATAATCAGATGGAAGGTTGTAACACCAGAAGCGAATAGGTGTGGCCCTTAACACGTAGTGAACTGACTTAGCTGGTAGGTGTTTGAAGTGTGTTTCAGGTATTTCTACACAGTTCAGTTCGACTGGGTGCAAACTTTCTCCCTTCATCTAGTGTTTATGTGACAAAATAGCACATAAACAGGAGGTACGGCTTGTGCTCAAATTGTTCTCTAATTTGTGTATCAGTTACACTAGAACAAGTTCACCTTTTCCTTTCTTTTTTTTTCCTTTTTCTTTCTTTTCCTTTTCCTTTTCTTTATTGACAGGGTCTCACTCTGTCACCCAAGCTGGAGTGATGATGACTTGCTGCAGCTTTGACCTCCCAGGTTCATGCAAGCCTCCCGAGTACCTGGTATCACAGGTGTGTGCCACCATACCTGGCTGATTTTTCTTATTTTTAGTAGAGATGAGGTCTCTCTACGTTGCCCAGTTTGGTCTCACACTCTTGGGCTCAAGCAGTCCTCCCGCCTTGGCCTCCCAAAGTGCTAGGATTATAGGTGTGAGCTCCTGTACCTGGCCAAATTCACGTTTTGTTTTTCTTTCTTTTCTTTTCTTTTTTTTTTTTTTGAGACAGAGTCTCGCACTGTGGCCCAGGCTGGAGTGCAGTGGCACCATCTAGGCTCACTGCAAGCCTCACCTCCTGGGTTGACACCGTTCTCCTGCCTCAGCCTCCCTAGTAACTGGGACTACAGGCACCCGCCATCACGCCCAGCTAATTCAAGTTCACGTTTTCAAAGCAAGTTTTATAGTTGATTATACTTGTTTAATACCATTTTTAAATAGTACTAAAACTCAGTTTCAAAAATCCTTGTTGAACAACCTATGTGTCAGGTCCCATGCTACCTTTGTGGGGCTTACAGTCTTTTGTCCCAAGGAGGTTTATAGTGTTGTGGAGAAAGACAAACGAATACTCATCGGATTATTTAGTAATTAAGAAAGCACAAAACATTTTGGGCATGCTAAGGAAAGAGAAACTCATTCTGCTTGGAAAACCCAGGGAGTCATCTCAGAGGTCTTTAAGCTGGGTTTTAAAGGATGAATAGGGATTTGTTAGGTTGAGTAGGACAGGGAGAAGGAACAGCTTGTTGGGAACAACTTGGGCGGTGGAGCATAGGACACAGGGATGAGAGGGACAGGAAGAGTGGTCAGAAACAGCTTGTGAATAGTTGTAGGCTTTTTCATAAAGTGTTGGGATTTCCTGTATAGATAGAAATCCAGTGAGAGTTTAGGTGGATATGGGTGAGCAAATGGTTCATGTAACATACTTTTTCAGGAGGCACATAATGAAAATGTAGAAGCTGGATTAAAGGAGTTAGAGTTCATTTACATCCTGTGAGAGCTCAAGTACATCGGCATAGGGGATAGAAAAGCACAGGATACCAGAATTAGGGACAGAGAAGCCATAAGCTATAAAAAAAATAGGAAAGAGTTGAGTATGATTCAGAACTTGTTTAGCTTGGAGAACTGTTGGTATGATTTAACTTGGGAAATAGAAGAACAGATTTGGGGCTGGGCACAGTGGCTCAAGCCTGTAATTCCAGCACTTTGGGAGGCTGAGACAGGCGGATCACAAGGTCAGGAGATCGAGACCATCCTGGCTAACACAGTGAAACCCTGTCTCTACTAAAAAATACAAAAAACTAGCCGGGCGAGGTGGCGGTGCCTGTAGTCCCAGCTACTTGGGAGGCTGAGTCAGGAGAATGGCGTAAACCTGGGAGGCGGAGCTTGCAGTGAGCTGAGATCCGGCCACTACACTCCAGCCTGGGAGACAGAGACTCTGTCTCAAAAAAAAAAAAAAAAAAAAAAAGTAGTACAGATTTGGACAAGGAAAGTAGAATAGTTTGATTTTTGATCCGGTTAAGTTTGACATACCTTCTGGATACTTAGGGGATATGTCTAACGGGTATCTGGACCAGACAGCGGTTGGGGGTTTGATAGATTTGGTCATTGTATAGTTGGCGTTGGAAGTTAGGGGATTACTCAGAAGAATGTGTGAACAAATGTTTTTCACCTTTTTGGCAGAGGTAAGATCCCCATTTGAGAATCAGTTAAGAATTATGGACTGTGCTGAACAGAATGAAAGTATGCACATATGCAAGTGTGAAACTTAACTCATGGACCACAAGAGGAGAGGACTAAGGGAACCCTAAGGAACAACTGATATTTTGTTTTGGACAGGACTGAAATGGTTAAAGAGATCAGGGCAGAACAGGAGAGAGTAATGCTGCAGATGCCAAAGGAAGTCATAGTGCCAAGAAAGAGGGAGTTTTCAGTAGTGATCATTGTGCCTAGGTTTAGGGTGAGATGAGGAGATCTGGAAATGGGTTGATAGGATTTGGCAGGTGGGGGAATGAACGCAGGGAAAATCTTTATGGGACCAGGGGATATGTAAGTCAGATAGTAGATTCGGCGGAGGAGCAAATGGCAGGTTAAGATGAAGAAGGTTATAGACTACTATTTGGAAAAATTTAAACTAGAAGAGAAGGAAAGAAGGATAATAGTTTAAAGAGGAGACAGGGTCGAGAGAAGGTAGGCACCTGTGTTAGTCACCAGCTTTGTTTCCTTAAGTCCAAAACTTAGGAATTAACTTTATAATACATATTGCATGTATGTTTTTCAAACGTTCCCCTGATCTGTTGGTTGAAATGATTGCATTTTTATTTGGTCACACAAAATTGTTTTGCCTGTGGAATTTTGTGTGATTTCAAAAACAATAAATTTTTTTCCTCATTAGAGGTAGAGATTATCTGATGTAAAATCATAATTACAATTTTCAGCCTTCAGTTACTAGAAGAATAAGATTTGCTTTCCTATGCCCTGTGCTAGGTTTGCACTTATGTTGTGCTCCACTGCCTAAACTTTGGTTAAATATTTGATGCAGTTTTAAGTGTAAAATAGTAGCAAAGAGGAAATCATTAGACACGGTCATTTTCTTTCCAAGTTATTGCTACGAACACATAGAGACTTAATAAAACAAATTAGCCAGTGGCTCTGTATATCCAAATACAGAGCATTACTGGTGATTCTCTAGGTGCATTGAGTGACTGTATATAGTTTTGTTAGGCAGATTTTGATTATAGGGAGATAGACGTATTAGCAATCTCTCCTAATTAAAGACCAAACAGAGATGAAGATATGGCTTGACTACATTAAATCAAAAATTGTATTACACTCAGCCTTTTGGGAGGCAAGTATTTTTGCTCTGTAAGATTATGTATTGTTGCTAAGTAAACACTTCAGCATCATAAAACAATGTTTGATGAAGCTAACTGCCATGTTTTAGACCAGTAGTTTCCTTTGTTAATCTAAAATTATGACAATGATAACTATAGTTTATTTGAGACTTAAAAAATTGTCATTTGGTTTTTAGTTTTGTGGAAACTATAGAAACTCAAAAGATACAGGGGTTCGTAACCACTGAAGAAAAAAAAAAGTGTTGAATGCCAGTGGTGCAGTGGGCTCTGCTGCTTTACATGTATCTCATTTAATCCTCACACCAAAATTGTGACATAGATATCACCAATTTATAAGTGAGGAAATTTAGGCAATAAGATGATTGTAAGCCCATCATTTCAAGCCAGTACTTGATACAGGTCTGACTCCAGTTTGTTGTTTTTTTTTTTTGAGATGGAGTTTTCACTCTTGTCACCCAGGCTGGAATGCAGTGGAACAATCTTGGCTCACTGCAACCTCTGCCTCTTGGGTTCAAGTGATTCTCCAGCCTCAGGTTCCCGAGTAGCTGGGATTAGAGGTGTGCGCCACCATGCCCGGCTAATTTTTTTAATTTTTAGTAGAGACGGAGGTTTGCCATGTTGGCCAGGCTGGTCTCGAACTCCTGACCTGAAGTGATCTGCCCAACTTGGCACCCCAAAGTGCTGGGATTACAGGTGTGAACTACTGCGCCCGGCCCCAGTTTGTATTCTTACTAACACTGTGCCCTCCTTCCTTTTTCTTTTTTTTTTTTTTTTTTTTTTTTGAGACAGAGTTTCACTCTGTCACCCAGACTGGAGTACAGTGGTGCGATCTTAGCTCACTGTAACCTCCGCATCCTGGGTTCAAGCGATTCCCCTGCGTCTGCCTCCCGAGTAGCTGGGCCTACAGGTGTGCGCCACCACACCCGGCTAATTTTTTGTGTTTTAGTAGAGGCAGAGTTTCACCATGTTGGTCAGGATGGTTTTGATGTCTTGGACCTTGTGGTCTGCCCGCCTCAGCCTCCCAAAGTGCTGGGATTACAGGCGTGAGCCACCGCGCCTGGCCCCTTTTTCCTCTTAACACACTCTCATGGTTTTATGACTGGATTGGTCCTTTGAGGTTAATTTGATAATACAGGAAGACCCAATTGTTGACCCAAATTTATAACCCTTTACACTTGTAGTTGATCATGTTGACATAATAGAGCTAAGTGGCAGAGTCTGTGTTAATATTTATGATTCTCTTGGTTATGGATCAAAAACCTCCCGAGAGTCCACGTAAGAGTACTTTTCATGCTCGTCAAAAATTCAGTTATAAAGCCTTTCATTATTTTGGAAAAGGCAGTCTGTAGTCAAAAAGCGGTGTGTAGCTTTCATGTTTTCTGAAACATTATCAGTGGCCTTAGAGTAAGATTCTAGTGTTAAAGGCTTCTTGATGCTTTGTAAGGTCAACATTTTATGAATAATTTTCTTTCTTAGTTTTAAGGGGAAAAAACTAGTGGATCAAAACTGATTGCTTATACATTGCAACCTCCCAAGTCATTGTGTATCTGAATTAGCAGCTAGAATAAATATTGAATGGCTCAAAAGACCAAAATTCCCACTAGATAGTAGTACTTAAAATATTATGGTTCATTGTAAGAGCAGGGGCAGTAAATAGATTTTGGAAAGTCTGGCAAAAGGTAAGAAAAATGCAAAGATTCACGTTGGCATAAATATTACGGTGCTGAAGCAATAAACTAAATGGTGGTTGCTTGTCTCATGGTACGAGAACAGATTTAGGATTGATGACTTCCTCACTGCTTACCTTTTTAATCTTGGTGAGATTTTACTACACAAATCATGGTTTTGACTTAATACCTTACATTAGTGGGCAGACTTTAAAGGGATTTGCAAAACTGTGAGACAGTGTCAGTGTCACTCTTCTCACTAAATTTTACTTTGTTTTTTAAAATAGTTTTCATTAAAATGCCATTTAACGTGTAATAGGTTTATTACTGTTACAGAGTTCATATTTTTAAAGTTCTCAGTTTTAATTTGATTTTTATTGATTATTGATAACTATAACCCACATCAACAAAAGTTCTGAGGTACTAGTTAATTTTTAAGAGTGCAAAAGGGCCCTGAGAAGGGTCCTGAGATCTGCTCAGAACACTTTGAGTGTCTTAGTGTGTTGTGGAGGGTTTGGGACTATAAAGTACAGATGAGGAGGTTAATTTGGGAAAGATGATGCATCTGAGACATAAACGAGGGGCTCATGGTCCCAGCAACATAATATTTGGATAATGAACAGAAGATTTTGGTCTTGCAAATGATAAAATTCTTGAGAATGAGGCTGTGGTAGAATAGAAAGACTAGCTTTGGAGTTAGATTGTCCCTGGTTCAAATCCCAGCTCTACAACTCAGTTACTTAGAGTGTGCAATCTGGGGCAAATTACATAAATTCTGGGTCTCAGTTTCCCCTTCTATAAGATGGAGGTAGAATCTACCTCGTGGGGTGCTGTGAGAATTAAATTGAGGTCATACAGGTAAATTATTGCGTAGTGGTTGAAAGCACAAACTTGAATCAGACTTGGGTTAAAAATAACAGTTGTGCCATTTAGTATCCTCGTGACCTCAGGAAAGTTATTTATTCTCCGGACCTTTTCTCTTTATACAAAGATTATAATAGTGTCTGCTTATAAGAGTACTGACGGTTAGATGAGACAATGCATGTAAAGTGCTGGATAGACCTGGCAGGTAATGAGTGCTCACAGAATAGTGGCTACTCTATGCCTAGTGCAGTGCATGGCAGACAGGTGCCCAACACCCTTTTGCCATTACACCTATCTGTTTAATGTTTGCTCTTATAGTGCCATTGTGTCCCTAAGATAGATTTTATATAGTTTAACCTTTAAGTTTGCCCCCTTACTTCTTACCTCAGGCTATCCCAGAACCAGTATTCCTAGTTCCCTTGGATATTGAAGTCCTTTCTGTTTTCTCTAGATTTTGCCTTTTAGATAATAGTTTTTCTTATTCCTAGTAAGATAGGCACTGCTTTTAAGGCTTTTTTTGCACTCTTAACAAAATGTTTGCTTTTATACTATCATGGTTTCTCCCTTTGAATTCATATAAGCATTACCTGAATATTTGACAAGTTCTGGAGTTATAAAAATATTTAAGATATGTAAGTGGAAGGAGCCTGTGTTACAGAATGTGAGATAAAAAAATACTAAGGCAGGGTTAATGAATATAACAGTAGACATGTTTTCAAGGTTTAGCATAGCTCAGAGCTGGAAACAGTAAACTTCTGTGTTTGGGAGGGATATGGAGGAAGATTGTAATGGACCTTTTGAAGTTGAATGTCTGAGTTGGCATTTGAAGGATGACCTTTTGGTGTCTGGGGCATTTCAGACCGAAGATATAGCATTGCTAAGGCATGAAAGTTTGTGAAGGGTAAGTGGGAATTAGGGAGATCCCAGATGATACTAAGGAGGTTTACAGAGATCAAGTCAGACTCAACTTACTTGTTTTGTAAATGAGCCTGGGTTTCCTGTTTCCAAGGGTGTTGAGATGAACAAGATATAGTTTTAGGGGCCCAGTGTGGTGGCTCACGCCTGTAATCCCAACATGTTGGGAGGCTCAGGCGGGCAGATCACCTAAGGTCAGAAGTTCGAGACCAGCCTGGCCAACATGGTGAAACCCCGTCTCTACTAAAAATACAAAACAATTAGCCAGGCGTGGTGGTGGGTGCCTGTAATCACAGCTACTCTGGAGACTGAGGCAGGAGAATCACTTGAACTTAGGAGGCGGAGGTTGCGGTGAATTGAGGTCACGCCGCTGCACTCCCACCTGGGCAACAAGAGCGAGACTCTGTTTTAAAAACAAAACAAAACAAAAGATAACAGTTTTAGGAACATGATGTACTTGTGTTTCTAGGACTGTCACTTTGGACAGTGTATTTAGTACATTTTTGCACTGCTATAAAGAAATGCTTGAGATTAGGTAATTTTTGAAAAAGGGTTTAATTGGCTTATGGTTCCACAGGCTGTGCAGGAAACGTGGCTGGGGAGGCCTCAGAAAACTTAAAACCATGGAGGAAGGTGAAGGGGAAGCAGGTAGTCTTCACAGGGCCAGAGCTGGAGGAAGTTGGGGCGGAGATGCTACACAGTTTTAAACAACCAGATCTTGCAATAACTCACTTTCTGAGACAGCACCAAAGTGGAAAAGCTACCCCTGTAATCCAGTCACCTCCCACTAGGACCCACCTCCAACGGTGGGAATACAATTTGACATGAAATTTGGGTAGGAACACAGACCCAGACCATATCAGACAGTATCTAGGATGGATGAGAGAGGCGGGGAGAGTGGTGGAAGAAAGAACATGGGTCTGAGACTGAATAGCCCAGGTAAGAGCTGAGGGGATTAAGGCAGAGTGGATGGGAGATTTAGGAAGTAAAATGGTTGAGAGTTGGAGACTGAATATGAAGCCTGTGATTAGGTGAGGAGGGGTCAAGGATATACTCATATTTTTGGCTTGGAAAACTGGGTAGTAAGCATAGGAGAAAGGGCAGGGTTAAAGACCAAGATGATAATTTGTTTTTTTAGTTTGAGACGGAGTCTTGCTCTGTCACCCAGGCTGGAATGCAGTGGCGCGATCTTTGCTCACTGCAATCTCTGCTACCCAGGCTCAAGCGATTTACCTGCCTCAGCCTCCTGAGTGGCTGGGACTACAGGCGCACACCACCATGCCCAGCTAATTTTTGTATTTTTGGTAGAGACGGGATTTCACCATGTTGGCCAGGATGGTTTCGATCTCCTGACCTTGTGATCCACCTGCCTCAGCCTCCCAAAGTGCTGGGATTACAGTTATGAGCCACCGCGCCTGGCCCTTTTTTTAATTTTTAGTTTTTGTAGAGACGGGGGTTTCCCTGTGTTGCCCAGGCTGGTTTCCTCCCGCCTCGGGCTCCAAATATGCTGGGCTTACAGGTTTGAGCCACACCATATGTCTGAAACCTCGATTTTATAGTCGGAAGTCAGCTTCACTATAATCACAGCACTTTGGGAGGCCTAGGTAGGTGGATCATGAGGTCAGGAGTTCGAGACCAGCCTGGCCAACACAGTGAAACCCCATCTCCACTAAAAATACAAAAATTAGCCGCGCGTATTGGCGGGCGCCTGTAATCCCAGCTGCTCGGGAGGCTGAGGCAGGAGAATCGCTTGAACCTAGAAGGCAGAGCTTGCAGTGAACCGAGATAGCGCCACTGCACTCCAGCCTGGGTGAAAGAGCGAAACTCCATCTCAAAAAAAAAAAAAAAAAAGTCTGCTTCACAAAGAGCTTGTTTTACTGAATTTTGCAGTGTAATTAGGACTTGGCTTTAGGTAGAATAATCTAAGTGGTATTTAGGTTAGTTGTAATCCTAAAAGCATAAGTACCAATTAGAAGAGGCCATTGTAATGGTTGAGGAAACAAGAATTAAAGTCCTAAATTCAAGTGGTGGTAACAAAAGTAAGAGAATGGTAGTGTGAGTGCATGGTTGTGAGGTTTTTGTTGCTTTCTAAGCTGTAAGATCATGCATTTATTATTCTTTATTCATAGTACCTGACAGAGTGCTTGTCACATTGAAGGTGCTCAGTGAATATTTGTTGAATAAATGATTCTGTAAAGAAAAATTCCTTAAAGCATGGTTCCACTGTATTGAATGGCTTTTGGACTTTTTTTCTATGGAAACCTGATTTTGGTCATGAAGGAAAAAATAGAACAGTTCATTAGTGTAATTTGCTAGGTATTACACAAGACATTGGGAGATACAAACTGTTTGGAGGTGACATATGCTGTGGTAAATGTATGGTGTGCATCCAGAGTGGGGAGTACTGAACTTGTTCCCGTGTTGAGGAGGGCTTACAGAGGCTGTAATATGTCGTCTGAGTTCCTGTGAAGAGAAAGTAGGAGTTTAGGATGAAGGTTGTCTTTAGTAAAGAGATTAGCATGTGTTGAAAGACTTATATTTTAGGCTGGGTGCAGTGGCTCACATCTATAAACCCAGCACTTTGGGAGGCTGAGGCAGGAGGATCCCTTGAGGCCAGGAGTTCAAGACCAGCCTGGGCAATGTAGTGATGCCCGCCCATCTCTACAAAAAACTGGAAAATACTAGCTGAGTGTGGTGGTGCCTGAGCCCAGGAGCCTGTGATTACACCACTGCACTCTGGCGTAGGTGACAGTGAGACCTTGTGTCAAAAAAAGTCTTAGAACTAGGTTTCCTCTAATTAGGACATTATAGGGTAGCATGTGTCAAAGGGCTGTAGATAAGTGAGAAAATAGCTAAGTTGAGGTAGTAGAGGACTTTGAGGTTTGAACTTTATGTAGGCAGGCAGGCAGGGCCATTTAAAGTTTTAATAGGAGAGTGGCATGAGCAGGTGCATATGAGGAGGGTAATCAATGGCAGTGTGGGGAGGATGTGTAATATTTGAAGTTGAGAAATGAGGAGGGTCTGTATTAACTTCAGTGGAAGTAGATTGGCATGAAGGTTAGTGTCACTGCCTTTTCAGATGTGCCCTAACTTACAGTAGCTCTAAGGAGCCTGATTACTCAAAAAAAGGGTCTTTCTGCACATGAGTTTATTTCTTCCTGCTTACCTCCCTTCCTTTCCTCTGTTGCCCTTTGTTTTCTCCTTTATGGTTGGGAAAAGAAGTAAAGCACAAAGAATGGAGAAGAAGAAAATGTGAAAAGCATAGTAAAAGAAAAGAGAGATGTCAAATTCAAGATTAAAAAACAACTTTTTTCTGAGATCAGGGTCTCACTGTGTTACCCAGGCTGGTGGAGTGCGGTGGCTTGATCTCATCTCACTGCAGCCTCCACTTCTGGGCTCAAGCCATTCTCCCACTTCAGCCTCTCATGTAGCTGGGACTATAGGCACACACCACCACGCCTGGCTAATTTTTGAATAGACGGGATCTTCCATGTTGCCCAAGTTGGTCTTGAACTCCTGGGCTCAAGTGATTGGCCTGCCTAGACCTCCCAGAGAGCTGGGAAAATTCAGGAATTTTTTTTTTTTTTTGAGATGGAGTCTTGCTCTGTTGCCAGGCTGGAGTGCAGTGGCACCATCTTGGCTCACTGAAACCTCCGACTCCCTGGTTCAAGCAATTCTCCTGCCTCAGCCTCCGGAGTAGCTGAGACTACAAGCACCTGCCACCACGCCCAGCTAATTTTTGTATTTTTAGTAGAGGCGGGGTTTCACCATGTTGGCGAGGATGGTCTCGATCTCCTGACCTTGTGATCCGACTGCCTTGACCTCCCAAAGTGCTGGGATTACAGACGTGAGCTACCACACCCGGCCCCAAAGTGCTGGGAAAATTCAGAATTTTATCTTGCCAATTAAGATTGCCTGTAACTCAGTCTCATTTCCCTTGAAGAAAATCTGGCCCACTAAAATAAATGGTTTAACATCTGAGAGCCTTTTAACAAAAAACCACATTTTTATACCTGGTCAGAGTAACATCACGCAAATCATTAATGTAAACATGAACTAGGTATTACATGTCTTCTCTCACTGTCCGTAAAATTTTTTTTAGTGCTGGTTTATGGGTCCAACGTAGGGACTGTTCATTGCATCTGAATATATTCCTTAAGTCTCTTCAAATCTAGAATAGTGCTGACACCAGTTTGTTGAAGGCAACAGGCTGGTTTACCTGCAGAAAGTCCCACATTCTCTCATGTCTGATTTCTCCTTTGATGTCATTTGGCCAGTTCCTCTAGTTTTCAAATCAAGGTGTAAACATTACTGACGTGTATTTCATACTGCACCACAGCAAGCAAGAGACCCCAATACCTGGTTCTTCCTCCATAGTGTTGGTAAGACTGGTGAAGGGAGTAACAATTTATTCCTCCATTAAACGTTTTCTACCTTATAATCAGAAAGTAGTGTGTGTAGAATCTGTGTACTGGTGGCTTTTAGCATTTCATTGGTGCCAGTATTCATCTAATGCTTTTAACCCAGTATAATGCTTTTTTTTTTTTCCCCTAAGGGTTTCACTCCTTTTGCCCAGGCTGGAGTAGAGTGGCATGATCACTGCCCACTGTTGCCCCATTCCTGGCTCAGGTGATTCTCCCATCTCAGCCTCCCGAGTAGCTGCGATGTACCACCATGCCCAGCTAATTTTTGTATTTTTACTAGAGACAGGGTTTTGCTGTGTTTCCCAGGCTGATCTTGAACTCGTGGGCTCAAGCTATCTGCTCACCTCAGCCTCCTACAGTGCTGAGATCACAGGCATGAGCCACTGCACCCGGCTGTTTTTATAATCCTTGATTAATGTCGAATAGGAATTATAAAATGATGTCGTCTTAAAAAATTCTTTCATCATTTATTAGCTGTCATTGTTTTGTAAAGTGGAGCTTTTCTTTTCTTTCTTTTTTGGAGACAAGGTCTCTCTCTGTCGCCAGGCTGGAGTGCAGTGGCGCAATCTCGGCTCACTGCAACCTCTGCCTCCCGGGTTCAAGTGATTCTTCTGCCTCAGCCTCCCGAGTAGCTGAGACTACAGGCACGTAGTTCTGTAGAGGGATACAGGCACCACGCCCAGCTAGTTTTTGTATTTTTAGTGGAGATGGGATTTCACCATGCTGACCAGGCTGGTCTTGATCTCTTGACCTCATGATCTGCCCACCTCGGCCTCCCAAAGTGCTGGGATTACAGGTGCGAGCCACTGCGCCTGGCCAGGTAGGGCTTTTCTTAAACTGGGGCTGTTTGATTACTCTGAATCCAGTTCCTGCTGAGGCGTAACCACTTACATCTTTCTCTTTAGTTACCTATCTCCATATTGTAATAGCTGTCTCAGATAGTGGCTGACTTGCAGTCCATGTCCCATCTCTTCCCCTGTCTCCCCGTCTCCCCCTCTCCTTGCCTTGATTACTATGGTAGTTTCATCTTTTACATCACTGCCAGCTCTTTTTTTGCAGCACAGAAAGGATTATGTTATCTCTCTTTTGTTTTGGCTTTGTTTATTGAGGTTCTCATAGATTTGTATTGATTCAGTGTGTTTCATTCCATTGTAATTATAATTCTTACTGCTCAAATGGTCATAGTTTGTCCAGTGACGACCCCTTCTAGCTGGCTTCTGTATCATGTTGACTTGATGACTCCATTAGACTTTAGCTTTTTGGCACTGAAAGATGTCCCAGGCTCGTTTTATACATTTCTTGCCCATCTTTTAATTGACCATTTTACGAAGAACTTTGCTTTCTTGGTATTAGAGCTCGAAATTGAGAATTTAGGAGTGCCATTATTTCAGAGGTAATATTGCTTCTACAACACTTCAGTAGATAGAAATAAATTAAATCATAAGTTTATATTGATATTCTCAAGCCAGTTTTAGTATTTGTGTGTGTTGGGGCGGGGTGGTGTTGGTGATGGCGGGGGAGAGACAAGGTCTTACTCTGTCACCCAGGCTGGAGTGCAGTGGTGTGATCATAGCTCTCTGTAGACTTGACCTTCCAGGCTCAGGCAGTCCTCCTGCCTCTACAGGCATGTGCCACCACACCTGGGTGATTTCTTTTTAGTTTTTGTATAGATGAGGGATCTCCCTTTGTTGCTCAGTCTGGTCTCGAACTTCTGGGCTCAAGCAGGCCTCCCGCCTTGGCCTCCCAAAGTGCTGGGATTACTGGTATGAGCCTGGCCAGTGTTTCCATTTAATTTCCTTGATTTATAAATACACCCTTTCTCTGAAAATCTTGGTTCCTTTTAATTTAACTTAATTTAGCTGTTTAAAAAAATTTTTTGTAGAGACGTCTCATCACGTTGCCCAGGCTGATTTTGAACTCTTGGGCTGAAGTGATCTGCCTACCTTGGCCTACCAAAGTTCTGGGATTATAGGCATGAGCCACCTTGTCCAGGTTATCTTGGGTTCCTAAGATAAAGCTAAAATGAGCTACTGAGAGACCAACTTTCCAGAGTTTATTCGGGAATAGCAAGGGATTATAATCAGGGACACGTGCTTTAAGGAATCTTAGGTGCATCCAAAGAGGTTGGGGTAAGAGGAAACTTTTAAAGACAAAGAGGAAGTCCAAGTAAGTTGTTTTGAAACAAAGACTGTTGGTTACAAGGGCTTATTGTAGGAGTTGGTGGTGTTTCATTGGTTCATCGGTAGAGACAGCTGTGTCAGGCAGTTGTACAAGCAGGTTATCTGGGACACTGCCATTTTGAGGAATTCCTTGCATAAAGGTCTCCATTTGGTTAGAGCTTGACATTAGTCACTCCATTTTGATACTGATAACTTTCGCACTAATGTCATTAACAATGTCGTAATGAGTACTTACTTAGCAAAAGTTTGTGGATTGTTTCCTTAGTAATTGCTCATCTGGAAAAAGTCTTTTCACCTGGCCAAGTGTTAGAATATAGAATATTTTTTAGTTCAGGTAAAATTTACATAAAATGCAATGTACATGTAGACCTTAACTGTATAATTTGAGTCTTGATAAATATATATATCCATATAAACCATGCACCAATTAATATATTGAATATTTCCATCACTGTGGAGGCAAAATGTTCTGATTTTTATCGCCACAAATTCATATAAATGGAATCTCTTGGGTCTCTTATTTAATGTTTGAGATTGATTCGTATTTGTGTGTATCAGTTCATCGATTCATTGTTTTTTATTGTTCAGTAGTATTTAGTGGTGTCACTATGTTAAAATTTGGTTATCCATTTGCTTTTTTTTTTTTTTTTCCTGAAAAGGAATCTCACTCTATTGCCTAGCTGGAGTACAGTGGCTCAATCTCGGCTCACCACAACCTCCGCCTCCTGGGTTCGAGGGATTCTCCTGCCTCAGCCCCCCGAGTAGCTGGACTTATAGGCATGTGCCACCACACCCAGCTAATTTTTGTGTTTTTGGTAGAGATGGGGTTTCACCCTGTTGACCAGGCTGATCTTGAACTCCTGATCTCCAGTAATCTGCCCGCCTCGGCCTCCCAAAGTGCTGGGATTACAGGCGTGAGCCACCACGTCCAGCCTGTCCATTTACTATTATTGAACATTTGGGTTTTCAGTTTTTGGCAATTATGAATAAAGCTGTGATGAACAACTGTATTGTCAACCTGAAATAATTGAAATGAGCAGAATCCAGTTTCAAAGAGTTTTTAAATATGAGTTTTAAGTGAAAATCTGGGAATGACTATCTGGGGAATATGGACTCCATAGCACTGGGATCTGGGCTTCAAAGTTAAACGTTAAGGGCCTGGGCTGGGCATGGTGGCTCACACCTGTAGTCCCAGCACTTTGAGAGGCCAAGGCGGTCGGATCACGAGGTCAGGAGATCGAGACCATCCTGGCCAACATGGTAAAACCCCCGTCTCTACTAAAAATACAAAAATTAGCCGGGCATGGTGGCGCCTGCCTATAGTCCCAGCTACTCAGGAGGCTGGGGCAGGAGAATCACTTGAACCAGGGAGTCAGAGGTTACAGTGAGCCAAGATTGCGCCACTGTACTCCAGCCTGGCAACAAAGCGTGACTCCATCTCAAAAATAAAATAAAATACATAAAAAAGTTAAGATGCTGCTTGTATAGGCAGGAAACAAAGACATTTAACAGGATTACAATATTTTCTCTGCAAGGTTCGTTTATGAGTTACAACAGTTTAGTTATAGATTGTTTTCTTTTCCATATAACTTGTTTTTAAATTTTTTTTCTTTCGAAGAGTGTGTTTAACATTCCATCTCTTTTTTTTTTTTTTTTGAGATGGAGTCTCGCTCTGTTGCCCAGGCTGGAGTGCAGTGGCATAGTATCAGCACTGCAACTTCTGCCCCTTGAGTTCAAGCAGTTCTGCCTCAGCCTCCCGAGTAATTGGGACCACAAGCGCATACCACCACGCCCAGCTAATTTTTGTGTTTTTAGTACAGACGGAGTTTCATCGTGTTGCTGGTCACGAACTCCTGAACTCAGACAGTCTGCACGCCTTGGCCTCCTGAAGTGTTTGGATTACAGGTGTGAGACACTGCGCCCTTCCACATTCCATCTTGAATGATGTGGTGGTCATGAAGTCTGTGTGTGAGAGAGGAAAGAGGGAAATTAATCTGTAATGAATATCAGCAGCTAATAGGAAGAGGCACGACATCTTCCCTGGCACTCATTGGTTAGTCATTTACAACAGTTTACAGAACAATGTAGGTAAGAAATAAGGCTAATGTATAATCAGAGAAACAAAAGCTACTGCTTCCTAGGTTCCAGTTGCCTGTTTAAGCGACTCAGGTTTCATAATCACATTCTCTTAAGGCTCAAAATATTTAACAAGTTCCAACAACCTAGATTTTTGAATTACTTATTTTTGCAATATACATATCTTTTGGGGTATGTATATTTTCATTTCTTTTGGGTAAATACTCAAAGGTGTATGTGCTGAGTTACAGATTGAGTAATAATTTTTTTTTTAATAATTTCAGGTTTTATTGTAGATCCAGGGGGTGCATGTGCAGGTTTGTTACATGGGTATATTGTGTGACATTGAGGTTTGGGACATAAATGATCCCATCACACAGGTAGTCAGTCGATTTTTAGCCCTTACAGTCCTCCCCCTCTCCTTCTAATAGTCCCAGTTTTATTGTTCCCATGTTTATGTCCGTATGTACCTAGTGTTTAGCTCCCGCTTATACAGTATTTGGTTTTCTTTTCCTACATTAATTCACTTAGGATAATGGCCTCCAGCTACATCCATGTTGCTGCAAAGGATATGATTTCTTTCTTTTTTGTGGCCATGTAGTATTCCATGATGTATATGTGCCACATTTTCTTTATCCAGCCCACTGTTGATGGCAGCTAGGTTGATTCCATGTTTTTACTATTGTGAATAGTGCTGCAGTGAATATACCAGTGCATGTACCTTTTTTGTAGAAAGATTTATTTTCCTTTGGGTATAGAACCAGTAATGGAATTGCTGGGTCAAACGGGTGGTTCTGTTTGTTATTTATTTATTTATATCTATCTATCAATCAATTTATCTCTCAAGACAGAGTTTGACTCTTATCACCCAGGCTGGAGTGCAGTGATGTGATCTCAGCTCCCTGCAAACTCCACGTCCTAGGCTCAGACGATCCTCCCACCTCAGCCTCCCAAGTAACTGGGACCATAGGTACATGCCACCATGCTGGCTAATTTTTGTATGCTTTTTTTGTAGAGATGGGGTTTTGTGGTCTCGATTTCTAATTTTTGTATTTTTTTTGTAGAGATGGGGTTTTACCTTGTTGCCCAGGCTGGTCTCCAATTGTTGGCTCAGATGATCCGCCCTCCTCAGCCCCCCAAAATGCTGGGATTATAGGTATGAGCCACTGGGCCTGGTTTAGTTCTATTTTTAGTTCTTTGAGAAATCTCCCAACTGCTTTTCACAATGGCTGAACTAATTACATTCCCACCAACAGTGTATAAGTATTCCCTTTTTTGGGCAGCCTCGCCAGC
Organism: Papio anubis; assembly: GCF_008728515.1. Classification (NCBI taxonomy): domain Eukaryota; kingdom Metazoa; phylum Chordata; class Mammalia; order Primates; family Cercopithecidae; genus Papio; species Papio anubis. The sequence goes on from NC_044980.1 coordinate 173,099,328, forward strand.
ATCTGTTAGTTTTTGTCTTTTTAGTAATAGCCATTCTGAGTGGTGTGAGATGGTATCTCATTGTGGTTTTGATTTGCATTTTTCTGTTTCATTATGTTGAGTATTTTTTCGTGTTTGTTGGCAGCTTGTATGTCTTGTTTTTTGAAACAGGGTCTCACTCTTGCCCAGGCTGGAGTGCAGTGATACTATCTCTGCTCACTGTGGCCTCAACCTCCTGGAGCTCAGGTGATCCTTCCGCCTCACGTCCCAAAGTAGGCTGAGGTGGGAGAGGGCATGGAAGCTCTGCCCCCCTACGCTGTTCCTCACCCTGTATACAACTTCATCTGTCTGTTCTTCCGTGTACTTTACCATATCCTTATAACGAACCAGTTAATGTGTTTGCCCGTGTTCTGTGAGTCCTTCTAGCAAATTAATCCAACTCCAGGAGGAAGTGTTGGGAACCCAGCCTTATAGCCGGTCATCAGAAGTGTGGGTGATGACCTTACTTGTGTCTGAAGAAGACAGGGACAGTATTGTGGGACTGAGCCCATAATCTCAGTGGGATCTAACTCCGGGTAGATAGTGTCAGGATTGAATTGACCTATAGGACACTCAGTGGGTATATGCTGGAGAATTGCTTGGTGTGTGGGGAAAAACCTTCACACATCTGGTCATAGAAGCATTCGTGTTAAGTGTGAGCGTGGAGGAAAAACGGTTTGCGTTTTCTTTCACAGTAGATTCTCAGGCACCCCTATTATTTTCCCCTTAGATGTTCATTTTGAAGGTTAAGTATAGATGGCTTTTTTTTTTTTTTTTTTTTTTTGCTTACTGTGGTTGGTGGGGGGGAGGAGGTTGTGACATATCTGCTGGCTAGGGACTATTAGGATGGGTGGATTTCGGCTCTGGTTTTTATTATTTTGTAACTACCAATCCTTTTCCCAGGGGGAACACTCAAATGTTTGATTGTCCCTAATTTTCACTGGACATGTTTGATTCCTGACTGAAAAATAGACCAGAGGCTCTCCCCCTTTCTTAGGTTTCTCTTTTCAGCAGCTATTTCTTTTCACCTCTCTCCTAACCAGAGGAGGTTCAAATATATTTAAGTGCTTTAAATGTAACTTTTTCTACTTTGCCTTTGTGGGTATCTTCATTCCAGTTGGTTTTCTTAACTTTTATTTCTTTTCACTTTACTTCATATTCTGCTAAGTCTCTTATAACCCCTCACTGTGATTCCTATCCCCAGCTCCCCCTAGGCCCCAGCATTTCTGAAAGTGTGAAGTAGACTGGATTCCTGAAGGTTTTTTCTCTCCCTCTAGAGTCTGGCAGACATTCAAAGTTTATGGTGTACACGTAGGCCGCTCTTTAAATGTTTCTGGATAGTCTTTTAATGGTTTGTAATTCTTCTTTGCACCACTAACTTTCCGTAGTTAGATGACCGTAGGTTTTGTATGTTTAAGCTGTTTCATAAACAAATATGAAAGCATATCTTTCTAATGTTTTGTGTTTGAGTGAAGTAATTATTCTAAGATCATGAAAAAGTGCTCTGAGATCTGAAACAGGTGGAGACTTTTGTTTGATTATGCCAGGATCAGTAGCGATGTCTGGCATTTAATTGGTAAGATGTTAACTACTTAGGTGCTATATGCCTGCTGACTCTGACTCTGGCCTAGCTATTTAAAAAAAAAATTCTTTTGTAATTCTCCTTGAAAGTTTTCAGGTGTTTTTTGGAATACTTTTGTTATTTTAGGTAGTAATCTTTGGTGACATACTGTACTTTTTAGAGAGCAAGAACTACTTGTTGATTTCAGAGCCTTGGGAAAGATCCTAAACTGCATGTATTCCTGTATCCTTTCCTTTACCTAGTCTTCAGTGCTATACTTTGTCAGACTCCCAGAAAAATGGATTGGGTTTTTCAGTGCCTTGGGACTTAGAATGATGAGTACCTTAAATTTTAAGACTGCCAATCTCAAAATACGAAAAACCAAGAGAGGCAATGGTTGGCTGCCCAGGCAGAAATCAAGACTGTTTGGCCACAGGTACAGGGCATGGTTTTCAGATGCCTTAGTCCGGTAACACTTCCTGAAGTGTGATCAAACTGAACATTGATTCACACTAAGCTTACATGAGATTGATAAATCAGACTTCTGAACTTTCATCAATAATTCAAATGATTAATAGGACTAAAATACTAGTCTCAGCTGGTCAAAGCAATTTCTTACCATTATAAAATTCTATTTGGGAAAGCTGATGAAGATCAAATAGTTACTTTGTAAGTGGAATCTGGTCAGAATAGTGCCATTTAGGTGATCTTAAGGGATGCTGTCATCAAGCTCTGGTAGCACAGAACAGAGCATTATACTGATACATGCATGTCATTCAGAAAGAGCACTTTCCTTACCACCTTGTCCTCTAGACAGAATGAACACTTCTTCATGTTTGTTCTTTTGTATTGGGTATTTTGTATCAGTCTAAAAACAGCAGTTATTATATTTCTATATTGAATAAACTAAGGTATAAGACCAGTTTATTTTATCTCACCATTTATATTCTAAAGCAGCTTTTTAGGATTGCTTACCTCCTTCTGTGCTTTTGAGTAAACAGTCAAAACCCATTTCTGTGTTTGAAAAGTAGGCTGGGTGCAGTGGCTTATGCCTCTAATCTCAGCACTTTGGGAGGCTGAGGCAGGTGGATCGCATGAGCCTAGGAGTTCGAGACCAGCTTTGGCAACATGGCGAAAATCTATCCCTACAAAAAAACACAAAGATTGGCCTGGCGTGTTGGCGCATGCCTGTAGTCCCAACTACACGGGAGGCTGAGGGGAGGATGGCTTTTGAGCCTGGGAGGTGAAGGCTGCAGTGAGCAGAGATCGCACCATCAGATCGCACCATTGCACTCCAGCCTGGGTGACAAAGTAAGACCCTATCTCAAAAAAAAAAAAAAAAAAGTAGGTCTACTTCCTGTCAGCAGGGAGGCGGCAGCGTAAAGTAGCTTTAGCTTTTAATCAGACTCATTCAGACCTGACTCTGCTGTTTCCCAGCCTGGTAACACCGGGCAAATTGCTTATACTATTTTGAGTTTCTGTTTTCTGGTAAAATGGAGATAATTGCAACTCTGCAGAAAGAACTAGTAAAAAACTAAATCTAGAGAGAGAGGAGGAAAACCAAGAAAACAGATATTCTGGAAGGCAAGCAGTGTGTTTCCAGGAGGGGTGATCATCTATATCAAATACTGATCATAAGCAAAAAGAGGTCAGAGAAATGACCATTGGAAATAAGAATATAAGATCACTGGGTTTCTTCTTTACAAAAAAAAATTAAAAAGAGTGTTTTTAGAGACAGGGTTGTGCTTTGTTACCCAGACTGTAGTGCAGTGGCATGATTGTGGTTCACTGCAGCTTTGAACTCCTGGGCTCAAGTGATCCTCAGTCTGCAGCATCTCAAAGCCGTTGGTGTTATAGGCATGAGCCATTGTGCCTGGCTACTGAGTTTCTTCTTGATAGTTTTTGATGAAAGGTTGAAAACACTTACTAACTTGAATGGGTTTAACTGGGAAGAGGAGAATAGAAGACAGAGAACATACACAATTCCTGAGGATTGTTTTTGCTATAGAGAGAATGAGAGAAGGGAAGTAGCTGGAGCAAGAAATGAAGTTAAGCCTTTTTTTTTTAATAGAGGAAGGAATAGTATGTATATGTGTGCTGAAAGTAAAGATCCAGGAGGGAGGCAGAATGTGACGAGAGGAAGGAAGGGATTGCCAGAGTCCTATCCTTGAATAGGCAGAATGAAGGGGTGGATCGAATTGCACAAATGGCTTACGTGCTAAGGGCAGGGATAGATGGGCATAGGTGGGAGATCTTAGAAAGGGCCCTTCTGACATTCTATTTCATTGTGAAAATAGAAGTAAGGTCATCAGGCCGGGCACGGTGGCTCACGCCTGTAATCCCAGCACTTTGGGAGGCCGAGGTGGGTGGATCACGAAGTCAGGCGATCAAGACCATCCTGGCTAACACGGTGAAACCCCATCTCTACTATAAATGCAAAAAAATTAGCCGGGCGTGGCAGCGGACGCCTGTAGTCCCAGCTGCTTGGGAGGCTGAGGCAGGAGAATGGCGTGAACCCGGGAGGCGGAGCTTGCAGTAAGCCAACATGGACTGAGCGAGACTCTGTCTCAAAAAAAAAAAAAAAAAAGTAAGGTCATCAGCTGAGAGGGAGGATGGAGGAGCAGGTGTTAAGAGGTTTGAAGACGGAAGACAACTAGGAGAAGGGGATAGACTAAGAATTTACGTATTATTTCTGGGCAGTGTACAGAGTCTGAGGAATAATTGCTGACTGACTCTTTAAACTTACATGGTCATAAGTTTTTCTCCAGCTATGTTTAGCTGCATGGGTATACAGAGTAGGTGAACAATTGGTTAAACCAGGGTTATGATTTATCCAAAAGAATAAAAGCAAGACAAGAACAAGGGCTTTGAGGGAATGTACATGGGAGTGATGTTTTATTTCACCTAAATAGTTTAGAATGTATCTGTAATCGACAAGAATTTTTAAAAATCACATACAACCATAATACTTTTTTTTTTTTTTTTTGAGACAGGGTTCACTGTCGCCCAGGCTGGAGTGCAGGGGCACAGTCACATGTTACTGCAGCCTCAACCTCCTGGGTTCAAGCGATCCTCCCACCTCAGCCTCCTAAGTTGCTGGGACTATAGGTGTATACCACCATGCTTGGCTAATTTTTAATTTTTTTGATAAGAGATGGGGCCCAGGCTGGTGCTGGTCTGGAACTCCTGGGCCCAAGCCTCACAAAAGTGCTGGGATTACAGGCATGAGCCACTGTGCCTGAATCACAATACTTCTTTAATATTAACTAATATTTAGTCTATCTTCAGGTTTCTCTGATTTTCAAAATCAGAAAACCAGATTTGTTCAAGTTGGGACTAAACAAGGTCTGTACATTGCATTTGATTGCTGTGCCTCTTAAGTCATTTATTCCATATGTTTCTGCTTACTCCTCTTTTTCAGACCATTGATGTGTTCAAGAAATTTGGTCTTTTGTCATCTAGAACTTTTATATTCTGCATCTGACTGGCTGGCTGTATTCTTGTATTATTTTTACTTTAAAAAATTTTAATTGTGGTAAAATTCACAACATGGTAGTTACTATCATAACCAAGTGTACCGTTTTGTAGTATTAAATATATTCACATGGTTTTGTCCTGTGGTGTTATTTTAAACATGTTCCTCTAGATCGCTTACTTTGTGTAAACTAATATCAGATCTAGAGAGGCTTGATTTGATTCAGGTTCAGTTTTTAACTTTGTTGGTGAGGGGTCAAGGACATAGGTGGTTTGTGTGTACTTCTCATAGTGTCTTATTGGGAAGCAAGTAATGTCTGATTGTCCTAACAATGAGACTGATCATTGGGTTTAGGTTTTGTAGCCCAGGGATCCTCAACCCTGGTACTTGTCCATGTCCTGTTAGGAACCAGGCCGCACAGCAGGAGGTGAGTGGCAGGTGAGCAAGGATTACTGCCCAAGTTCCGCCCCGTCAGATCAGCAGCAGCGTTAGATTCTCACGGGAGCACCAGCCCTTTTGTGAACTGCGCATGCGAGGGATCTAGCCTGTGCGCTCCCCATGGTGCGATCTAACTAATGCATAATGATCTGAGGTGGTAGTTTCATCCCGAAACTACCACCTCCCCAAATCCGTGGAAAAGTGCATCTAACTAATGCATAATGATCTAACTAATGCATAATGATCTAACTAATGCATAATGATCTAACTAATGCATAATGATCTGAGGTGGTAGTTTCATCCCGAAACTACCAGCCTCCCCAAATCCATGGAAAAGTGTCTTCCATGAAACTGGTCCATGGTGCCAAAAAGGTTGGGAATCACTGTTGTAGCCTGATCTATCCATTTAAAAATTTTCCATTGATATTTTTTTCCACTTAATGGTTTTATTAACCATTGATGATCATTGCCTAGATCCATCGTTTTCTTAGAGATGGTAAACTATTTTCTAATTACGTAACTCTTTTTGGATTTATTAGCTAGAATTCTGTTAAAAACAGTCACCTAGTTTCTGCCAGAAATGCAGGATAAATGTTTGTGTCTTTTATTATTTATTTATTTATTTATTTATTTTTCAAGACGAAGTCTTGCTCTGTTGCCCAGGCTGGAGTGCAGTAGCGCGGTCTTGGCTCACCACAAGCTCCGCCTCCTGGGTTCACATCATTCTCCTGCCTCAGCCTCCCAAGTAGCTGGGATTACAGGCACCCGCCACCACACCCGGCTAATTTTTTTGTGTTTTTGAGTAGAGACGGGGTTTCACCGTGTTAGCCTGGATGGTCTCAATCGCCTGACCTCGAGATCCACCTGCCTTGGCCTCCCAAAGGGCTGGGATTACAGGCATGAGCCACCATGCCCTGCCGATTTTTTAATTTTCTAATTTCTGGTGACTGAGTTTTTTGATTTTTAGATAAAAGTATGAACTCATGAAGTTCATAATGACTCAGTTGCAGTCATTCTTCTGATGTTCAGATTGTCTCATATTTGGTCAGTGGAAGCTTCTTCAAGCTGGCTCCTGTGTCCCCCACAGCTGCTGCAGCCTTGGTAGCCTCACAGCTTGTTTGTATCTGTCTTGTCCTGCACTTGAAATAATCATTTTCTGCAAGAAGCTCCTAGTTTCTTTCAGTGGGAAATGGTAGAGATTGTAATATGGGTGTCCACTTTTAAAAGGTGTGAGTCGGGCGTGCTGGCTCACTCCTGTAATCCCAGCACTTTGGGAGGCCGAGGCGGGCGGATCATGAGGTCAGGAGTTAGAGATCAGCCCAGCCTATATGGTGAAACCCCATCTCTATTAAAAACACAAAAATGAGCCTGGCATGGTGGTGCGTGCCTATAGTCCCAGCTACTTGGGAGGCTGAGGCAGAAGAATTGCTTGAAGAGGTTGGAGTGAGCCAAGATTGTGCCACCGCACTCCAGCCTGGGTGACAGAGTCAGACTTTGTCTCAAAAAAAAGAGGTGTTGTGGCTTTTGTTTATTTGATTTGTTTAGAATACTGATTGGTTTCTTTTTTTTAACAGGCATGCCCAAAGAACAGTACGAGCCCCCTGACCCTCGGAGGATGTATACAATTATGTCTTCTGAGGAAGCAGCAAATGGAAAGAAATCCCATTGGGCAGAGCTTGAAATAAGTGGTAAGACATGGAAGCATGAATTTATGGTATGGAAATTAAGATATGGTAGTAAACTGAGTTTTCTAATGCCAATACAGGAAAGAAACGATTATATTTTACAAATATAATATGTTTATAAATGATTGTATTTTAGTAGCTTATCTTAGAAGCAGGAAGGTTCAATGAAAATATGATTGAGTCAAAGTTCAAAACCCATTCATTGTATATTTTCTCAGTATCAGTGTCCTCTTACAAAATACATAAATGTAAAATAATAACAAGGATGAAATGAAAATAACACATGTTAAATACTAGTGTCTAGTCAAGTATTTGTTCTGGTATTTGATTCTCTGATAAAGTAGGATTGAGCTTTTGCATTAGCAATGATGGATTTCTAGTGGGGTAGGAATGGCTGATCTGTATAGGTTTTGGGGTAGATTTGTTTCTCCTTATTTTCTTCATTGGCTTCTGAGTCTGAGTCACTGAGGACAGCCCTATTCAGAAACACAAAATCTTAGGAGTTTGAAGTGGACCTCAAATTTTCCTTCCCCTTTTAATGCAATCTGGACATACTCAAAGAAATATATGACCCCTCAGATGTGAAGGATATCCTTTCCCCAGCATCTCTGCCAGGGGGCACACAGCCTCTTTTTAAATATTTTGAAGATGGTGAAGGGACATTACTTCTCAGGGCAACCAGCGCTAGTGAAGTTTGGTGTTACTGTTGGCCTAATATGCTTCCCCTTCCCTTTCAGTTTGTTCTGATTTTTGCCTTCTGAAATAGTACAAAACAAATTTTGTCTTGTTTCTTGTGACTGTCCTTGATTTTTTAAAATTTAATGCAGCAGACATACTGAGCATATGCTGTGTGTAAAACGTTTTACCTGGCGCTGGCCCACGTGCATGAAAGATATATGAAGTCCCTCTTTTTATGGAGCTTATGACATTAGGGAGTGAGAGGAAGGGACTGCACAAGTATAAATAACAGACAAAACATAACAAATCTAGGTATAAAAGTGCTATATAACAGTAAGTAAAAAGGAAATAAGGATAATATCATTCCTCCTTTGTCAGCTCAAAATTTCTGGTTAACCTATTGAGTAAACTGAAATGCCTGCCTTTGCAGACATAGTAGAGGTCAGTACACACATGGGTCTCTCCTGTTTTCCTCCTTCTGATTTCTAGAGTGCTGGACTTTACCAAACCAAGTTCAGCTCAGTAAGTAGGTGTGGTCATGGAGAGTGAGATTTCTCTTCCTCTCTCCTGTCAGATTTGGATTTCTGTGCCAGGGGAGCCCAAAGAGAAATATGCACTCTCATTTTGTAGTTATTCTCAAAGCACAGGCTGTCACCACTCCTAGTTTTCCCTTTTAATTTTTTCAGGATTGGCATTTAACTATATTTACCTCTCCTTTTTTCAGCCCTTATTAGCAGTTTTTGAATTACAGTTCCTTTGCTTGTAAGGAAGTTCCCCCTATCTTACAGCATTAGGATATGCTAGAAAGCACTCAGGTCATTGAGATACATCTCTGAGGCTAAGGAGAGGAGAATCTCCTCCACCTTCTCCTCCTTCCACCACATACTGTGAACTCCTTGGTGATTCTGAGTCACTGTTGCCTGCTTACCCTGAACTTTGGGAAGAAGTTCTGGATACACATATAGGGAAAAACTCTCAAACCATGTTTTTTCTTTGCTCTCACACCACCACAATCATCAACACAAAGGAAGACTTCTGTGACCAAAGGTGTGGGTTTCTTTTCCCCACACACCAAGCAGCAGACACCAGTTATGTGCCCTCCAATTCAATTCCAACGCTATCTACCTGGAGAGAGCGTCACATCCCACAGTTTATGGACTCAGTCCCCAAGACTGCCCTCTCCCCCTTCTATCACCAGTCCCGTGTTTGGGCCTCTAGAACTTTGACCAGCTTCAAGTTTGGGTTCCCACGACCCCCTCTTTGAGTTCAATTAATTTGCTTCAGTGGTTCACAGAACTCAGAGAAACATCTGCTTACATTTACCAGTTTATTATAAAGGATATTACAAAGGATACAGATGAAAAGATGCACAAGGCAAGGTGTAGAGGAAAAAGTGCAGTGTCCATGCCCTCCCTGGGCACACCACCCTTCAGGAGGAATCTCCTGCATTCAGCTATCTAGAAGCTCTCTGAACCCTGTTCTTTTGGGTTTTTATGGAGGCTTCATTACATAGGCATGGTTGAAAGCTGTAGAAATGTGATTATTGGACAAGCAAGGCACATCTGCTCAGACTTCTCTGGGGCTCTCTGGGTAGCATTCCTTCCTCTAAGGTATGGGGCAGGACCCTCTCCGGAATGAGGGTCTTCTGACCCCCTAGTGAGTTTAGAGTCCTGCCTTGGGCAGGGGAAAGAAGGATAGGAGAAGGTCATAGAGAGATCCTGTTTCCCGAGGCCTTAAGCACTCCAACATTATAACAAAGACTATGGGAGTTAGGAACCAGGAACCGTGGATGAAAACATGAATATATTATACCGTAATACAACATAGGAAGGAAGAGGGTATACTCCTCTAAAGTAACCTTTCTTCATTTATTATTATTATTTAGAGATGAGGTCTTGTAATTCATATTAGTGAATTATTAGAAGGCCAAAAGCCTTGTAATCACCACCCATGTCAAAAATTAGAACTTTTTCACTTTCCCCCGAACCCTCTCTATATGCCCCAGCCAGTCACAGCCCCCACCCTCCTCCCAAAATTAACCATTATCCTGACTTCTATAGTTGTTACTTTCTTGTCTACAAGGAAGTAGCTTTAGCACCAAATTATGTATACAGGGAAGATACTTGGGGGTGACAAAACAACTACATATTTTAATTGTGGTGGTTATGTAACTATGCATTTGTAAAGGAATCATAAGACAGTAAGAGTGAATTTTACCATATGTAGATTATACTTTGACATTTTTTTAAAAAGAAATTTTTTTTAAAGATTCAAGGGAGAGTGACAAATAAGCAGCATGCAGAGAAATAAGCCTCTGAAGCAAATCAATGCACGTGATCAGAACGAATACTAAAAATGATAATTCAAGGAAACTTTCCTGAATTAAAAAAAAAATCAAACTACCGACTGAAAGAACACACAGTATACCTGAGAATATCAGTGTAGAAAAACCAACACCAGGATATATTCTGATGAAATTACTGAGTTTACGGAAACAGCATATGTTTTGGGCATCTAGCAAAAAGAGCAAGTGACTAGTAAGAAAATCAGAGTGTCATTAGACCTGCAGCAAGGCTTTATGCCATACCAAAAAAATTTTTTGGAGTAACATATTTAAGATACTTTAAGATTGTGTGAGCCGAGGATCTAAAATTCAGCAAAACTGGCTTTGAAATATAAAGGGCACAAACTATTACCAAAATACAGGAAACATAGGACATGCTGTTGCTGTGAACACTTTTTAAAGAATCATCTAGAGGACAAGCTTCTAGACAAAGTGATTGGCGTATGAACTAGTAGGGGGCATTTAATATACAGTGACTTGAAAAACTAAGTCTGAAAATAGGAGTGTATGCAGGTTAAATGGGAAAGCTGATAGTATGTAGTGGGTACATACTCTGACAATGTAGACCGACCACAGTTATATAAAGGGGGGCAGGGCGGGTAAATGATATGCACACACAGTTGTATCTGCTCTCAGTAATCATATTGGTGGGATGAAGCAAATAAATAAATATTCTATCATCCCATGTCCCTGAAGAACCGGGACTGTCAGTATTAAAGAAGATGCAGATATAATTATAAAAGAGGGGAACTAAAAGCCCTGTTATCCTGAATTTGAATTAAAAGTTCAGTATGTTTTCATAAGATTTTAGCTTGTATATTTGATATTTTGTCATACATCATATAAAACTTAAATATATTCATACCTTGTATTTATAAATGCATATGGTTACAAATATATGTCCCAGATCTGTCCATTGAAACCTTAGAAATAATGACTGACTCTAGCTAGAAATATCCCTAGCCCTGGCTAATTTTTATTTTTCATAGAGACGAGGTCTCATTATATTGCTCAGGCTGGTCTTGAACTCCTGGCCTCAAGCAGTCCTCCCGTGTTGGCCTCCCAAAGTGCTGGGCTTGCAGGCATAAGCCAACTCAGCCCAGACTGGCTTCTTTATTTGTTTCATTTTCACAGATTTAGGAGGTATAAGTACAGTTTTCTTTTTTATATTTTAACAGTCTGTTTATTATTTATTTATCCCTCCATAGAACCACCACCCACACCAAGGAGATTATTTGGAGTGGATCACCTCCTAGAGCCTGGACTCTGACATCTAAGGCTTCCCACTCCCTAATTTTATGGCTTAGGTGGGGGATATGGTTCAGGCAAAACTGTTGTCTCCTTTTGGATACTGCAGAAGCAGGACCTAAGCATACCCATAAAGGTGGCCACACCCATCAAGAGTTGATTGGCAGGCTGGAAGACAATATTCTCCCAATGAAGGCACTTTTACTTCTATAGGGGGATGGGAATTGGTTCGCTGGGAGTGTTGTTGTTGGGACAGGGAAGAGTTATTTCCATGGAAAACTTACTTGCAGGTTACAGAGAGAAATGAGGGGAGTTTGCCTACACTGGCCATCTGTGGGGCCAGTGGGGGCTGCAGTATATCTTTGCTACTGAAAGAGGAAGGTTGACGTAAGCATTAAAGCCAAAGAGGCCCTTAGCAATTAGGCCCAGTACCCCTGCGATGGTTTTGGAGTGGTTTCCTCTCTCAGCAAGGTCGATAATGGAGGTGATTAGGTAGAGGATCACTGTTAAGAGGGTTTGGAAGAAATTACTCCAGGGCCAATTGATGAATGGTATTTTGGTGTGCAGATCACACATGTAGCTGACAAAATAGCAGCAAGGATCATTTCAGCCACCAACAGGGAGGAATACTCTGGTGTGGAGGCACTTGAAGCAGATCAGGATCACCAGGCACAATGTAATCTTAGCAAACCTGGAGGATTCCCTTTTGGGTGCACAAGAAGTTGGCCTCAGCAGCGGGGGAGCTGAGAGGCACTCCGAATCCACCATGGCATGGGCTGGAGTCCCTGGGGACGCAGAAGATGTGCTCACTTGTTCATGGGGTCGAGGACACTGTGCACCCAGCTATCTGGCTAGGAAGGGGGCCCCTGGTGCGCAGGGAGTCACAAGTACAGTTTTCTTACCTGGATATATTGTGTAGTGGTGAAGTCTGTCCTTCTAGTGTACTCATTGCTCTAATAGTGAACATTGTACCCAAAAGGTAACTTTTTCACCTTCTTCGCCCTCCCATGTTTTGGAGAAAGAACGTCGGTATTTGACTGTTTCTGAGTTGTTTTGCTTAGGATAACAGCCTCCAGTTCTCTTCAGGTTGCTGCCCAAGATGTGCTTTCATTCTTTTTTTTTTTTTTTTTTTTGAGACAGAGTCTTGCTCTGTCGCCCAGGCTGGGGTGCAGTGGCCGGATCTCAGCTCACTGCAAGCTCCACCTCCCAGGTTTACGCCATTCTCCTGCCTCAGCCTCCCGAGTAGCTGGGACTACAGGCGCCCGCCACCTCGCCCAGCTAGTTTTTTGTATTTTTTAGTAGAGATGGGGTTTCACCGTGTTAGCCAGGATAGTCTCGATCTCCTGATCTCGTGATCCACCCGTCTTGGCCTCCCAAAGTGCTGGGATTACAGGCTTGAGCCACCGCGCCCGGCCAAATTCTTTTTTATAGCTGAGTAGTATTCCTTGGTATATAGATACACTACATTTTGTTTATCCAGTCATCCATTGTTGGACACTTAGATTGATGCTGTATCTTTGCTATTGTGAATAGTGCTACAATATAGGAGTGCAGGTTATCTTTTGACTTGATGATTTCTTTCCCTTTGGGTATACCCAGTAGTGGGATTGCTGGATAGAATGGCAGTTCTATTTTTTGTTCTGTGAGAAATCTCCATACAGTTTTCCATACAGGTTGTACTAATTTACATTCCCACCAACAGTGTTTAATTCCTTTTTCTTCACATCCTTGCCAGCATCTGTTGGTTTGGCTTTTTAATAGTAGCCTTTCTGAGTGGTGTAAGATGATATTTCATTGTGGTTTTAATTTGCATTTCTCTGATGATTATTGATGTTGAACATTTTTTTCATCTTTGTTGGCAATTTGTATGTCTTTTGAAAAATATCATTTCATGTTCTTTGCCCACTTATTATTAGGGTTTTTTTTTCATGTTGAGTTGAGTTTCTTGTAGATTCTGTATATTAACCCCTTGTCAGATGCGTAGTTTGCCAATATTTTCTCTCATTCTCTAGACTGTTAATTATCATTATTTTTGCGGTGCAGAAACTTCTTAATGTAATTAAGTCTCATTTATCTATTTGTTTTGAGATAGTATATCATTGTTCTGTGGCCCAGGCTGGATGGAGTAGTGTAATCTCAAACTTCTGAGCTCTAGTGATCCTCCTGCCTCAGCCTCCCGAGTAGCTAGGTGCACACAACCATGCCTGGCTTTTTTTTTTTTTTTTTTTTTTGGAAATAGGATCTCACTTTGTCACCCAGGCTGGAGTGCAGTGATGCCATCTCGGCTTCACTGCAGCCTCGACCTCCTGGGTTCAAGCGATCTTCCTGACTCAGCCCCTCAAGTAGCTGTGATGATTGGGATGGCGCACGTCATGGTGAGTTCTTCCGTGCTGCTGTGTGGCCTTCTGGCATGCATTGTTTCTAAGGAAAGGTCATACTTATCCTTGTTTCTTTTATGTGTCTGTTTTCTGTGGCTGCTTTAAGAGTCTCTCCTCATTACTCATTTTATGCAGTGTGATAATGATGTGTCTTGTAGTTTTGTTTCGTTCTTTCGTTTTTCTTGTGCTGCTTAGGTTTTCTTGAGCTCGTTGGCTCTAGGTTTCTGGTTTAGGCTACCATTTTTTCAAGTAATTTTTTCTGCCTCCCTACCTTCCCTCCTTGGGGAGTACAGTTGCCTGTATTTTAGGCTACTTGAAGTTGTCTTACAGCTAACTAATGCTATGTTTAATTTATTCTTACCTTTATTTTCTTTTTTAAAAATATTTTAGGCAGTTTTTATTGCCGTTTCTTCAGTTTTACTAATATTTTTATTTGCAGTATCTAATCTGCCATCAATTCCATCTAGTAATAGTATAGTTTTCATCACAAGTTGAGCCATGGATGTTTTTTATATCATTCATGCTGTTACTGAACATTTTCCCTACTTTTTTACGTATATTTAACACAAGTACCTTTTAATGCCCTTATCTGCTGATTCATCTTTTTCATTTCTGGGTTGGTTTTAATTTATTTCTGTCTTCTACTTTGTGTACCTGGTAATGTTTTATGGGACACAGTGTACTGTGCATTTTACCTTCTTTGGTGGCCAGATATTGTATCCCTAGAAGTACTCTTGAGCTTTCTTCTGAGATACAGTTAGACTATTTGGAAACAGTTTGATTCACTTAAAGCTCACTTTAAAGTAATACTTTCCCGAATACTCTGTGAATAGGTTTCCCATGCCGACTGGTGGAATACAAATTGTTCCTGACCCGCGTGATCCCCAAGGATTGTTCCCTCGGACTGCTTCGGAGTTTTGCTCTTGTCGCCCAGGCTGGAGGGCACTGGTGCAGTCTCGGCTCACTGCAACCTCCGCCTCCCGGTTCAAGTGATTCTCCTGCCTCAGCCTCCTGAGTAGCTGGGAGTACAGGCACCCGCCACCATGCCCAGCTCATATTTTGTATTTTTAGCAGTGACGGGGTTTTACTATGGTGGCCAGGCTTTTCTTGAACTCCTCTCCTCCGGTGATCCGACTGCCTCAGCCTCTCCAAGTGCTGGGATTACAGGCATGAGCTACCGCACCCAGCCCGCTCTGCTGTTTTCAATTTTTCTGCACCCCATCCTTGGTCCCTGGCCTCAGGTTATTTCTCACATGTATTTGCTGATGATTGTGCAGTCGAAGACTCAGGGGCCAGGGCCCCATCCTTTTCAGATCTCCAGAGCTTTGTATCTGTGTAGCTCTCTTCTCTTTGGCAGTCTGTCCTGTGGACTCGAGCCACCTTGGCCTCTCCAGACTCCTAGCTTCATTTCCTCAACTTGTGTATTACATAGACTACCTGCGTTCTGTCCCTTTGCACTACTATCAGGAAAGTTCCAGTAAGCTGGAACTGTGATAACTGCTCACTTTGTGGTTTCCTATCTATTACTCATCACTGTCCTGTGCTGTGTGGTATCTAGTGTCTAAAAAATGATTTTCTAATATATTTTGTCTGGTTTCTTTGTTGTAGGTAGGAGGATAAATTCAGTTCCTGTTACTCTATCTTATCCAAAAGTTTAGTAAGCCTATCATATATATATTTTTAAAAGACCGTGTCTGATAACTTCAGTATCTGAATCTTCTGGGGGTTCCTTTGGTCTGTAAATTTGTTGAATGCTGGAAATAGTAGAATGTCTTGATGGTATTTTCTTCCTTAGGAGTGAATTTACTTTTGTGTTTTCCAGGCAGTTGTAGAGGGGTAGATGGCCTTAATCTTACTAGGGTTTTGGCAGGACACAATGGCTCATGCCTGTAATTCCAGCACTTTAGGAGGTCTTGGCGGGCAGATCACCTGAGATCAGGAGTTCGAGACCAGCCTGGCCATCACGGTGAAACCCCGTCTCTACTAAAAATACAAAAAATTAGCTGGGCGTGGTGGCGGGCACCTCCCAGCTACTTGGGAGGCTGAGGCAGGAGAATCACTTGAACCTGGGAGGCAGCGGTTACAGTGAGCCAAGATCATGCCATTGCACTCCAGCCTGGGTGACAGAGCGAGACTCCGTCTCAAAAAAAAATAAAAAAGAAAAAGAAAAAAGTAATAATAATTACAGTTTCATTGAATTTGAATCAGATGTTCAGTGCTTGTGAAGGTTGGCCTATTGCTGGGTCACCTTATTCCATTTGTAGCTCCCAGCTGAAATTCAGTGGGTTTTCTTGTTTGTTTGTTTGTTTGAATCAGAGTCTCTGTCACCCAGACTCCAGTGCAGTGGCGCAATCTTGGCTCACTGCAACCTCTGCCTCCCGGGTTCAAGCAGTTCTTCTGACTGAGCCTTCTGAGTAGCTGGGACTACAGACGCCTGTCACCACTCTCGGCAAATTTTTATATTTTTAGTAGAGACAGGGTTTCACTATATTGGCCAGGCTGGTCTCGAACTTCTGACCTTGTGATCCACCCGACTCAGCCTCCCAAGTGTAATCCCAAAGTACTGTGATTACTGTTGTGAGCCACTGCACCCAGCCAACTTGGTGGTTTAAGAGAGTCTTCTTCCCAGCTGTGTAAGATGACTAGTTCTGCTGAGTGCCTCATTCTCTCATTTCCAGCTTTTGGCTCATTGGCTTGCCTCTTAACTGCTGCTTGTGATTCTGTTCCTCTAGAGAGGTAAAGTGGTGGGACATGTCCTCCTATTACCTGTCGGTACTTCCCTTCTCTCCAGGTTCTTTGTCACACCTTTGCTGCCATTGTAGTTCTCCTGTGCTTTTGAAGTTGTGCTTTTGTGGAGTTTTTTAAAATCTAGTTTTTCTTTCCCTCAGTGGGATGGTTGGTCAACACAAACTACTCTTGTTACAGGAAGCTGAAATCAGACATGAACAAACTTTAAAATACTGCCTGAAGATCTGAAAATACCAAACAATTCTTATGTTTGTTTTGTTTCTATTACATGGGTACGGCACTGTGGTTGCCTGCTCTTGAGGGACACCTGCAGCCCACAACAGCTGTACTTGTCCTAGGCCCTTGAGATGGCAGTGCAGGGCAGAGAAATGTACTAACCAGAGCCACACTCAGGAAGCTTCCAGAAAATACACTTGGGTCTGAACTCCTCGTAGTCACTAAATGATCTTTGAGTCAGATGCCTACAGTCCCCACCTTCACCTTGGTTTACTTTATGGCATTCTCCAACATTTTGAAGCCTTGAAACAGCGAGAATGTTGGCTCTATTCATACTTATTTTTCCATGAAGGAATGATAGACCATATCTCTCAAATTCTAGATTATGCTCTTCTGAGGTTGTGGTTTGTTGTTTTGTTTTGTTTTTGAGACAGAGTCTCACTCTGTTGCCCAGACTGGAGTGCAGTGGCGCAATCTCTGCTCACTGCAAGCTCCGCCTCCCCGTTCACACCATTCTTCTGCCTCAGCCTCCCGAGTAGCTGGGACTACAGGCGCCCACCACCACGCCCGGCTACTTTTTTTTGTATTTTTAATGGAGACAGGGTTTCACTGTGTTAGCCAGGATGGTCTCAATCTCCTGACCTCATGATCCGCCCACCTCGGCCTCCCAAAGTGCTGGGATTACAGGCGTGAGCCATTGCACCCAGCTGCTTGTTAGTTTTTTTCTATATCTGCAAATGCATAGTTATTTTGATTTCCTGGTAGGTATACTAATTACATCTATTTCTTTTAATGTTTGCTGATCACCCGCCTGATTTCAGAACACACAAATTGATTTCTCTTGTCTCTTGGCATTTAGCAATAAATGGTGCTGGGTATTTTAGAATGAAATCACTTATCGAAACAGGGCTCTTAACGTAGGTCAGGATAATCCCAGCCTTCCTCCAGTCACTAAACTGCTTAAAAGTAAATGCAAGTTTTGGGGTACTTATGAGTATGTATAATTTTGTGGTGAAGTTTTGTGGTGAAGAAGTAGATAAGTATCATGAGATTATCAAACGGTGACTTCCTTTTTGTTCATTGACCTCTTCCAGAAAATTAGGATCCTTAATTTCTTGTATTGCATAGTTCCGTGGTAGAGATTTATCTTTCTCCAGTACATTATGCTCTTTTACTTCTGTTACTAATCTTTTAAACTCTGAATTTTCTTTTTTTTTTTGAGACAGGGTCTTGCTCTGTCGCCCAGGCTGGAGTGCAGTGGCGCGATCTCCCCTCACTGCAAGCTCCGCCTCCTGGGTTCACGCCATTCTCCTGCCTCAGCCTCCCAAGTAGCTGGGACTACAGGCCCCCGCCACCACGCCCAGCTAATTTTTTTGTATTTTTAGTAGAGACGGAGTTTCACCGTGTTAGCCAGATGGTCTTCTCGATCTCCTGACCTCGTGATCTGCCTGTCTCGGCCTCCCAAAGTGCTGGGATTACAGGCGTGAGCCACCGCACCCGGCGTAAACTCTGATTTTTTAAACGAAAATGAAGTACCACATTTTGAAATTTGTTTTTTTTTGCTTCATTTGTTGTGAACCTATTTCCACATCAGTGTACATAACTATTTCATTCTAAAAGAGAATGGCTAAGGAATATTATATGAATGAAACATAATTAAGTATGCTCTATTAATGATCATTTGTATTTCTCATTTTCCCCAACTACCAACAATATTATTATCTTAGCATACCTGAACAAGTGTTTTCATAAGGTAAATCACAAATTGTGGAATTGATGGGGCAAAGAATACTCAGGTTTAACATTTCAGTAGATATTACCAGACTGGCTTCCAAATAGTTGCATCTTTCCCATAATGAAAGAATGTGTCTGTTTCCCCTTTCGCCTTGTCAGTATTGGATATTAGTCTTTTTAATTTTGCTATCATAAACATTTTTTATTACTGAGTATGAAGATTTGTTTTTAATATGCTTTGTTTTTTTTAGTGGCCTATTCTTACCCGTTGTTCATTTTCCTGTTGATTTCTTCGTCTGTTTGTTTTCTTTTCTCTCATTATACAACTCACAGGAAATCATGAGGGCAGGGACATGATATTATTTACCATTCTGTCCCCATACCAGCATGGTGGATACTGAAAATTGACTAATGGTTAGCTTCCGAACACGTTGGTGTCTTCCCCATGTAGAAAGAAGTTTTACATTTTAATGAATTCAAACCTGACAACTGTTTTCATGTTTGGATTCTAGGATTTGAGTTATGCTGAGAACTATTCTGTTTCATTTCTTTCCTGGTTTTTTGGTACTTAGAAATTTATTCCAAAATTATGTGTGTGTGTGGTAGAGATCTGAGTTCTCCTTGTCTTCCTGCCTTTACCTCATATAGGATTTATGCTTTTACTTGACTTTTTTCCTTTCCCTTATTCACAGACTTTGTGGTTTTCTTTCTGGCTACCTTCTGCCTTCTTGAAATGTCAGCTTATTTTTCTGGCAGATAGAATTATGATCACCCTCTATGGGAAAATGAGGTATACAAGTTGGCAGACTTTTAAAATGAACCTCCATAAATCCATAGAAGTTGTATGTCTCCATTCAGGAGCTCTGTTTGCTGCTTTAGGCAAACCCTTCCCCTCTCTTGAGTGAAGCAAAGACCCAGAAAACATGGCAGGGAACCAGGCACAGGGGCTCACGCCTCTAGTTCCAGCTACTTGGGAAGCTGAGGCAGGAGGATCATGTGAGCCCAGGAGTTAAAGGCTGCAGTGAGCTATGAGCAAGCACAACACTGCACTCCAGCCTGGGTGACGGAATGAGACCCTGTCTCAAAAAAACAACAAATTGTTTTATATTAAATGCCTTATTCATATTGACTGTCAGCTGTGTGTTTTCAGTTTGTGGTATGGTGTCTCTTCTGTTTACAGCAAAGTAAAGGAAATACCTTCTTGGATTAAGATAGATTTTATTATACAGTTTTACTGAAGTATAGTTGACATTCAGAAATTGGCATGCATAAAGTGAATAATGTGTATATTTTGACTGTGTACACCTGTGAAACCATCACCACAATCAAGAATGATTGTATTCATTGATCCTGGAAGTTTGTGATCCTTCCTTCCCCACCTCTCCTGTTTCTCCATTCCTTCCCCCATTTCTTTTTTTTTTTTTTATCTGGCTCTGTCGTCCAGGCTGGAGTGCAGTGGCCAGATCTCAGCTCACTGTAAGCTCCGCCTCCCGGGTTTACGCCATTCTCCTGCCTCAGCCTCCCGAGTAGCTGGGACTACAGGCGCCTGCCACCTCGCCTGGCTAGTTTTTTGTATTTTTTAGTAGAGATGGGGTTTCACCATGTTAGCCAGGATGGTCTCAATCTCCTGACCTCGTGATTCGCCGGTCTCGGCCTCCCAAAGTGCTGGGATTACAGGCTTGAGCCACCGCGCCCGGCGTCCTTCCCCCATTTCTAAGCAACCGCTGTTCTGCTTTCTATAACCTTAGATTAGTTTGCATTTTGTGGAATTTTTGTGTAAATGATGTTTTTTAGTATGTACACATTTTTCTTTTTTTCATGCAAATGGACACCTTGCATTTTTTTGTTGTTGTTTTTGGTGATTTTGTTCTGCTCTTACCCTCTGTACTTACTCAGTAGTTCGTCCATAGTGTTTTGCTGGTCTTTAGTAGTGCATTCTTTTTTATTACTGAATAGTAGTTCATTGTATGGCTATGCCAGCATTTATTTGTTCTCCTGTTGAACACACTTGGGTTGTTTCCAATATTTGACTGTTACAAATAAAGCTGCCATGAACATTCCCCTTTGTGTGGGCATAACTTTTATTTCCTAAAAATGGAATTGATCATATGGTAAGCGTATGTTTAACTTTCTAAAAAACTGAAACTGGTTTGCAAAGACGTTTTGTTTTATATTCCTACTAGATGTCTTTGATCCATGCCCTCACCAACACAAGTCTTAAGTTTAGCCATTCTTCTGGGTATGTAGTACTATCTCAGAGTGGTTTAAATTTGCATTTCCCTAATGACTCCCAATTTTGAGCATCTTTTCGTGTGATTATTTGCCATCTGTTTATATCTTCTTTGGTGAAGTATCTGTTAGATCTTTCACTTGGTTTGAAAATTATGTTTTATTTCTTTCTCTCCTTTTTTTTAGACAGAGTCTCGCTCGGCTAATTTTTGTATTTTTATTAGAGATGGGAGTTTCAGCATCTTGGCCAGGCTGGTCTTGAATCACCCTGACCTTCAGTGATCTGCCTGTCTCGGCCACCCAAAGTGCCGGGATTACAGGCGTGAGCCACCGCACCTGGCCCCTCTTTTTCTGTCTCTGTCACTCTTTCTCTTTCTCCCTTTTTCTTTCTTTCTCTCTCTCTTTTTCTTTTCTTTCTGTTTTTCTTTTGACACGGGGTCTTGTTGTCTCACCGAAGGTGGAGTACAGTGGCACAGCCTTAGCTCACTGTAACCTTGAACTCCTGGGCTCAAGTGAGCCTCACTCCTCAGCCTCCTGAGTAGCTTGGGACTATGGGTGTGTGCCACCATGTCTGGCTGATTTTAATCTTTTTTTAGAGACTGAAATCAGCCTAGGCAACATAGTGAGACCCAAACTCCTGGCCTCCAGCGATCCTCCCGCCTCGGCATTCCAAAGTGCTAGGATTAAAGGTGTGAGCCACCATGCCCTGCTTTGTTTTCTTAATATTGAATTTTGAGAGTTTTATATAATAAGCCCTGAAATTAGGTAATGTTAGCCCTATAGCTGTGTTCTTTTTCAACATTGTTTAGATGGTTTCTTTTTTTTTTTTTTGAAACAGAGTCTTACTCTGTCGCCCAGGCTGGAGTGCAGTGGCTCAGTCTCGGCTCACTGCAAGCTCCTCCTCCCTGATTCACCATTCTCCTGCCTCAGCCTCCCAAGTAGCTGGGACTACAGGCGCCCACCACCACGCCCAGCTAATTTTTTGTATTTTAAGTAGAGACAGGGTTTCACTGTGTTAGCCAGGATGGTCTGGATGGTCTCAGTCTCCTGACCTCGTGATCCATCTACCTCGGCTTCCCAGAGTGCTAGGGTTACAGGCGTGAGCCACTGCACCTGGCCTCAACATTGTTTAGATGTTTTCTAAGTCCTTTGAATTTCCATATGAATTGTAGGATCGGTTTACAAATTTCAAACTTGGCATTTTTGGGGGAATTGTGTGTTAACTCTGTAGACCAGTTTGGGGAGAGCTAACCTCTTGATACTGAGTTTTCTCACCTGTGAACTCCATGTATCTCTTCATTTATTTTGGACTTCCTTACTTTCTGTTAGCATTGTTTTGTAGTTTTGACTGTACATTTTTTTGGTCAGATAGTTTTGATGCTGTTGTAAATTGTGTCATTTTAAATTTCAGTTTCTGATTGTTCATTATACAGAAATATACACTTTTTTGGTATATTGACCTTGCTAAATTTTCTTGTTAGTGACATTTTTGTAAATACCATAGGATTAGTTGCATAAATATGTATATAGATACATGGGATTAGTTACATACATATGCTGTTTGTAAATAAAGACAGTTTAACTTCTGCCTTCCAAATCCTTTGTTTTTCTTGCTTTATCGTATTGGCTAGAACCTCCAGTATAACGCTGAATGGGCATAGTGAGAGTGGACATTCTTGCTTTGTTTCTCATGTTAGGAGGAAACCATTGATTCCTTTACCACTAAGCTTTTTGTAGATGTCTTTTAACAGGGTTAAGAAGTTCTATATTTATTTATTTATTTATTATTGTTTTTTTGAGATGGAGTTTCACTCTTGTTGCCCAGGCTGGAGTGCAGTGGCATGATTTCGGCTCACTGCAACCTCCACCTCCCAGGTTCAAGGGATTCACCTCCCGAGTAATTGGAACTACAGGTGTGCCCCACCACGCCTGGCTAAGTTTTTGTATTTTTAGTAGAGACGGGGTTTTGCTGTGTTGGCCAGGCTGGTCTTGAACTCCTGACCTCAGGTGATTCCCCACACCTCGGCCTCCCACAGTGCTGGGATTACAGGCGTGAGCCGCTGTGCCCAGCCAAGAAGTTCTGTTTTTAATTTAGTGCATTCTCTTTTTTTAAAATCAGGAATGTATATATTTTCATCAGTCTTTTTTTTTGTTTTTTAAAGTGCATCTATTTAGATGATTCTGAGGCTTTAATTTTTTAGTCTGCTAAGATAATGAATTTACATTGATTTTGGAATGTTAAACCTTTAATTTCTGAAATAACCTTGGTTGTTATCTTTTCAGTGTACTGCTGGATTTGATTTGCTAAGATTTTGTTAAGAATTTTTGCATTTATATTCATAAGGTTTTTTTATGCTTTTCTTGTACTGTTTTTGCCTGGGTGGTATCAGGGTGATACTTCAGAACAATGTGGAAAGTGCCTTCTCATCTTTAGCTTTCTGGACGGAGTTGAGTAGAATCGGCGTTATGTTGTTTTCAAATGTTTGCTGGTGGTTACCAGTGAACCGGTGTGGTTGTAGAATTTTGTGTAGGCAGGTTTTTCAGTATAAATTCAATTTTTGTAATGTATTATTGGTCTATTTAGGTTCCTGTTTCTTTTTTTGAGTGTGGTTTGGTACCCTCTGTGTATGAAATTGTCCATTTCATGTGGTTTGTTGTTATTTATTGGAATAATATTCAAAATATTTTTATAATCTTTTAATAATTTATTAAGGTATAGTTACCTATAGGCGACTTCACCCTTTTTAGTGTATAGTTATAGAAGTTTTGGCAAACCTACAGTTGTGTAACTAGCACTAAAATCAAGATAGAAGCCAGGCCCAGTGGCTCACACCTGTAATCCTACCACTTTGGGAGGCTGAGGCAGACGGATTGCCTGAGCTCAGGAGTTCGAGACCACTCTGGGCAACACAGTAAAACCCTGTCTCTACTAAAATACAAAAGAATTATCCAGGCATAGCAGTGTGCTCCTGTAGTCACAGCTACTCGGGAGGCTGAGGCAGGAGAATTGCTTGAACCCCGGAAGCGGAGGTTACAGTGAGCTGAGATCACATCACTGCACTCCAGCCTGGGCGACAGAGGAAGACTCTGCCTCCAAAAAAAAAAAAGAGAGAGAATAGTTCTGTTGTCCCTAGTCCCAACCACTAGGGAGGCTGAGGTGGGAGTGTCACTTAAGCCTATGAGTTCAAGTGCAGCTTGGTCAACATTGTGAGACCTTGTCTGTATTTAAAAAAAAAAGTTCTGTTGTTTCCCCAAATCTCCAGTGACTGTAGTCAGCCTCCTTCCTTCACCCAGAGCCTCTGATCTTTTTTCTATTCTTACAGTTTTTTTCTTTTTAAGAATGCCATATATATGGCACAATAGAGTATGTAGCCTTTTACATTTCATAGAAGTTGTATGAGTGAGTAGCTCATTACTCAGTAGCATTTTATTGTCTTCATGTATCATTATGTGTTCCTTTCCCAGTTGAAGAATTTTTTTTGAGTTGTTTACTATTTCTGGAAATCATGAATAAAGCCACTGTAAACATTTGAACAGATTTTTATCCGTATCTTTTTAATACTTAAAAATATATAGTGGTGCCGGGCGCGGTGGCTCACGCCTGTAATCCCAGCACTTTGGGAGGCTGAGGCGGGCGGATCACAAGGTCAGGAGATCGAGACCATGGTGAAACCCCGTCTCTACTAAAAATACAGAAAATTAGCCGGGCGCGGTAGTGGGCGCCTGTAGTCCCAGCTACTCAGGAGGCTGAGGCAGGAGAATGGCGTGAACCCGGGAGGCGAAGCTCGCAGTGAGCCGAGATCGCGCCACTGTATTCTAGCCTGGGGGACACAGCGAGACTCTGTCTCTCAAAAAAAAAAAAAAAATATATATATATATATATATATAGAGAGAGAGAGAGAGAGAGAGAGAGAGTGGTTTTGATCTTTCATTCCAGATCATAGTAATTTGTATCTTTTCTCTTTTTCTCCTGATCAGTGTGGCTAGAGGTTTATCAGTTTTACTCTACCTCTCAAAGAACCAGCTTTTGGGTTATTGGATTAGTTGGTTTTCCCTTACATATTTCATTGATCTCTGATCTTAGACTTATCTCCTTTCTTCTGCTTAGTTTGCATTTAATTTTTTTCCCCCTAGTTTGTTAAGATAGAAGCCAAGGTCATTGATTTGAGACTTTACTTCTTTTCTACTGTTTTAGCTACATCCCACAAAATGTGGTGTCTTTTTATGTTTTCATTTTCTTTCAGTTCAAAATACTTCTCATTACTCTTTTGATTGCTTCTGACCAGGGAGTTATTTAATTTCCAATATTTGGGTATTCTCCAGATATCTTTGTTGATTTCTAATTTAATTCCAACATATTTTTGTCAGAAAATGTACTGTTTGATATTTTAATCTTTTCATTTTTCAGCTTGTTTAATGACCCAGCATGGGATTTGTCTTGGTAAATATTCTTTGTGTACTTGAAAAGAATGTGTATTCTGGCCTGGCGCAGCCGCTCACACCTGTAATCCTGGCACTTTGGGAGGCCGAGGTGGGTGTACCACAAGGTCAGGAGTTTGAGACCAGCCTGGCCAATAATGGTGAAACCCAGTGTCTAGTAAAAATACAAAAATTAGCGGGGCGTAGTTGTGGGCGCCTGTAATGCCAGCTACTCGGGAGGCTGAGGCAGGAGAGTCGCTTGAACTCAGGAGGTGGAGGACGTCGTGAGCCGAGATCACGCCACTGCACAGAGTGAGCCTTTGTCTCAAAAAAAAAAATAAAAAAGTGTATCCTACTGTTATTGGGTAGAGTATTATAGAAATATTAATGAGGTCAAGTTTATTGATAGTTTTGTTGAGGTCTTCTATATCCCTTCTGATTTTCTTTCTTGTTAATTGAAAGGTTCTGAAATCTCTGTGGATTTGTCTGTTTCTTCCTGCGGTTCTGTCATGTTTTGCTCATACTTTGTTACTAGTTGCATAAACATTTAGGATTGTATGTCCTTTTGATGAGCTGACTGATTTATCATTATGACTCATCATTATGAAGTGACCTTTCTCCCTGGGAATATTCTTTGCTCTAAAATCTACTTTGCTATTAGTATAGCTGTTTCTTTTTTTTTTTTTTTTTTACTAATATTAGCATTATGTATATTTATTCATACTCAGATTCTATTTGTCTTTATATTTGAAGTGTGTTTCTTGCAGGCATTGCAGAATTTGGTCTTTTTTAAAAATGCTGATTGACAGTCCATTTTATGTGGGTTCTTTCAACCATTTTTTTTTTTTTTTTTTTTAAGATGGAGTCTTGCTCTGTTGCCCAGGCTGGAGTGCAGTGGCGCGATCTCAGCTCACTGCAAGCTCCGCCTCCCGGGTTCACGCCATTCTCCTGCCTCAGCCTTTCAAGTAGCTGGGACTACAGGCGTCCGCCACCATGCCCGGCTAATTTTTTGTATTTTTAGTAAAGATGGGGTTTCACCGTGTTAGCCAGGATAGTCTCGATCTCCTGATCTCGTGATCCACCAGCCTCAGCCTCCCAAAGTGCTGGGATTACAGGCGTGAGCCACCGCGCCCAGTCCAACCATTTGATTTTAATATGGTTATTCCTATCATTAGAGTTAAAATTCCCCATCTTGCTATTTGTTTTTTATTCATATCATTTATTTGTTCTATTTTTTCTTCACTGTCTTGTTTTGAAATAATAAAGCTTCCTTGTTTTTTCTTAACGTCTTGCTTTGAAATAATAGAGCTTTTTTAAAATCATTGCATTTTACCTCCTTTGTTTGGCTTTTTTGGCTGTAACGCTTTATTAGTTAGGGCTCATGGTGTCTCCTGTCAGGTAGATGAGCTGGCAGTGAATCATTTCACCTTTTCTTTACAGGTTGGGTATCTCTTAACTAGAATATCCCTTGGGATCAAAAGTGATTTGGATTTCAGATTTTTTTTTTTAATTTTTGAATATTTACATGTATGTGTGTAATGAGATATCTTGGGGATGGAACCCAAGTCTAAAACTTGAAATTCATTTATGGTTCATACATACTTTATACATAGCCTGAAGGTAATTTTATCCAATATTTTAAATTTTGTACATGAAACCAAGCTTATCTACATTGAACCATGAGAAAGCAAGGAAGTCTCTATTTCATGTCATTGTTCCAAAAGTTGCAGGTTTTGGAGCATTTTGGATTTTAGATTAGGGATGCTCAGGCTTTGTCAGAAGTTAATTTGCCTTCATTTTTGGAAGCTATTTTTGGTAGTTTGCTAGGTTGACAGGATTTTTTTTTCCTTAGAGTACATTAAAGTTTTTACTCCTGGCTGGACGCCGTGGCTCACGCCTGTAATCCCAGCACTTTGGGAAGCCAAAGTGGGCAAATCACCTGAGGTCAGGTGCTCGAGACCAGCCTGGCCAACATGGTGAAATCCCGTCTTTCCTAAAAATACAAAACTTAGCTGGGCGTGGTGGTGTGGGCCTGTAATCTCAGCTACCCAGGAGGCTGAGGCAGGAGAATCGCTGGAACCTGGGAGGCAGAGGCTGCAGTAAGCTGAGATCCTGCCATTGCACTCCAGCCTGGGCGACAGAGCGAGACTCCGTCAAAAAAAAAAAAAAGATTTTGCTCATCTGTGTCTCTCTTACTGTTTACAGCTGGGAGTCTGCTGCATTTTATCTTTGCTCCTCCGATATGAAATGTTTTTCCCCTCCTCTGGTGGCTTTTTAGATTTTCTCTTTTAAGCCATTTGATTAAGATGTACATGTAATTTTCTTTTCTTGCTTTTTATGAAAATTTCATATGTTTCATATGTTATGGAGTTGTCTGTCTGTTTTGAGCTGGAGTCTCACTCTGTCGCCCAGACTGGAGTGCAGTGGCGCCAGCTTAGCCCACTGCAACCTCCACCTCCCGGGTTCAAGTGATTCTCCTGCGTCAGTCTCCCTAGAAGCTGGGATTACAGGCGCCCACCAGCATACCTGGCTAATTTTTGTATTTTTACCATGTTGGCCAGGCTGGTCTTGAACTCCTGACTTCAGGTGATCTACCCATCTCAGCTTCCCAGAGTGCTGGGATTACAGGCATGAGCCACTGCATCCTGCCCTCATTGAGCTTTTTGTATCTGTGAGTTTAGAGTTTTCGTCAAACAGAGACATTTTCTGCTGTTTTTTCTCTTGTGTAACAACTTGAGATACAATTCACACATTGTACAGTTCACCCATTTAAAGTGCAAATCTAATGGGTTTTATATATTCACAGAGTTGTGCCACATTTGCCACAATCAGAACATTTTCATCATCCCAAAAAGGAACCCTGCACCTGTTAGCAGTCCTTCCTCTGACATTGAGGAACAAAGTCTAGCCTCAGTTCCATGTGAACTTGGGAGTTGCTGCCTCCACAGTCCTTTCAGGTGTTTTTTTCCCTCTGGCTCAGGCAGCTTCTTACATGCATGTGCCGATCAATACTCTGTTGACAACAAGCCAGGGAGTTGGGGGCCCCTTCAGATCTCTGGACTTCTCTCTGTTCTCTTCTCTTCTCTCTAATGTTCTGCCTCTTGATTTCTAATTACCTTGACTTCCCTGGACTCTCTGTCTCTGGAACTCAGGGAGGATCACTATCCTCTACCTGGGATTTCCCTCCTTGGGCTGCCTCCTGTAAGTGCTGTCCAAGGAGTAAGCTGAGACAGTTATAGGGTCTACCTTGTTTGCTTCCCACCCTTCAGGAATGACTCTCCTGCACTGGTTGGTGTCTCATCTTAGAAATTTGCTGATTCATGTATATTATCTGATATGATAGTTGTCACAGGTGGCATGGTAAATTTAATTCTTGTTACTCTATCTTGGTAAGAAGTCTCAAGGTTGCATTTTCTTCAACCAATAGAAAATTAATCAGTTCTGAAAGATTGGTATGTTTTCGTTACATTTGTTTCATTCTCTCTCAGATTAGATCCTGAACCAGTAAGGAGATTATGGGGAACATTCTTAGATTGTAGAAACCATTGACAATTTATCAAGAAGTACCAAAGTACAGATTTATTATTGCATTGAAAGATTTTATCATTCTATTCTTAGTCACTGAATCTTATGCCTACTACTATTTGATTAGAAAGGTCTGACTTAATATTTGAAGTGTTTCTGGGCAAGTGTTTTTACTTGCTAACGCGTAATACAAATGCTGCTTGGCTCTGTGGTTCTTCATGCAGTTATCACTTGGGTACTCTGGTCTTAAAACTCAACTAAGAATACTTTGTGTTCCTTTTTGTTTTTAGGCAACATTCTTGTTTTCTGGAAATAATGAACAGCCTCTGAGATAGTAGAATTTGTGTTATTTTGCATAAGTCCAAACCAGTCATGATGTTCAGATATTGGATTTATCATTACTATAAATTAATCATATTTCCCTCTCATATCTGAGATAATTTTAAAGGATAAATTCTTTTTGTGCTCCAAAGATGCAATCTAAGTAGTGTTGGCACATTAACTTTTTATTTTAACCTGCTAAGTGAGGAGCTTATAACTTAATCATAGCAATGAATTGTTGTAGAATAGGTAAGATTTCCTGTTAACCCCTTCTCACAAGTTTTTTGGATAAAATTTAAGTTACTCATAACAACATCTAAATCTTACTGAATCTACAGAACAAATTGTAGAGAAAACTATATAATCCGTTCCTGTATTTTTTTCTCTTACAGGAAAAGTAAGAAGCTTAAGTGCATCTTTGTGGTCACTGACTCACCTGACAGCTTTGCATTTGAGTGACAATTCCCTGTCCCGAATTCCTTCAGACATTGCCAAGCTTCACAATCTGGTGTATTTGGACCTGTCATCTAATAAAATTCGTAGCTTACCCGCAGAACTCGGAAACATGGTATCACTCAGGTATGCAGATACAACTTAATACATACTAACTATATGACCCCTAAAACAAAATATAGGCCGGACATGGTGGCTCACACCTGTAATCCCAGCATTTTGGGAGGCTGTGGTGGGAGGATCATGAGTTCAGGAGATCGAGACCATTCTGGCCAACATGGTGAAACCCCATCTCTACTAAAAATACAAAAAATTAGCCAGGCGTGGTGGTGGGCGCCTGTAGTCCCAGCTACTCAGGAGGCTGAGGCAGGAGAATGGCGTGAACCCGGGAGGCGGAGCTTGCAGTGAGCTGAGATCACGCCACTGCACTCCAGCCTGGGTGATAGCGCAAGACTCCATCTCAAAAAAAAAAAAAAAAACGTTGTGTTAGGAACCAAAACTATTCATTTAATGGTATTTGAATAAAAGGAAACATAACTATATCCTTTATAACTTTATAGTTTTGTTTTTGGGAAAACTGAATGTCAGCTAATAATAAATTACGTAGATGATTGGCTGAATTTTTTAATTACTGTATTTTGTGTAATATACTTTATTTTTTAATGAAAAAGTTTGGACAGAGAGGGGCTGGACTGCAAGGCACTTACGGTATCCCACATACTTCCCCATGACAAACAGGGCACCATCCTTAACACCAATTGGAAACCATTGCCAATTGGTAAAACCTTTTTTGCCATCCCAGGGCTTGTATGTTTGATAGTAGTAAAGCCTGGACTTGAAAGAGCTAGAATTAATTATTAAATTTGGGGGCGTATAGCATGAAATATGTAGCATTTGGAGTCACATGTGTAAGTTCAGGTTGGAATCTTAACTTTTCCATTTATGAGTTGTGTGATCTTGGACAACCTTCTTGACCCAGGATAAGGGATATTTGAGATAATGGGTAAAAAAAATTAGTATGTTGCCAGTCATAGACTGTATTGCAAGAAATGGTAATTGCAGGCTGCATGCGGTGGTTCACATCTGTAATCCCAGTACTTTGTGGGGCTGAGGCAGGCTGATTGCTTAAGCCCAGGTGTTTCAGACCAGTCTTGTCAACATAGTGAGAATCTGGTCTCTAAAAAAAAAAATCCCCAGATAATTAGCTGGGCGTGCACCTGTAGTCCCTGCTACCCGGGAGGCTGAGGCGCAGGGATGACTTGAGCCCAAGAGGTCAAGGTTGCAGTGAGCAGAGATCATGCCACTGCACTCCTTCCTGGGTGACAGAGCAAGACAGCCCCTGTCTCCACCCTCCTGCCCTCTAGAAAAAAAGAAAGAGAAGAAATGCTCATTGCTGTTTTTATTTTGATAGAGATGAGGGTCTCACTGTGTTGCCCAGGCAGGTCTTAAACTCCTAACCTCAAAAGATCCTCCCATCTTGGCCTCCCAGAAAACTGGGATTTCAGGCATGAGCCACTGTGGCTGGCCCATTATGATTATTATTACTATTTTACTTCTGTTTTATAAGGTAGATAAGATCTAACCAAGTTAAATATAAGGCTGAATTCCAGGTATTACGTTAACCCCAATGGAATAGTTTGTACTATTTCATATTAACTGACTTCTTGACATGGTTCCACTGGCTTTTCTGCTGCCTTCTGCCATTAGCCATATAGTAAAAAGGAATAGGACTTTTTGAAAGATCTTTGCCTCTGTTGCTCCTACTCCAGCCTTTTGACTTTTTTTTAGGCTTAATTATTGAGTTTATTCTATGACTGTTTTTAGTCCTCTGAAACAAATTTACTTGAAGGACCTCCTTTTTTTTTATTGGAGACAGAGGAAGGGCCTCCTTTTTTTTTTGGAGATGGAGTTTCACTCTTGTCGCCCAGGCTGGAGTGCAATAGTGTGACCTCAGCTCACTGCAACCTCTGACTCTGGGTTCAAGCATTTCTCCTGCCTCGGCCTTTTGAGTAGCTAGGATTACAGGTGTGTGCCACCATGCCCGGCTAATTTTTGTATTTTTAGTGGAGACAGGGTTTCACCATGTTGACCAGGCTGGTCTCGAACTCATGACCTCAAGTGATCTGCCTGCCTCAGCCTCCCAAAGTGCTGGGATTACAGGCGTGGGCCACTGCGGCCAGCCGAGGGACCTCCTTTTTTCTGTGTGTTGTGTTTGGAAATAAACAGGAGCCAGATATCAGAACTAGCTCTTCTTGTTCAGTTTACAGCCACACAGACCTTCTGGTTTGCTCAGTAACCAAGATTCATTTAAATGTCAAAAACCAAAGATTATAGAAATATATATCCTGCACACTTAAAAATTGACAAATAGGGCTGGGCGCGGTGGCTCACGCCTGTAATCCCAGCACTTTGGGAGGCTGAGGCGGGCGGATCACGAGGTCAGGAGATGGAGACCATCCTGGCTAACACGGTGAAATCCCGTCTCTACTAAAAATACAAAAAATTATTCGGACATGGTGATGGGCACCTGTAGTCCCAGCTACTTGGGAGGCTGAGGCAGGAGAATGGCATGAACCCAGGAGGCGGAGCTTGCAGTGAGGGGAGATCGCGCCACTGCACTCCAGCCTGGGCGACAGAGCGAGACTCTGTCTCCAAAAAAAAAAAAAAAAAAGACAAATAAAACTGCCACTGTATCAGTATTGGGTCTCTGGT
The DNA here is from genome assembly GCF_008728515.1 of Papio anubis. Classification (NCBI taxonomy): domain Eukaryota; kingdom Metazoa; phylum Chordata; class Mammalia; order Primates; family Cercopithecidae; genus Papio; species Papio anubis. The sequence continues at coordinate 173,131,510 of NC_044980.1, forward strand.
GGTTCTTTCCCCGAATGTTCCCCCCTCTCTGCCGCAACCCTTGAAGATTCCTTTGATATTTATATTATGGTTATCTCTGCAAAACAAATTATTAAGAATAATAATGAATAGTTAATACAGCTACTGTTATTTTTTAAATGCAACTTTAGTTAATAGCAATCATAAGCTTAATTGTGCAGCTGTTATAAGCTCTTTTGAGTCATAAATGATTATTTTAGTTCTCTTTTAAGAATTCACATGGTAGGCTAGTTTATCATTTCCACTTTCTTAAACGTGTAGTAGACCCCACGTGTGCTAGACTAGTGATACTCGGTGTGGTGTGTGACCTGGGGCCAGTTTGCAAACTGTCTTGCCGGTCTGCAGTGAGATTAATATAGCAATTGAGTAATTTTATATGTCTGTTAAATCTAATACTTTTTAAAAATTGGGGCTTGTATTTTGTCCTTTTCACCCATTATTTCATTTTTCTAGTAATTTGTTTCTTGTATTCTCTGGCAGTTTTTTTTTTTTTTTTTTTTTTAACCACATGTAGTTTAAGAAATGCTGTACTGCCGGGCGCGGTGGCTCACGCCTGTAATCCCAGCACTTTGGGAGGCCGAGGCGGGCGGATCACAAGGTCAGGAGATCGAGACCATGGTGAAACCCCGTTTCTACTAAAAATACAAAAAATTAGCCGGGCGCGATGGCGGGCGCCTGTAGTCCCAGCTACTCAGGAGGCTGAGGCAGGAGAATGGCGTGAACCCGGGAGGCGGAGCTTGCCGTGAGCCGAGATTGCGCCACCGCACTCCAGCCTGGGCGACAGAGCAAGACTCCGTCTCAAAAAAAAAAAAAAAAGAAATGCTGTACTGGACATTGAAATATAATGTAACATTTTTTCATTGTTAGGTGCTTATATTCCTAGAAACTATGTTGTTGATTTTAACTGTTAAAGGCTAACATTTTTCTGACTTCCTGGAATTTTTACATCAACAGGGAGCTCCATTTAAATAACAACCTGTTACGAGTTCTACCTTTTGAGCTGGGAAAACTGTTTCAGTTGCAGACTTTAGGCCTGAAAGGTATGACTTCCATATTTGTACTTCTTATGGTTTGTATATATGTCTTTGAATCTAAAGAAGGCAAGAATCTTTCTGCTAGGGGATTCTTTAAAGACTCATTTTCCCCCAGACTTCATCAGTTTCTTAGCTATATCGCAATGGTTTTATTCTTCTCTGCTCAGCTGTAGACTATCTACTAGTCTTTGTTTTCTTTTTTTTGCTCCGGGCCCAGCCCTTCTTTTCTAGACTCTGTTTTAATGAACCCTGTGTTCTGGGGATACTTCCCTGAGGCTATACTTTCTTTATTTCATCATGTTATAAACAGCTGTTTTTCTTAGATTCAAATCTCAAAAAAATAGAGCCTCTCATATAGTACAGAAAACAGTAAGTAGAAAATTTTGACCGTTTGAACCTGCTGATGATCAAGATTTAAGCATATTTTTCTTGATTTATGAGGACTTGATTATAGAGCCATAACTGATCCAGCAAGAACTATTAGAAAATAAATATTTTTTAAGCCAACAATATTAAAAGTTATATTTTGACAATACATCAATGCCTGTAAATTTTTTATCATGTTAAGCGGCTCTTCACCAGCCTTAGGTAGGTGTGTCTAGCCTACTGTACAATTGCTTCTTCAAAAAAGTCACTGGATGAAGGCTTCAAGATTTGCAGCCGTAGGCCGGCCTCAGTCGCTCACACCTGTAATCACAACACTTTGGGAGGCTCAGGTGGGCAGGTATCTTGAGGCCAGGAGTTCAAGACCAGCATGAGCCACATGGCAAAACCCCATCTCTACCAAAACTACAAAAGTCAGCTGGGCATGGTGGTTCCCGCCTATAGTACCACCTACTTGGGAGGCTGAGGCATGAGAATTGCTTGAACCTGGGAAGCAGAGGTTGAAGTGAGCTGACATTGTGGCACTGCACTCCAGCCTGCACGACAGAGTGAGACTCTGTCTTTAAAAAAAAGGAATTGCACTCTTAGTTTATTAAAAATAGTTATATAAAAGGTTTTAGTCCTATAAATATTTTATATATCATAAAATAACAGTTTTTTAAAAAATAAAAAATACAAATATATGTTTTAAAATGTATAGAAAGTCATACTCAACAAACATCAGCATTGTAAATGGTTTGGAATGTTTTTTTCTGTGTGGGCTGCACTAGCTAAGGCTCCTAAAAATAAAGGCCAGTGAAATGCAAGATGAAGATGCCCTTTTCTGTTATATTTCCCAGTCTAGCTGTTTCTAAATTTGAAGAACAGAAAAGTACTGTGTGGCAAAGTGTCCATATACTGACTGCCAGAATTAACAGTGAATACTTTATCATTTTTATGTATAATTTTTTTAATGCAAAAGAAATGGAACATTACAGAATGTTGAGACCCTCTTTGTTTTTCCAGTCTTCCTCATGGCAGAGGTATGTTTCTCCAATTCAAGGTTTTCATAATCTTACAGTATATGTTTTACAAACTGTAATTCGTACTCACTAAGGATTTTCACAAACTTTATTTGAAGTTAGGGTCACCAGTCACAAATTTGCTTTTCTTTTTTTTTTTTTTTTTTTGAGATGGAGTCTCTGTCACCCAGGCTGGATTGCAGTGGCACAATCTCGGCTCACTGCAACCTCCTCCTCCCAGGTTCAAGCGATTCTTCTGCTTCAGCCTCCTGAGTAGCTAAGATTACAGGCACCCACCACCATGCCCAGCTAAGTTTTTGTATTTTTAGCAGAGACGAGGTTTCACCATGTTGGCTAGGCTGGTCTCAAACTCCTGACCTCAAGTGATTCACCCTCCTCGGCCTCCCAAATTGCTGGGATTACAGGTGTGAGCCATGGCACCCGGCCGTAAATTTTCATACTGATTTAATGTATACGAAAGCCTCTAAGTGTAAATGCCTGCAGCGGTAGGGGCAGTTCTTTATGCCTCCTTCATTTTTGATGATCCCTTGCTTTTCCGTTTCAGATGCTTTACTTTATCACCTCTAGACGTCTGTGTTTCTTTCTTGGAAGTGTAGTTTCAAAGAGACATTTGTTTATCTCACATATCCTGTTGGGCAGCATTACGCATCCGTAATAGCAGTCTTCTTTTACTGGTTTATACCTCCTTTGGACAAATCCTTTTATTTTTCTGAGCTTTTGCAGTTTACGCTTTAATTCTAATGTTGTGTTGGAACATTGGGTGGAATGATCCGTTTTGGGGTAGATCTGCTGCTTTACTTCTTAAAGCAATTGTGTCATCTTTGCCTTCTGAAAGCTATCATTGATTTCTCCTGGCATCCGCTTGGAAGAGAGAAAACATATCACTTAGTTCAGAGTCATGTTTGTTTGCTATTATACGTCATACATTCTTGCAGAACCAAAGTATTTCTGCCTTATGAATCAGTTCATACCATTTTCTTTGAAGTTGTTGCAGGATGGCTGGCAGCCTTCACCTTTTCCTCTACATTTTTAAATGCTCTTCAAAATTGTGCTACAGTGCTACAGTGAAAGGCAGGACTGTGACCTTAGGTGCCCATTCACTTTTTTTTTTTTTTTCTTAAACTGTTTATTTTGAGATACTTGTAGATTCACATGCACTTACAAGAAATAATGCAGAACAATCCTATCCCCTTTACCCAACTCCCTCCAATAGTAGCATCTTTCAAAACTATAGTTTCACATCATCGTACACAGAATAGTCGAGATACAGAATATTTTGTGAAATAGGCCAGACACAGACAAAAACAAACATGATCTCATTTATGTGTGAAGTCTTTAGAAGTCAGACTCATAGAAGTAGCGTGTAGAATGGTTGTTCCCAGAGGCTTGGGGACAGGGGACAGAGTGGAAAGGAGCGAGGTTGGTCAGAGAGTGCGCAGTTTCATTTACACAGGAGTAATAGGTCTGGTGATCTGTTGCATAGCATAGTGACTGTAGTTAATAATAATTTGTATTTTTAAACAGCTAAAAGAATGGATATTAAATGTTTCCACCACAGAGAAATAAGTATTTGAGGTGATGGATATGTGGATTAGTCTGATTTGATCATTCCACAATGAATAACTGTGTGGAAACACCACACCGTTCCCCATAAACATATACAATTATATGTCCATTTAGAAAAGGATTGTAGAACATTTCTATCACCAGAAGATCCTTTTGTTGCACTCTTATAGCCATACCTACTTTGTTCCTGCCCCAGCTCACTCCTTCTAAGTTTTGCTCTTTTAAGAATGCTACTGGGCCGGACGCAGTGGCTGACGTCTATAATCCCAGCACTTTGGGAGGCCGAGGCAGGCAGCTCATGAGGTCAGGAGATCGAGACCATCCTGGCCAACATGGTGAAACCCCATCACTACTAAAAATACAAAAACAAAATTAGCCGGGCGTGGTGGCAGGCTCCTGTAGTCCTAGCTACTTGGGAGGCTGAGGGAGGAGAATGGCATGAACCCGAAGGCAGAAGTTGCAGTGAGCCGAGATCGCGCCACTGCACTCCAGCCTGGGCGACAGAGCGAGACTCTGTCTCAAAAAAAAGAATGCCACTGAATGGAATCATACTGTATGCAGTCTTTTGAGATGGGCTTTTCCACTCAGGTTAATTATTTGGATATTTGTCCTGGTTGCATGTATTGACAATTTGTTCCTTTAAATAGACGAGAGTAGTATTCTATGATAGAAATGTCTCGTGGTTAGTTTAACCATTTACCTGCTGAAGGAAATCTGGATGACTTCTTATTTGGAGCTGTTACAAATAAGAGCTGCTGTGAACATTCAGTGTGCAGGTTATTGTGTGAGTTACTCAGTTCTCTAGGATAAATGTCCCGGAGGGCAGTGGCTGGGTCATTTGAGGGTTGTGTATTTCATTTTTTAAGAAATTGCTAAATGGTTTTCTATAGTGTCAGCACTGTTTTACATTCTAACCAGCAGTGCACGGGTGATTCACTTTCTCTGCATCCTCACCAGCATTTGGTGTTGTCACTATTTTTGTGTTAGCCTTTCTGGTAGGTGTGTAGTCATCTCATGGTTTTGATTTACATTTCCCCAATGACTAAAGATATTCAGCATCTTTACAGGTGCTTATTTGTCATCTGTAATGTTTTTCTTCGGTGACATTTCTTCTTGTCATTGTCCGTGTTCTAATTAGATTGTTTGCTTTTTTTACTGGGGAGTCCTTTATATATTCGAGATACTAGTCTTTGATGGAATATGTGGTTTGCACATATTTCTCTCAGTATGTAGCTTTTTACAAGGTCATTGCATAGCAAAAGTTTTTAATTTTAATGAAGCCCAGTTTATCAGTTTTTTCTTCTATGGATCCTGATTTTTGTTTCGAGTCTAAGAACTCTGAATAGCTCTAAGTCCCAAAGATTTTTCCCTTAGGTTTTCTTTTAAAAGCTTTGTGGTCTTATGTTTTTCATTTAAGTCTATGATCCATTTTGACTTAAGGTTGAGTTAAAAGATGTGAGGAGTAGCTCAAGGTTCTTTTTGTGTGCGTGTGTGGCCTGTGGATGTCCAGTTGCTCCAGCAGCGTTATTGAAAGATGATCTTACCTCCACTGAATTGTTTTGCACCTTTGGCAAAAATCAGTTGAGCATATCTGTGTGAATCTGTTTCTGGATTTTTTATTCTGTTTCATTGATCTAAGTGTCCATCCTTCCGCCAACATCTGCAGAACCAGTTCTGAGGCCCCAGGAAGGAACTGGCTCTTGGACTCAGCCTCACAACGGTGCAGCTGTGTGTGGCCACAGGGAACACACTCCAGGCTTCTGGGGTCTAGTGACCTGGCACTTTTATCAGGACATAGTCCACAGAGAGGAGAAAAGAAGTGTTCTTTAGTCTCAGAGGCCAAGACAGATGCATGGGAGGAGAGGGAGATGGCAAGGACCTGGATAACTGGAGACGTGATGAGTGGAGAGCCTGGGGCAGGATCCATGCCATGGGAGGAGGGCCCTGTGGAGAGTGAGACCTTGGGCGGTTGGGGCTGGCCGGGCTGGGCCCCCTGCTCCTCACAGTGTGACCTAAAGCCGGCCTGGTAGCCGGTGCTTTCCAGCGTGGCCCAGGAAGGCGCGCCCTCCTTCGGCAGAAGCAACTTTAAAAAAAAAAAACTGCTATGGCTTTTTAGATAAAAACAATATGGAGACTTTTATTTCATTGAGTTCTGCTCTTTAGTATTTCCTTCCTTCTTGCATTTGCTCTTTTTTTTTTTTTTTCTAGCTTCTTGAGGCGATAGCTTAGATTATTGAATTGAGACTTCTGTCTTTATTTAGACTTTTGTCTTTATGCATTTTCCTCCCAACCCTGCTTTAGAAGCTATGTCCAGCAACAAATTTTGATATTTGTATTTTCGTTTTCACTAGCTCAGTATATTTTATTTGTTTGTTTATTATTTTGGGACGAGGTCTGGCTGTGTTACCCAGGTTGGCTTCCGACTCTTGAGGCCCAAGCAATCCCCCCCACCTCAGCCTCTGAAGGAGGTGGGACTACAAGCACTTTACTCCCAGCTCGGTTACTGATTTTTGACATGATTTCATTGTGGTCTGAAATTGAACATTCTGTATGATTTCAGTGCTTTTTAACTTGTTGAAGTTCGTTTGATGTGGTCCATCCTGGCATATGTTTCTTGAGTACTGGAAAAGAATGTGTTTTCTGTTTTTGGATGGAATGTTCTATAAATATCTATTAGCTCCTATATAGTAACTGAATGTCTTTTAGGTCGATGGTAGTGGGGTTTTTGTCATGTTCTGTCAGTTGTGGAGAGACAGGTGTTAAAGTCTCCAACTGTCATTGTAGACTGTTTTCCTTTCAGTTCTGTCAGTTTTTGCATAAAAGATTTTGCACTTCTCGGCCGGGCGCGGTGGCTCAAGCCTGTAATCCCAGCACTTTGGGGAGGGAGGCGAGGCGAGGTGATCTGAGTCATCAAGACCATCCTGCCTAACACAGTGAAACCCGTCTCTATAAAAAATACAAAAATAGCTGGCCGGTGGGGCGAGAGCCTGTAGTCCCAGGTACTTTCCCGAGCTGAGGCAGGAGAATGAAGCGTGAACCCGGGCCGGGCTTGCAGTGAGCTGAGATCCGACCCTGCCTCAGCCAGACATAGAGCCAGACTCCGTCTCAAAAATTGCACTTCTCTTGTTTGGAAGCACACTTAGAATTGCTGTGTCATCTTAAGGGATTGACCCTTTGTTATTACATAATGGGATCTTCTGTCTCTGGCAGTTTTATTTCCTCTGAAGTCCACTTTATCTGGTACTAATATAACCACTCCTGCTTTCCTTTGATCAGCTTTTGCATTATATTATGTATCTCTTACCATTCCTTTCCTGCCTCTCTTACTACATTTGAAGTGAGTTTCTGTGGACAGTATATAGTTGGGTCATATTTTTAAATCCATTCTACTAGTCTTTTAATTGGTATATTTAGACCATTTACATTTAAAGTTAGTTAAGTTAGGGTGTAAGTCTGCCATTTTATTTTTTTGCTTTCTGTTTCTTCATCTTTTGTCTTTTTCTCCTTGCTTCTGCCTGCCTATGGGTTAAACAGTTTTTAGATTCCATTTTGATTCTTCTGTAGTGTTTTTGAGTGTGTCTATTTGTATAGATGTTTCATGGTTCCTTTAGGTATCACACTATATGTATAACTTACCACAGTCTAAGTGGGTGTTATTTTACCAGTTCAAGGGAAGTATCAAACCTTAACTCTCTTTACATCCTTTTATTCACTTTCATTCACTGCCATTGATAACAGTTCAGAATATTTTCTTTACATAAATTTAGAATCACATTAGTTTTATGATTTTTTTTTTTTTTTTTTTGAGATGGAGTCTCGCTCTGTCACCCATGCTGGAGTGCAGTGGCACGATCTCAGCTCACTGCAACCTCTGCCTCCCGGGTTCAGACTATTCTTCTGCCTCAGCCTCCCAAGTAACTGGAATTACAGGCACGTGCCACCATACCTAGCTGATTTTTCAATTTTAATAGAGACGAGGTTTCACCATGTTGGTCAGCCTGGTCTCGAACTCCTGACCTCATGATTCACCCACCTCGGCCTCCCAAAGTGCTGGGATTACAGGTGTGAGCCACCATGTTGGGCCAGAGTTTTTTAAACTGTCAAACATGACTTAGAAAACTTACGGAAATCTCGTATTTGCCCATGTTTTTTTGTTTACCTATATTGTTTTGTTTCCTAATGTTCCAAAGTCCTTCTTTTATCATTTCCTTTGTATTTAGAGAAATTTTTTTAGTGGTTCCCTTTGGGTAGATCTGCTGGCAACAGATTCTTAGTTTTTTTGTGATCTGAGATTGTCTTTATTTCCCCTTCATTCCTGAAGGATATTTTCACTGGATATAAGATTCTGGATTTGACAGTTCTTTCAACACTTGAAAAATATTTTGCTACTTCCTCTGGTCTCCATGACTTATGATGAGAAATCTGTTGTCAGTCAGATTTGTTTTTCTCCTGCAGGTGTTATTGTTCTCCGGCTGCTTTCAAGATGTTTTTTCTTTGTCTTTAGTTTTCAGAAGTTTAATTATGATGTGTCTTGCTGTGGATTCCTTTGGGTTTTTCCTGTTTAGGGGTTCACTGTGCTTCTTGAATCTGTTGGTTTATATTTATTGCCATATTGTGAGAATCTTCAGCCATTATTTCTTTGAGTACTTTTTCAGCCCTGTCCTTCGTGTCCTCAGTATCCAAGCTTCTGATGACATGAATGTTAGATCCTTTGTTATAGTCCCGCAAGTCCCAGAGACTTTGTTCTTTTTATTGTTGTTGGTCTGTGTTCTGATCAGTCAGTCAGTCAACCAGGAGCTCGGGTCTTGGGCTGGAGTGCAGTGGCACTGTCTTTGGCTCACTGCAGCCTTGACCTCCCAGGTTCAAGCAGCCCTCCCACCTCAGCCTCCCAAGCAGCTGGGGCCACAGGCACGCGCCACCTTGCATGGCTAGTTTGGTTTGTTTGTTTGTAGAGATGAGGTTTTGCCGTGTTAACAAGGCTGGTCTCGAACTCTTGGCCTCACGTGATCCTCCTGCCTCAGCCTCCAAAGTGCTGAGATTACAGGCATGAGCCACCATGCCTAGCCTTCATTTATTTTATTTTCAATTCTAACATTTCCATTTGGTTTTAAATGTTTTATTTGCCTGAACCTTCTTTTTCTTTGCTCAGTCTTCCTGGGTTTTTTTTTTTATTATTTGAAGCATGTTTGTAATTTCTCATTGAAGCATTTTTGTCATGATTCCTTTGTCTTGGTTGGGTAATTCTGTTTCTGTCATCTCAGGGTTGGAAGCTGTTTATCGTTTGCATTTGGTATCTTCGTGTATTGGTGTGATTCGCTATTTTCATTTGAAACTGGACTCACTCACATTATGAGACTCTAGATCTCATTAAACTCTTTAGTTTGGTTTTCTTTCCCTAGCACTGCCGTGGCGAGGGAACCAGGGCATTGTCTCCTTCCTGCCAGTGAAGGTAGAAGTTCAGGTCCCACTTAGCTTTCCTTGACACCTGGGAGTAGGGACTCCTCGTTACTGCTGGTGGAGGTGGTAGTTTTGGCTCTTCACGCAGTCTCCAGAGACACCGCATTGGCGTGTCCTCTTTATTGCAGAGAGATGGTGAAAGTCTTGACTCTACTTGGCCTCCTCTGACACCACCTCAGAGGGAGGAGGGGGAGCTCCATATCACCTCCTTTCTTTCTCTTGCAGCAGAAGCCTGCCAGGCTGTCTCCTTGGCTCATGCTGGTGTGGGTAGAGATGGGACCACATTTTTTCCCTTAGTGTTAGGCTTGAGTAGAGTGGTTCTTCTCTAAAACTTTTCTCTTTTTAGGCAGCCCTTCCCCTGGTCCTTGGGCTTTTGTTGGGATTTTTTGGGGTCTGTACCCACTGGTGTTTCCATGTTACTGACTTCTTAGCTGCATGTCTCGAATATCTGAGGCAAAAAGTAAACGCGGGAACTCACCCCCGTGCCATTCGTCAGGTCCTGCAGTCTCTGGCTATTCTGCCTTCTCTCCTTGTTTCAGAGTTTTATGTTTGTTTTACACATAATATACAGTGCTTTTAGGTGTACCTACCGGGATGAATAGGGGAAAGTGTTTTTACTCCATCTACCCTAACTTCTCATTTACTTTTGTTTCTTTCTCAGGACTCAGTATAATGTTTTAATTCCAGAATTTTATTGTTGTTGACTTTATTCATGTATATTGTTTTCTTTTTCCGGGTAGTGAAGAGCAGATTAATTTTCAATTTAAAAGAGGTCCCGGCCGGGCGCAGTGATTCACGCCTGTAATCCCAGCACTTTGGGAGGCCGAGGCGGGCGGATCACGAGGTCAGGAGATCAGACCATCCTGGCTAACTCGGTGAAACCCCGTCTCTACTAAAAATACAAAAAATTAGCCGGGCGTGGTGGCCGCGCCTGTACTCCCAGCTACTCGGGAGGCTGAGGCAGGAGAACGGCGCGAACCAGGGAAGTGGAGCTTGCAGTGAGCCGAGATCGCGCCACTGCCCTCCAGCCTGGGTAGTAGAGCGAGACTCCGTCTCAAAAAAAAAAAAAAATTCCCAAAAGCAAGCAGATGTAGGTGACATCCACCACACCATTGGGCTTCAATGTGCATTTATTAGAGTCATAAGTAGGTCTTTGTATTTGGGGATGCTTTTTAGTTTATAAAGCAAGATCTTACAAGGGGGGATCACATAGGTAGAAGCAGTCACCTGTCAATATTCTTTGCACTAGGAAGTAGTATAAAGACAGCATCGGCCAGGCGCGGTGGCTCACGCCTGTAATCCCAGCACTTTGGGAGGCCAAGACGGGCAGATGAGAAGGTCAGGACGTTGACACCGTCCTGGCTAACACGGTGAAACCCCGTCTCTACTAAAAATACAAAAAAAAAAAAAAAATTAGCTGGACATGGTGGCGGGCGCCTGTATTCCCAGCTACTCCAGAGGCTGAGGCAGGAGAATGGCGTGAACCCGGGAGGCGGAGCTTGCAGTGAGCCGAGATCGCACCACTGCACTCCAACCTGGGCAACACAGCGAGATTCCGTCTCAAAAAAAAAAACAAAACAAAACAAAACAAAACCCAGCATCACTGTAGGTCTGGTTAGAATGAGTTGTTTACCTGATACTGAGAAGTTTTCGGTTGACTTCGTTTTCTCAAGATGTGTTTCACACAGGGTCCTGATAAGCTTCAGGTTGTAGCTGCCTATCTCACAGGATTGTGACTCAGTGAAAACATGAAAAGACTGATGGGTATAAAGAACCACACATGTGAGAGATTGGTGCTCTTGTAATTGTATTCCTGCAAATACCTACTTTGCACTTAGAGCAGCACATTTTTACTTTTTATAATTCTTAGAATTCTAGAATTTTCAAACTGAAAGAGATCTTAAAGGTAAATGAACTTTGCCATTTTTCCCATCCATGCAACTCAGCTTCTTTGAAGGATACTCCACTGCCTCACAGCACAGGGCGTTTCAAATAGCTAACAGTGTTTGCCAACCTCTTCTATTCTGTCTTGGCCTTTCCTATTAGATCTTATCTCTCAGTCTTCCTTCTGCTCTTTGAGTCCAATCTTTTATGAGAGAATAGGAAAAAACACTTCCTTTAGGTTGTGATCATTCTTATCTACCATATCCTTTAGTTTGTCTTCATTTGGTATGGTTAAGATCTTTGACCATTTTATCTGCCGCCTTCAAACTGCAGAATTTGTCTGGTTTTCTTAAAATGGCGCTGTGGCATCCAGAATAATACACAACGCTTGTGTAGAATGGATAGGAACTTTGCTCCATGAAACCCTGCACTGTACTGTTGTTATTTGTACTTTTGTTTCTCATGTACATAATAAACCCTTCTGAGAGGATTTGAGGCTCTTGTAGGTATATGTAAATCATTGTATTTGCTCTCATTTTGGTACAAAGCAGTTATTGAATTTACAGATGGCTCATGGCCCTGGGATTTTTTTCCCGCTCCTTAGTTAGTTAATTCTTAAGCCAAGTCAGCCCCATGTTGTTGCTTTATTCAGTATGACTTTAAAAGATCTAAGTGCAAGTGTATATTTGTCATTAGGATGTTTTGTTGTTAGCTTTGTGACATTGTAGAGTTTTGATTCTCTGATGCATTACGCTGGCTTTCATCCTTCCCTTCACTGTTTCCTCTGCCCACCCACTCCCCCAGTCTACCTGGCTGCCCTGTTCCTGTTTTACTCGCTCTTGTTTGTTATAACCGTCTGTGTTATTGAAAATATTGGCAAGGCAGGTCAGATACAGAGCACTGCTAGAGCATTTCTGATTGACATCAGCCCATTAATATTATGTTTTGAATGTGTATATAGAACATGGTATGAATCATTTTTACTCTTATATCAAAAACTGAAAAAACATTTTCTGTAGCTTGACATCTTACTAGTAACTATAACATTGTTATAGATGATCTGATAATTTTGGTACATAATAAAATTTTGAAACATTTTAGTGCTTAGTTTCATTTTACTTTTTTAAAATTATTTCCAGGAAATCCCCTTACCCAGGATATATTGAACCTTTATCAGGAACCAGATGGAACAAGACGGCTGCTGAACTATTTGCTTGATAATTTGTCAGGTACTGCAAAAAGAAGTAAGTGGTTATTTGTTTAAACCTTTTTATTAGGAAGATGTGTAAGAATATTGCTTAATTCTGTATTTTCTATTCAACTAGTTACAACAGAACAACCACCTCCAAGGTCTTGGATTATGTTACAAGAACCAGATAGAACAAGGCCAACTGGTTGGTAGTCTTATTTTTTAACTGTTATTTTTGCTCAGTCTCTATTATAAGCCTAACAGTATTGTCGGCATGCTTAGATTACAGGTAGCATTAAGATAGAATGTTTAAGGTTGATTTGGTTTGGGAGGTAATGAAAAAGAATTCTTGCTCACATGACCTCTATGTATATTACATTGTGCTATATAGAAAGCGTACTATAAAGCAGTGCTTTTCAAATGGGCCGTTTATCCCCCAGAGGGCATTTGGCAATGTCTGGAGACAACTTTGATGGTCATAATCGGGGAGAAGTGCTGCTGGCATCTAGTGGATGGAGGCCAGGGATGCTGCTCAGCATTCTGTAGTACATGGCACAGGCCCCCGCAACAGACTTCACCTAAATGTCAGTAGTGCCACTCTTGTTGAGAAACCCTTCTGTAATGTACTGATGAAATTCACTTAAAATGAATACACCCAAATCTTTCTCTGTTAGAAGTTTCCAAATCCTAGCATGTTCCAAATGGATTTGACACTACCAAGTTATAAGAGAGCTAAACCCTTACTTAAGAGGAAAGTGGAACTAATGACTGCTCATCTCCTTTTAACCTAAATTCTATGAAAATAGTTTGGGAGCTTTCATGGCGCGTGTAACAAAATTTGGTCTATGATACCGTTTTCATTTTGCATGAAATAATAATAGTTGTGCTGTAGAAGAAAATGAGGCATGCCTATTAAGGACTACCTATCCAGTTTCCATGTCATACATGAACAATTGGTAGCATGGTAGGAGTATAAACATGAGGAATGTTAGACTCAGAGACCGAAGGGCTCACAAGCTTAGACTTTTTACTTCCAAACCTCTGTGCCTGCCTCTGTAGCAGGTAGTACATTGTATTCTAACTTGTTCACTTATCTATCCTGCTTGTGATATCTTTTATTTATCCCCCATGTGTGGCATATGGTAGCTTTTCAGTGACTATAGATTGAATGAATACAGTCAAACTTAACATTTAAGTGAAAACCATTACTGAAATTAATTATATATTTTTTTTCTGCCACGTGTGTGAATAAGTAAAGTTATCTTTCCTACAGCCTTGTTTTCTGTCATGTGCTATAATGTTCTTTGTGATAAATATGCGACCCGGCAGTTATACGGCTACTGTCCATCATGGGCACTAAACTGGGACTACAGGAAAAAGGCCATTATTCAAGAAATCTTGAGCTGCAATGCTGATATCGTAAGTCTTCAGGTAAGTCAGAAGAGAGTCGACCTAGCATTGATAAAGCAAGGAGCAAACTAGGAATACATTACACTGACACATTTGAAGTTTCAGCTTCGGTAGTTCTTCAAGTACTGCTTTTTGCTGTTATCAGTGAATGCTGGGAGTACTGCCTGCCTTGCTTTGCAGTGCTGTGTTGCAAAATAAGCAAATGAGCTAAGCTGGGTTTTATGCATTTGCCATGACCGCTAAATACTCACCTTCCTCCTTCCTCCTTCCTCCAGTGTCCCTGCACTATTTTTGAATTGGGTGGCAAAGTTACTGAAGTTCTGGCATGGTCAAGCTGTAACTTTGCATTGCTGACCATGTTACTAGAACAATTAAGGCACCGTGTAAAAAGGACTGACCTGGTGCACGATCATTTTGGGTTCCCAGTCCAGCTGTCATAGTCACTTGCGTGATCTTGGACATGTTACTTTCTCCCCACGGGTCTGAAGTTATGATTTGTAAAGTTCTTCCACCTCTGTGATTCTTGTTCCACATCAGTTCTAAGACATAAGGAAATATACATGCATAGAAGTATGTGTCTTTCATTCATTGTTCCTAAATAACAATGAATTGTCCTTGGCACCTGGTACCTGTAAAATGACAAGTAGGTGTTCCAGTTGATTTCAGATAAAGAGCGTTGAAAAGATGTTACCTTTTTCTTTTTCTTTTTTGGTTGGGGAGACAGGTTCTTGCTCTGTCCCCCAGGCTGGAGTGGAGTGGCATGATCTCAGCTCACTGCAACCTCCGCCTCCTGGGTTCAAGTAATTCTCAGCCTCCCTAGTAGCTGGGATTACAGGCATGCACCACCACGCCTGGCTAATTTTTATATTTTTAGCAGAGATGGGGTTTCGCCATGTTGGCCAGTCTTGTTCTGGAACTCCTGGCCTCAAGTGATCCGCCCGCGTCAGCCTCCCAAAGTGCTGGGATTACAGACATGAGCCACCAAGCCTGGTGTGAAAAGATGTTACATTCTTTAATCTTCAGACGAGTCCTTTGAAATTATTTCAAGCTCTCAAACTGTACATGAAAGTTAACATGCAGACTAATTTTTTTCTTATGAAATGACTGTGCTGTTTACAATTTTTCAGGAGGTTGAAACGGAACAGTATTACAGTTTTTTTCTGGTAGAACTGAAAGAACGTGGCTATAATGGATTCTTCAGTCCTAAGTCTAGAGCTAGGACAATGTCAGAACAAGAAAGGAAACATGTTGATGGCTGTGCAATATTCTTCAAGACAGAAAAGTAAGTCATCTTATTTTTGAAAAAGAACATTTTCTCAGTATTTGCAGGGTGGGGGCCAAGGGTGTGGAAATGAATTGGCAAATGAGAGAATGAGGCACTATGTTATTACTCAAGAAAATAATACTGTTTGACCTAGGGGATTGTTTGTTTGTTTTTAATCATCAGAAATAACCTTGTTTTGGAGACATGCTTAAAGTACTGCTGTTTCTTCAGGTGTTTACTAGGGTTTAACTCCAATTGTTAATTGAAATACCAGGTACTTAAAATTCCCTCTAGGACGGTACAGGGATTCTTAAACCCATACTTGAGAAAAGAATTGTTTAAAAATTACAAGGTAGAATATTCCAACATAAAACCTAAACAGAAGATTACTACATTTTCTTCAGTTGTAAAAGTATTTCAAGTTGTTATTTGTATCAATAACAGACTGAGAGCAACTTTAAATGGATGTGGGAACCTTGGTGCTAACCGTGGAGGATTTTCCATAATGTGATTTAAGTGCCATCGTATCTGTGAAGGAAGTTTGGGAAAACTACATTTCCCACAAAGCTAACCTCTTGGTATTCCCAACTCTGTGTGTGTTGTGTGTTGTTTTTGTTTTAGATTTACTTTGGTTCAGAAACACACTGTTGAATTTAATCAGCTAGCCATGGCAAATTCTGAGGGGTCTGAAGCTATGCTGAACAGAGTCATGACAAAAGATAACATTGGGGTTGCAGTACTGCTAGAACTTCGGAAGGAATCGATTGAAATGCCGTGTGAGTGCCCTTCACTTCCTGTAAAATTGACTAGCTCTGACTAGAAATCTTCAAAAGAGTAGAAAACAGAAATTTCATTGTGTATTCATGGTCTTGTCTAACACCTGAAGAAACTCAGTGAGAAGTTGTCTTTCCTGAAATGTATCTCTTTTTCTCTACCACAAAACAACATGAGAAAGCATTGCCCGTTAAAGTATTAGAAGCCTTGAAAAGCATTAAGAAACATTTTTTTGTGTGTGCTTAAGAATTTTTCATATAAAAAAGAAATGTTGAAGTAAATATAAATTAAAATAACTGCTCAGGGGTAAGAACTCCATACACATTTATAATTTTTTGGCAGCAAGGATGTCCTGTAAGCTGACTTCTTTTCCTGATCTGTTTAAAATAATCATTTTATTAGCTGGCTGTGGTGGTAGGCGCCTGTAATCCCAGCTACTTGGGAGGCTGAGGGAGAGAATTGCTTGAACCTGGGAGGCAGAGGTTGCAGTGAGCTGAGATTGCCCCACTGCACTCCAGCCTGGGTGACAGAGTGAGACTGCTTCTCAAAAAAATAAATAAAGAAAAATATAAAATAAAATAATTATTTTAAAGGTCTTGAGTTTGGGATAAATGGACCACTTCAAATTGAAAGTATATTTCAAGTGACCATTATGCTGGGAGCTGAAACTTGTGTCCCTTGAGGAACAGTTGGAACTGGAGATATTTAATGTGAAGTATAGAAAAAATGGAAATAGGACTTACATCTAAGAAAGCGGGTTTAGATGTAATTTTGTGAGGCTTGATTTAGGACATCCAAACTAAGACCAAAAGTTTCAAGGAGACAGAATTTTAAAAATCAAGCTGTCCCAAATAGGGCTGTTTTTGCACAAGTAGTGAATGCTCTGTGCTGGAAGCATCAACCCAGGTTTAGGCGTGTATTTCTCAGATTTGTTGTAGGGCACGTTCAGTCATCCGATGGAAATTTTAGGTGTCTTTTCTGTTCTGGGACTCTGAGAGATTATTTGCTTTCAGACGCTGTAAGAATATATGGGCTGATGGGTGGGTTTTGTCTCTTTCTTTGTTTCGTTTTTATCTAATGTAGCTGGAAAGCCACATCTTGGAACAGAAAAACAGCTCATTCTCGTGGCCAATGCGCACATGCATTGGGACCCTGAGTACTCTGATGTGAAGTTGGTGCAGACTATGATGTTCCTCTCAGAAGTGAAGAACATTATTGATAAAGCCTCTCGCAACCTCAAATCCAGTGTTTTGGGAGAATTTGGAACTATTCCACTTGTGTTATGTGCAGATCTTAATTCTTTGCCAGACTCTGGTAAGAAAATAATGTGATTTTATGTAGAATATTTTTTGACATAAAATGATTTAGTAATGTTTTGTTTCTGATCATTCCAAATTAAGTCCAAATAAAAATTCAGTTTGTAATGGCAGCTATGAGCAGGTTTTAAACGTCACGTTGGGGTGGAGGGGCCATTTTGAAGATGAAACAATATTGTGGAAGCTTGAGGAGAAGGATGTTAATCATTTTGAATAAACACATAACCAATAACGTGAAATAACTCTTTAAAGAACGTATGTAGTTCCGTTTTATTACCCCCAAGTCAGAGATAATTATGGTTATTGAGACAACCCCTTTGGGATTCCAGCATCTGGTAATATAATCATAGTTTAAATTTGAGTTAAAATTATGGAATCTCAATTTTGCACGTGTTTGTAACTTGATTAGAAAAATACACCTCAAGTAGAAATTGAGCTCCTTTATTTACACACACATCAGTCAAGCAATTTTAACAAAGAGCAAGGATCTTGATTATTAAAATGTAGAATACAGAAAGCCTGATCTGGAATGCTCTTTCCATAGATAGTATGCAATAAACAATAGCCCTTGTAATAACAAACTGTTTCTTCCTTTTCGTGTTTGCACTCACTTGTACACACAGGAATACTTCTCCTTGGACTTGAGTGTATGCGTGAACACACACACATGCGCATTAGGAAACACATTATTGACATCACAATAGATAGAGCCGTTAGGAAGAAAGAAAACCCCAGCACGTTGGGGAGCCGAGGTGGGCGGATCACTTGAGGCCAGCAGTTCGAGACCAGGCTGGCCAACATGGTGAAACCCCGTCTCTGCTGGAAATACAAAAATTAGGCAGGCGTGGTGGTGCAGGCCTGTAATCCCAGCTACCCGAAGGTTGAGGCACAAGAATGACAGGAACCCCGGAGGCAGAAGTTGCAGTGAGCCAAGATTGTCCCACTGCACTCCAGCCTGGGTGACAGTGAGACTATCTCCAAAAAAAAAGAAGAAAAGAAAGAAAGAAACTGAGTTAAAATTCGATTTCAGGCCAGGCGTGGTGGCTCACGCCTGTAATCCCAGCACTTTGGGAGGCCGAGACGGGCGGATCACGAGGTCAGAAGATCGAGACCATCTTGGCTAATACAGTGAAACCCCGTCTCTACTAAAAATACAAAAAATTAGCCAGGCGGGGTGGCGGCGCCTGTAGTCCCAGCTACTCGGGAGGCTGAGGCAGGAGAATGGCATGAACCTGGGAGGCGGAGCTTGCAGTGAGCCAAGATCATGCCACTGCACTCCAGCCTGGGAGACAGAGCGAGACTCCGTTTCAAAAAAAAAAAAAATTCGATTTCAGGGAAAATCAAAGCTATCTAAAATCTGTAATTATTTCATTTCATCAGGTTGTCTGGGGATTACTGCTGCTGAAGCAGTTGAGTAGTAGTCTCTGACAATTTCTCTACATGCTTTCTACTTTCTGTGTAGCTACAAAGTATCTGAGGGGTAAAGAGAAAATCTAGTCACACATTAATACCCAAGACCCATTTCAGCATTGAGAAATATGATATTGTAATAGCAGGCAGGTCAGAAAATGTCCAGCCTTGCTAATTTGTGAATAAAATGCAAATGGAAGTTTATTTTCAGAGCCCATCTATGCTTAGTAAATTGGGAAAGTACTTGACTAGGGATGTGGACGCTTGCTCTGTAACTAGCTGGTGGTATTCTGTTCCATAGCTGGCAGTATCGTAAAATGGCACATTCAGTCCTAGTCTTGGGATTTTATACCAAGTAAATAATTGAGCATAAGCAGGAAGTCTGCATACTAAGATGTTGATTGTGGTGTTATCTTTAATTCTTTGTAAAAAGTGGAAACTACCTGCATTTTACAAAATAAGTAACCGTAAATATTATCCACCAGCCCAGTTGCATTGTGCATTAAAGAATGAT
Organism: Papio anubis; assembly: GCF_008728515.1. Taxonomy (NCBI): domain Eukaryota; kingdom Metazoa; phylum Chordata; class Mammalia; order Primates; family Cercopithecidae; genus Papio; species Papio anubis. The sequence continues at coordinate 173,150,752 of NC_044980.1, forward strand.
AATTGGGAAGACACATGTTCATAAAGCAAAGTATAAACTATTCAGTGTTCTGTGATTACAGCTGTGTAAAAATAGATTTGGACAATTCCTGGCAAATGTAAAAGGAAACATTTTGGAACGTGGGAATATGTAGTTTAAAACTTTTTACTATTGCATGATCTTTTAAAATTACTTTTTGTTTATATTATATTTGACAGTAAAAAAATTTGTCTTCATTGTAGGTGTTGTAGAATATTTGAGCACGGGTGGAGTAGAAACAAATCACAAAGACTTTAAGGAGTTGAGGTATAATGAAAGTCTTACCAACTTCAGCTGTCACGGGAAGAATGGAACCACCAATGGAAGGATCACTCATGGTTTCAAGTTAAAGAGTGCCTATGAGAGTGGCCTGATGCCTTACACAAATTACACGTTTGATTTCAAGGTGTGTCTTGAGACTGATAAGTTTTTTAAACCTCTGTTTTACTGGCAAGTCTTCTGATGCATCATTATGTCTTTAAAAATGTGGATGTGTGTTCAGACTGGAATGAAGCAATCTTGAATTGATTGACAGCAATATTCTTTGTTTTTGGTTTGAGACAAGGTCTCACTCTGTTACCCAGGCTGGAGTGCAGTGGTATAATGATGGCTCACTGCAGCTTCAACCATGTGGGCTCCAATGATCCTCTCACCTCGGCCTCACTAGTAGCTGGGACTACAGGCGCCTACTACCATGCCTGGCTAATTCTTGTGTTTTTTGTAGAGATGGGGGTCTCACTATGCCCAGGCTGGTCTTGAACTCCTGGCCTGAAATGATTCTTGCACGTCAGCCTCCCAGCGTGCCGGGATTACAGGCGTGAACCACTGTGCTCAGCCAGTAATATTCTTTTATTACCTTCTTTAGAAGTCCACGTGATTGCTGTTATATCCTTACTTTGTAGATATTTATTCTAATATTTTTCAGGATAAGAAGTCAGATGAAATAATCTGTAAAATTCCTGAGTTGACTTTTTCACCTTTTGGGGACAATTATGTTTTTGGTTTTTTTTGAGACGGAGTCTTGCTCTGTCGCCCAGGTTGGAGTGCAGTGGCCGGATCTCAGCTTACTGCAAGCTCCGCCTCCCGGGTTCATGCCATTCTCCTGCCTCAGCCTCCCAAGTAGCTGAGACTACAGGCGCCCGCCACCACGCCCGGCTAGTTTTTTGTATTTTTAGTAGAGACGGGGTTTCACCATGTTAGCCAGGATAGTCTCGATCTCCTGACCTCGTGATCCACCCGCCTCGGCCTCCCAAAGTGCTGGGATTACAGGCTTGAGCCACCGCGCCCGGCCAATTATGTTTCTTATATTCTCCTTACTAATAGCTAGATATACAGCACCATAGTAACTAATTTGGGTGACATTTGGGGTAAGACGTTCCGTCTCTTAACATTTTAATTGAAACTAAACTCTTGCATGCCAAAATGTGGTTTATGTTAGCCATTTATAAGTGTTTCTAAGATACATCTTTTTTTACCCCCCAGAGAATCTTACTCTGTTGCCCAGGCTGGAGTGCAGTGGCACGATCTCAGCTCAGTGCAACCTCCACCCAGGTTCAAGTGATTATTATACCTCAGCCTCCCAAGTAGCTGAGATTACAGGCGCCTGCCACCACACCTGGCTAATTTTTGTATTTTTAGTAGAGACGGAGTTTCACCATGTTGGCCAGGCTGGTCTCGAACTCCTGGCCTCATGCGATCCACCCATCTTAGTCTCCCAAAGTGCTGGGATTACAGGCGTGAGCCACCGCCCCTGGTCAGACTATCATCACTTTTAACATTAGCGATTGTTTAGGGCTGTCACTTTCTTGTGTTCAGCTGTCCTTCTTCTAAAAAGAGATGTCTCACTCTGTTGCCTAGGCTGAAGTACAGTAATGTGATGATAACACACTGCAGCCTCGAACTCCTGGGCTCAGGCAACCCTCTTGCCTCAGCTTCCCCACTAACTAGGACTACAGGTGTGCACCACCATACCCAAATCATTTTTTTGGGGTAATTTTTTGTAAAGACAGGGTCTTGCTATATTGCCCAGCCTGATCTTGAACCCCTGGCCTCAAGCAGTCCTCCTGCCTTAGCCTCCCAAAGTGCTGGGATTATAGACGGGAGCTACCGCATCTGACTCAGCTGCCTTTTAAACTACTTGTTGCATTTCTGCTTTCTCAACTCCCAGCTTTCTGTTTCTAAGCTGCTGGAAAAGTAGTCATTTAGATTAGATTGTCAGAGTGTAAATAAGAGTTTAGACAGTATCTCAGGAGCTCTTGCACCTTAGAGCATAGAAAGTAAACCCCTGTTGATCCTCAAGTGCCCCTTCCTTTCAGATTCTTCAGGAGACATTGAAGAGAAGGTATGGGTAGTAACCAGAGGGTGGGAAAGCTTAGGGTTTTCTTTCTCTTTCTGTTGCTGATACAGAGGCAGGAAGAAGATACTTGACTGTCCTTCAGGACATTTGGCCAAGAGCATGTCGAGGAGAGGAGCAGAACCATCAGATGGGAACAGTTTATTAGATGCCATGGCGGGGTGCTGCTGAGAGAAAAGGGGGTCAGGTAGAGACAGTCCTGCCCTCGTGGAACTGAGGTGTGATGAGAGACAAGTCTCAACCACACAAATGAATAGATAATTACACCTTGAGATGGCCATTATTAGCAAGGGAAGTGAATCAGTGGTGGGAGGTAGGGTGGCTAAGTAGGTAGGAGCAGGATTCAGGAAGGTCTTTGGAAAGCAGTTGAACTTGACATTGAAAGATTAAGAAGGAATTGACCTCATAACAAGTAGAAGAAAGTGTTCCAGGCAGAATGGCGGCGGGGGAGAGAGAGAGAGTGTGTGTGTGTGTGTCTGTCCTGGGGCAGGAAAGAGCTGGGTGGAGCACATGTGGGGTGTGTGTGTGTGTCCTGGGGCAGGAAAGAACTTGGTACCTATAGGTTCCCCTCCCATCCTCACCCCTTTCTAACTCCAAAGGCTAGTGCGGCAGCAGGGAAAGTGACACAAATTAGTCTAGGAAAGAGAAGCAGAGGCTGCATCCTGAAGGGTCTTTTAGGTCTTATTAAAGATCCAGATAAGAAGAAGGCTTCATTCTGCTCGATTTGACATTTTGCAAGGGGACCATTTGGTATATGTAGTACACACCTCATCCTATAAGCTAGTAAGTTTCACTTATTTTGTTCTGTTCACCAAACATGACAGTAAAGACATGTCTTGAAAGCACTCAGGATTTTAGTGTTGTCTTATGTGGTGCTTATCTTTTTTTCTGTTGTTTTTCAGGGTATAATCGACTACATTTTCTATTCTAAACCTCAGCTGAACACCTTAGGCATCCTGGGCCCTCTGGACCACCACTGGCTGGTTGAGAATAACATCAGTGGCTGCCCGCACCCCCTCATTCCCTCTGACCACTTCTCACTTTTTGCACAACTGGAGCTCTTACTGCCTTTCCTGCCCCAAGTCAACGGCATCCACCTTCCTGGCAGGAGGTAGTCAAGCACCTTCAGAGGACAGCCTTGATTCACTTGTAAACTTGTGAAAATCTGAACATAGGGGAGTGAGGTATGGCCACTGAGGATTTTTGTTTGCTTAAGAATGATTTGGATTTTCAATCTGATTATTTGATAAGGATATAGTATGAAAGCCAGGTGCTAACAACAGACAAATTCTGAGCCCAATATGCTTTATACTGCTAGACAGGGATTGGTGTGTTTGCACCTATCTTTAATTTGTTATAAGAAATTTTCCTATTTCTTCTATCCAATATAATATTTTCATGCCTTGAAATAGGAAAATGTTTGAACAGCATATTCTCTTTGCACAGAAATCTGTAGCACTACTTTTTTGAGGCCAGTAGTAACATCCAGAGACCATTCTTCCATACTTTACTCCCTCCTTTTTCAGACTTGTTTGTAAAATATAGAATCTGAATTTAGCCTTTATGATTGTATATGATCCACAGAAGACCTGATTTATGAAATTTTGTACTAAAAAAAAAAATCATTTGGAAATGATTGTATTGTAAACTAAGGCTAAATTTTTTTTAAAGAAAAAGAACCTGTTTCATGTGTTACAAAGGCCAGCTTGTAAAAGAAGCTGCAACAGACTTTCTCTGCTCGTGGTTTGCACTCTTAGGGTTTTGTTAGCCCTTTTGTACTACTTTATTTTTAAATTGAGAACATGGTTCTTTACATACAAATCTGCTTAAACCTTAGGATGTTTTCAGACCAGAGGCAACTTATTCATGAATTTTTATGAAAACTATCTACCAGGACAGATAAGCTGAACAGTGATGATCTGTAGACATTTATGGACCGAATGTAATGGTTGATATATGTACATTCTGATATTTTTAAATCTAACTTTTTTAAGTTAAAAAACTACAGCTGCTTAGGTACAGCTTCTTAACTCTTTTTTGAGACACTTCCTGTCCAATCTCCACTGTGCCTGCCTAAATTTGTTCTCACCAAGCACTGCCTGTGCATGCAGAGAAAATCTGTGCATCCTCTTTTATATTTTTAAAATACTGTTTAACATTTGTGAGAATTTTATGAAAATGCTTTTGTATGAGCTGTGGCTTTTTCCCATTGTGAAGCATTGAATATCACATTTTGGAACATGTTATAGGGTGAGTCCCTGGATCTTTGCTCACCAGATCCAAGCACTGCTTCTTGGTGTCATTGCAGTGTGCTGCTTGTCACCCGGAATACTACTATCATGTGAATTCTTTTTGTTGTCCGTGTATTCCTTAGTCTTTTTGTTATTTTTTTTTTAATCCTTTTTTAAGAAGAAGTAATTTTCCATTTATAAAGCAGTATGAATTAGATGTATTTTCAAAACAGGTCCCTAAGACAATTCTTCAGATCATTTTTTAAATGACTAAGTCATTTAGTGTGTCAACCAAGATAAAAGTTACATCACACGCTCTATTTTGCCCGTAGTGCCATTAGTAGAATAGAGATGAAAACCAGCTTTAACTTTGCAAAGTGAACGTATACATGGTCTGTTCTCATTTGTTAATTCTTCTCTCAAAAGTCAAATGAATTCCGAGGGAGTTTGGTCAAACTGCTTTTGTTTCAACTGCAGGCAGGGGAGCAAAAGGACGCCATGTGAGCATTAGGAAAAAAAAAATATTGACTGTTACTAACAATTTTTATATAGAGAATGAGTTGTTTGGGAAATGATTGATTTTTTTTTTTTTTTTTCCTTTTAGAAAATTCTCCAAAAGGTTTTGATGTTGAATCTTTGTCTTGGACCTGTTTTTTTCCTTTGAGGGTTTTTCGTTTTTTGTTTTTTCTAGGATTTCATTGTGATGTTTTGGTTTTGTTTTTTGCTTTTTGTTTAAGTTGTGCTGACACCAAACACATCCAGTTTATAATCAGAACATTGGAAAGCTCATATTGATGTAGAACCAGTGCATAACTTTGTATGGGGTTTTGTTATTGGTTTTTTTGTAGAGTGTGAATAAAAGGTATGTTTACTCATTTTTCCTGAACACTGTGTTGGTAATGTGCATCATGACAATTTCCAGTGAAGGTGAGCTGGAGCTGGTTGGACTAATGAGGCTGAGGAAGCAGCTTTTCCTACGATCTGCATTATGTAATCACAGGTCCAGAGAGCTTTACGGAAGCGGGAGAGGAGGAGCACTTACTCATTTTGTGTTTGTTAACGGAGGACGTCATCTTTTCATAGATGCCGGAACTAGAGTGCCCTTGTTAGATGCTAAAGGTTTGAGCTTTACACAAGATGTATTCATCTGTATTTGTTACTGTCTACAATATATTTGAATTTGGGGCAGCATATTAAGATATAATGGCCTGTTATGTCTTGAAAATACTTGTTTTGCCTCTTCAAGGCATACTGCATTCTGTGGATCAGTTTGAACAGCTTCTCCACCTTATTTGGACAGTGATAAATTGAACCAAGAGTGTAGATTTACAACTGTAACCTTCAAAAGAGGAAGAAATATTTGAAGTCTGTAGGGAATAAGCAGTCACACCAAAATAGACAATGATGCTTTTGTTAAGAAAGATTTCATGTTTTAGGCATTTTCTGTGTCCTAAATAATTTTCAATAATCTATACTCCCTAAAATGCAATAAAAACTAGTATGTTTTCATGGTGTAGATTTTTTTTCAAAAATTCTGTAACAAATATATTTAATGTGTTGCCATAATGTAATTTCAGTGTTTTTGCTGGATAAATCCATTTTAGAAATGTTTTACAAAAAATTTAGGACATGTTTTCTGTTTTAAAGATCAGAAGTTTGGAGGCACTCAAGTCCTTGTTGCAAATCTCTTGAAGTACAGCTTCACCATATTAATGGTAATTATTTATACTTTGAGAATTTAAATTAATTTATGGCATAATTTAAGCTAAAGTTGTAGAAATGAATTGTTGAGTGCAACTTTAATAGTCCCAAAGATAGGCAGAGAACATCTCCAAAAATGTAGGGTTTTTTTTTGTGTGTGTGTGTTTTTAATATGATTTAGTGACAACCAGGAAAACTTACTTGGGGTTATTAGCACTTTCAAACTTAGGGACATTATTAAATTGGATGGAATGCACTTCTAAATGTTTAAATTAAAATTTCGAAGCTCTTTTGAGATTCAGGTTCTCAATAATAACATTCAAGTTTTAGAGTTTCACTTTGTACTATTTAAATTTATGGAACTAGTTTCCATACTGACTTCTAAGGTTTTGGGGTTATGTATAAGGACTAAAACCAAGCTAGGCAAAACAATTACAGCATTGTTTTTTTAATAAAGCTATCAGAATATCCAGTACAAATGTTGCAGATAATTCCAAGAACTCCTTTAGCAGATGTTCTTCACCATTCATAAACAGTATTTTAAGATGTTCACTTTGCTCTTCTTTTTGGTTACATAAATTTTAGTAACTGGTATGTTGAAGTAGTGTCTAAAATAAAGTATCTAGTCTTTATTCACAGTACATTATATTGTGTAATGCACTGGACTAACTCTTGTTTACCATTCATGTAACAAAACCCAGCACATTATCTGCACTATAAGCTCAAAGAATGTCCCATTTGCCCAGGCAGCTCTTTGATGAGGGTGGTGGGAAACTGAATATACCATATGGACTGGCGGTAACAAGGGCTTGTACTGTTCTTTTCAGTGGAACCTTCTTGGTCAAATTGTAACTAGCTAGTATTATATTTATATACAGGGTCTTTTTTCTTTACCGATGTATTTTCCTACTCATAGCCAACCAATAAATTCAATATCTGTTTCAAATATTTTAGAAGTGTAATTTGTATAGCTGTAGTACTGAGGTTTGAGGAAAAATAGAGGTTAATCAGCAGACCACGTATTTAAAATTCTGAATCATCTGGGACAGGGTTGTAACTCACCCTTCCAAAGGGAAGAATGCAGGGGGACAGGGCCATGATATGGGGAAATGGTATAAACTAATGTATTTCTTTATTGGCTGTTATTCTGTATAACACTTATATCTTTGCCAAAGTTCAATTTTATATTTAGGCAACTGATGGTCCTTTTGCATTTAGGATTTTCGTTGTTGTTACCTTATACCTCATGATATAAGAAATGGGCTCATGTGTCTTCCGTCTTTTGGAAGGAGGTTGACATATTTTAAATAAATGCTTTTAAATACAGTAGCAAACGTTGTGTTGGGGTTATAATAATTCATTAAATGTTTTACTTGTTGCCTCTATTTTGTTGTATATGTAAACTTTAAAAACGTGTGACTTCGTAAGTCTTCAGATGTCAGCTTACAATTGAGAAAACATGAGTTCCTTTGCTTTTAGAAACTACTTCTATAGCAAATGTAAATTTTTATGTACATGTGGGAAAAATTCAAAATCTGGACAGTTTAGATAAAATGAATATTTGCTTTGATCTCCAATTTTTAAAGTAGGCATGTTCTACTTAATCCTTAATACAGTGATGCACATTAGGGGGATATATTCTGAGAAATGCATCCTTAGGTGATTTTGCCATTGTGTGAACATCAGATTGTATTTACACAAACCTAAATGGTGTAGCCTGTTACATATCTCGGCTTTGCGGTTTAGCCTGTTGCTCCTAGGCTGGAAACCTGTACAGCATGGTACTGTAGTGAACATTGTAAGCAGTTGTAAGACAATGGTAAAGACAGAGTAGGCCGGGAAACATGGAAAAGACACGAACATGGAAAAGACAGAGTAGACTGGGCGCAGCGGCTCACACCTGTAATCCCAGCACTTTGGGAGGCCAAGACCATCCTGGCTAACTTGGTGAAACCCCGTCTCTACTAAAAAATAATAAAAATTTTTAAAAAGTTAGGCATGGTGGCGGGCGCCTGTAGTCCCAGCTACTCAGGAGACTGACGCAGGAGAATGGCGTGAACCGGGGAGGCAGAACTTGCAGTGAGCCGAGATCACACCACTGCACTCCAGCCTGGGCGACAAAGTCAAAAAAATTGTATGTCTGAGGCTGGGTGCAGTGGATCATGCCTGTAATCTCATTTTGGGAGGCTGAGGTGGGGGGATCACTTGAGGCCAGGAGTTCAAGACCAGACTGGACAACATGGTGAAACCCCATCTCTATAAAAGAGAAAAATTAGCTGGGCATGGTGGCATGTGCCTGTGGTCACAGCTGCTTAAGAGGCTGAGGTGGGAGAATTGCTTGAGCCCAGGAGGTGGAGGTTTCAGTGAGGAGATTGTGGCACTATACTCCGCCTCAGTGACAAAGTGTGAGACTCTCAAAAAAAAAATCTGAATAGGCAGCTCTGTTATATCTTATGGACCATCCTCATATATGTGGTCAGTCTTTGACCAAAATGTCATTATGCACGGTGCATGACTATGCAATTTTACCACTATGGTGAGTTTTGGTTCTTCCATATAATTGTCAAAAAATAAGTATAAAAATGTTAATAGGTTGGGTGCAGTAGCTCATGCCTGTAATCCCAGCACTTTCAGAGGCCGAGGTGGGCAGATCACTTGAGCCCAGAGGTTCAAGACCAGCCTGGGCAATATGGTAAAACCCCACCCCACCTCTACAAAAAACATAAAAATTGGCCGGGCATGGTGGTGCGTGCCTATTGTTCCAGCCACTTGGGAAGCTGAGACAGGAGGATTGCTTGAGCCCGGGAGGCTAAGGTTGCAGTGAGCCCGGATGGCACCACTGCACCCCATGGGTGACAGAGCAAGACCCTGTCTTAAAAAAAACAAAAAAGTTAATGAAGTGTGTGCCATGTTACTTGATAAATTCCAGTTAATGTTCTTTAAAGGAACAAGTACCTAAAGAAACATGAACTGAAATATATTTAGAATAAAGTTTTTAGGTTTTAGATAACAATGTTATATACTGAGAGTTTTATTCCCTTTTTAGACTATTATTTAGGTATTCAAATTGATTTTAAAATAAGCTTTTACAGGTATTATAAAGATAATTTAACATAATGAGTGGTTATGTATTAGAAGAAACTTGTAGAAGATAGTTTTCTACTAGAATTTTATGAGAATTTTGAGAAATGTTTTTGTAAGTAGATTTCCCCTGAATAATATTTTAAATAGATTGTTACATAAATGAGTCTAACCAGCTAGTCTAGCTAGGGGTTGGGAGGACAGCTGGATTGCAAAGTAGCATGAAAACCAGTTTCTGCAGTTTTAGCACATTTAACATTTTTAATCAAATGAACGAGGAGATGTCAGTTTTCTCATTTTCTTTGAATCACAAACTTGAGATCACTCTAATCTCCCCAAAAACTGTTAAAGGAGTTTGGGTCTGTTACAGGAAACTTGGCTTGCTCTGTCAAGCCTGACCTGAGGCCAGCTTCAAGAGCTTTATTTGCTGGATACCTTCCAGCTTACCAGCAAAGTGAATCAAAGCTTCTGGGCTTACAGAGTTACCCGGTAGTAAGTTGCCTAAGCTTACTTAAAATTGAGAGATTTGCAATTGTCAGACTCTGTGCTTAGTTTGGAAATAAAGATTTACAGGCATCATCCTTCCAGTTGTTCGTTGACCATAAATCTAGTGCACTGGGTGCTGCAGATGCGATAGGTGTGGAGGAAGAAACGGGCCCAGTGGCGTTGTGCAGGGTGCGTTAAAAGGGGGGACGGATACGTGGTGTCAGACTAGTTAGCTGGTTTCTGGTGTGGTCCAGTTGACAGCTAAGCCGAGGCGGGCTTGCAGAGCAGTAAGCCTAGAAAGGAAAGGAAATTTTGAAATATTTAGGAAAGGGAAGTAATAATCTCAATTCCTGCCTCACATGTGGGTGAAAAGACGGATAAATGAGTTTTGTCCAGGCATTGTTGTCATTATGTAAACCCTGACTCAAAATCTATGTCTGCCACCAAGGCCCCCATTTTTCCTTTACCCATCTGACAAAAGTATTTAGTTGAAGAATCTTGTTTCTCAAGCTGGATTTTACTTCATTCCCCATTATCATTTATTCAGATTTTAGTCTGCAAGAGAAATCCATGGTGCCGCTACTAAACAGCTTAGTAATTCCAGAAAATGATGAAAGGTAGCATTTGATGCTAAATTAATTCTTTTAGCCTGTTTCCCTTTGACTTTTTGTATTCCTGAAAATAGTTTAAATGTAAAAAGACTGCCTTTCCGAGGTTGCTGGTAAGACCCAGCATTGGAAGATGTGTAGGCAGAGCAGCGCACAGCTAGTGAAGGGAGGGATCCAAGAATCCTCAGCTCTGCGAAACTCCGCTCATGTGCGTTGTTCAGCGTGGTGGCCTCTAGCCATGCGTGGCTTCTGGGCATTTGAAATATGGCTGTTGTGACTGGTACTGAAAAATAGTCCTTTTTGTTAAGCAAAATGATTTTTATAGGATCACATGTTTATAGGATCACATTTATCTTTTAATTGTTGCATTGTTTAAGATAGAGAACCATTGCATTGCTTGTTTGTATGACACATAAACACATTGCCAGATGGTATCAAAGAATTGACTTCATTCTAACAGTATTTTACTACTAACCAAAGTAACATTATAGTGCATTTATCTAAATGTTATATGCAGACAGTTACTGTGCCTATGTAAATCCTAATTAGTAGTTAAAGTGAGATGTATGTTCATATTTTTCTAGTTTAAAAAATATACATGAGGCCAGGTGTGGTGGCTCACACCTGTAATCCCAGCACTTTGGGAGGCCGAGGCAGGCAGATCATGAGGCCAGGAGATCGAGACCATCCTGCCCAACATGGTGAAACCCCATCTCTACTAAAAATACAAAAATTAGCCAGGCATGGTGGTGTGTGCCTGTCGTCCCAGCTACTCGGGAGGCTGAGGCAGGAGAATCACGTGAACCTAAGAGGCAGAGGTTGCAGTGAGCCGATACCACGCCAGTGCCCTCCAGACTGGCAACAGAGGGAGACTCCGTCTCAAATATTTATATATATACACACACACACATAGAGATATATACATGTACACACATATATACACACAAATATATATACATAGAAATTATTAAATTTAAAATCAGTGGTGGCTCACGCCTGTAATCCCAGCACTTTGGGAGGCTGAGGTGAGTGGATCTCCTGAGGTCAGCAGTTCAAGACCAGCCTGGCCAACCTGGTGAAACCCCGTCTCTACTAAAAATACAAAATTAGCCGGGCATGCTGGCAGGCACCTGTAATCCCAGCTGCTCAGGAGACGGAGGCAGGAGAATTGCTTGAATCCGGGAGGCGGAGGTTGCGGTGAGCCGGGATCATGCCACTGCACTCCAGCCTGGGCGACAAGAGTGAGACTTTATCTCAAAAAATATAATAATAAATAAGTTTAAAGACAATGTCTTTGCTAATTATTATTTGCTGAATTGTGAAGGAGTTTTAGTGATTCATTGTTCTCTTGATTCCAATTTAAGATTCTTTTGCAACAAAAGGAATGCTATCATGTATGCAATAATCTAAAGCAAAATAACATCAGTCTATGGTGCAGATTTTCTCACCAATATCACACTGACAATGAATGAACTAAAGGTGAAGCTCCAAGGAAAGGAAAAGCTTATTTGTGATGTTCACAGACAGGTACAAGAATTTATGTTGAAATTGAAACTTTATAATGCAAATCAAGAATATGAATTTGATGCATTTTCTGACATTTAAAATTTTAATTGTAATTTAACATTTTATAAGTTGCAAAAACTATAAGTAAAATTTGAAGCAAACACTGTTGATGCATTTACTTAGAGTAGCTGCCAAGCATGGTGGCTCACATCTGTAATCCCAGCACTCGGGAAGGTCAAGGCAGAAGGACTGCTCGAGGTTGGGAGTTTAAGACCAGCCTGAGCAATACAGGGAGACCCTGTCTCAAAAAAATAAAATTTTTAAATTATGCATTACTAATTTTTAAATTAGTAATTTTTAAATTAATTTTTAAATTATGCATTACTAGTTTTTTAAATTATGCATTACTGCTTTGAATTTAATGTTCATATTCTAGAGTCAACGCAAGAATTCGTGAGTACTTAGAAACAAATACTTTTGCTACAAAGTTCAATAGATTCCCATAAAACGGAAATAGCAGGTTGGTTGATGTGGGTCCAAAAAAATTTTTTTAATGATTTTGGGGATTTGATTCAGTTATAAAACAAGTATATTTGGTACAACTTTGGTATGTGAATCAATTTTTAAGATTCAGCTCTATGATATTTATAGGAGATGCACTTTAGGTGTAAAGGTTACACATAGGCTGAGAGTACAAGGATGGAAGAAGATGTCATGCAAACAGGAACTATAAAAATTGGAGCTATACTAATGTCAGGCAAAATAGACTAGGAAACAAAATGTTCCTAGAGATAAAGAAGGATATCTTCTAATGATAAGCAACAACAAACAACAAAGCCCCAAACTACAGGAAGCAAAGGCTGACAGAATGGAAGGGAGAAATTGACAATTCAGCAATAATAAATGGAAATTTCAGTACCTTTCTCTCAATAGAACAGCTAGGCATTAATCGATGTGAATAGGAAACACCAACTGAACCTGATAGACAAGTAAAACAATACCAGAATATACATTTCTCCCGGGTGTACATGGAATATTCTCTAGGACAGATCATATGCGATGCTATAAAACAAGCCATAATAAGCTCAAAAGGATTGAAATCATACCAAATATATTATCCAATCGAAGTGAAACCAGGGAAGTTTGAAAATACTTTGAAATAAATGAAAAGACAATATACGAAAACATGGGATGCAGTGAAAGCAATACTTAAATTTATAAACACATTTTAAAAGATTTTGGGGCCACGCACGGTGGCTCCCAGCACTTTGGGAGGCCGAGGCGGGCGGATCATGAGGTCAGGAGATCGAGACTATCCTGGCTAACACGGTGAAACCCCATCTCTACTAAAAATACAAAAAAAAAAAAAAAAAAAAAAATTAACCAGGTGTGGTGACAGGCACCTGTAGTCCCAGCTACTCGGGAGGCTGAGGCAGGAGAATGGTGTGAACCCGGGAGGCCGAGAGATCACACCACTACACTCCATCCTGGGTGACAGAGGAAGACTCCATCTCAAAAATTGAAAAAAGATCTTAAATCTTCTTTTCAACTTAAGACACTGGAAAATGGTAAACCAAACCCAAAGCAAGCAGAAAGAAGGAAGTAATTGGAACTAGAACAGAAAATCATGAAATAGAGAATAGAAAAACAGTATAGGGCCAGGCGTGGTGGCTCACGCCTATAATCCCAACACTTTGGGAGGCCGAGGTGGGCAGATCATGAGGTCGGGAGCTGGAGACCAGCCTGGCCAACACAGTGAAACCCCGTCTCTACTAAAAATAGAAAAATTAGCTGGGTGTGGTGGTGCACGCCTGTAGTCCCAGCTACTCAGGAAGCTAAGGCAGGAGAATTGCTTGAACCCGGGAGGCAGAGGTTGCAGTGAGCCGAGATCGCACCACTGCACTCCAGCCTGGCGAGAGAGGGAGACTGTCTCAAACAAACAAACTAAACAAAACAAACAAAAAACAGTAGAGAATCAAAGACTGATTCTTTGGAAAGATCAGCAAAATTGATGAGCCTTTAAGTAGTCTGAACATAAAAAACTGCTTAAATTACTAAAATCAGGAATGAAAGGGAGACATTACTACCAACCTTTTTAGAATAAAAAGGATTACTATGGAATGCTATGGACAATTGTATGCCAATGAATTAGACAATGTAGATGACATGGATAGATTCCTAGAAAGACACTACCAAAACTGACTCAAGAAGAAAAGAAAATCTGAATAGATGTACAGCAATAAAAAGATTGAATTAGGCCGGGCGCGGTGGCTCACGCCTGTAATCCCAGCACTTTGGGAGGCCGAGGCGGATGGATCACAAGGTCAGGAGATCGAGACCATGGTGAAACCCCGTCTCTACTAAAAATAGAAAAAACTAGCCGGGCACGGTGGCGGGCGCCTGTAGTCCCAGCTACTCAGGAGGCTGAGGCAGGAGAATGGGGTGAACCCGGGAGGCGGAGCTTGCAGTGAGCTGAGATCACACCACTGCACTCCAGCCTGGGCGACAGACCGAGGCTCCGTTTCAAAAATAATAATAAAAGATTGAATTACTAATGGAAAAAACTACAAAATGAAAAGCATAGGCCCTGATGGCTTCACTGGTGAATGCTATCAAGTATTTAAGTTGATACCAATTCCTCACAAACTTCAAAAAGTAGAAGAGGGAACACTTTTTAACTCATTCTATGAGGTCAGTATTACCCTGATATCAACACCAGACAAAGATATCTCAAAGAAAACTACATACCAATCACTTAAATATAGATCCAAAAATCCTCAAAAACATACTAGCAAAATGGGATTCAGCAACATATAAAAAAGGATTTTGCACCATGACCAAGTGGGATTTATCCAATTAATGTGATGCATTGTATCAGTAAAATAAAGGACAAAAGCATAGGATCATTGACGAAACTTACTCTCCATTCAAAAACAAAAAACCGAGAACTTCCTCAATCTGAACCTACAGTTGATATTATACTTAATGGTGAAAGACTAAGACTTTCTCCCAAGAAAGCAAGGAATTCATGTTCTTGGATTGGAGGATAATATTAAGATGGCAATATTCCCTAAATTGATCTACAGATTCAATGCAGTCTCTATCAGAATCCCAGCTGACTTTTTGTTTATTGCAGAAATTTACAATCTAATCTTTAAAGTCATATGGAAATCCAAGGGACCTCCAAAATAGCCAAACAGTCTTGAAGAGGGTCAAAGTTGGAGGACTAAAACATCCTGATTTTAAAGACAGTGTGGTTCTAGCATAAGGATAGCATATTGGTCAATAGAATAGAATTTAAATCCCAAGAAATAAGCCCTTACATTTCTGGTCAATTGATCTGTGACAAACTTGCCAAGATATCTCAATAGGGGAACGTGTAGCATCCTCAATGAATAGTGCTGGGACAGCTGAATTCAGGCGTACCTCGGAGATATTGAGGGCTTTGTTTCTGGCCACTGCAGTAAAGCAAGTTGTGAACTTTTTGGTTTCTCAGTGCATGTAAAAGTTACGTTTACACGATAGTGTAGTCTATTCAGTATGCAATAGCATTATGTCTTAAGGAACATGCTTTAATTTTAAAATACTTTATTGCCTACAAATCTGAGCCTTCAGTGAGTGATAATCGTTTTGCTGGTAGAGGATCTTGTCTCAATGTTGATGGCTGCTGACTGATCAGGATGGTGGTTGCAGAAAGTTGGGGCGGCTGTGGCAACTTCTTAAAATAAGACAATGAAGTTTGCAGCATTGACTCTTCCTTTCACAAAAGATTTCTCTATGTTGCATGCAATGCTGTTTGATAGAATTTTACTCACAGTAGAACTTCTTTCAAAATTGGAGTTAATCCCCTCAAAACCGGCTGCTGCTTTGTCAACTAAGTTTGTGTACTCTTCTAAAAACATCCTATGTGGTCATTTCAGTGAGGTTCGCAGCCTCTTCACTGGGAGGAGATTCCATCTCAATAAACCACTTTCTCTGCTCATCCATAAGGAGTAACTCCTCACTCCACTCCTCACCTGTTCAAGTTTTATCATGCGGTTGCAGCAGTGCAGCCACATCTTCAGTCAGGATTCACTTCTAATTCAAGTTCTCTTGTTATTTCTACCACATCTGCAGTTACTACCTGAAGCCTTGAACCCCTTGGTTATCCATTAGACTGGAATCAGCTTCTTCCAAACTCCTGTTAATGCTGGGGTGTTTTTTTTTGGGGGGGGGACAGGGGCTTGCTTTGTCACCCAGAGAAGGGGTCTCACTCTGTCACCCAGGCTGGAGTGCAGTGGCACAATCACAGCTCGCTTTCTGGGCTCAAGTGACCCTCTCACCTAAGCCTCCCAAGTAGCTGGGACTACAGACGTGCGCCACCACACCCAGCTAATTTTTAAATTATTCTGTACAAAGTCTTACCTTGTTGCCCTTGTTCAAGGGTGATCTTGAACTCCTGGGCTCAAGGGATCCTCCTGCCTCGACCTCCCAAAGTGCTGGGATTAGCCACCATGCCAGCCATAAATTTAAAAAAAAAAAAAAAAAAAAAAGCTGGGTACAGTGGCTCACACCTATAGTACCAGCTACTTGGGAGGCTGAGGTGGGAGGATCGCCTGAGCCCAGGAGTTCAAGGCTGCGATGAGCTGTGATCGCATCATTACACTCCAGCCTGGGTGACAGTGAGACTCCACGTCTAAAAACATCAGGCATTTACAATTATACTTCCAAGTGTGATCTTGAGCCTTAAGGTTTTACTTACTCTTACATCATCAGCATCTTCTTTTAACTTTGCCAGAAATCTGACTTCAATGACAGTAACTTGATTACACATCTGAGTTGTCACAGAATATGCACAGAAGGGCCTCAGTAGAGCAATGCCGCCAATAAGAGAAGTTTAAAATTATTTTCACAGTTCCTCTTGTCCTTGGGGTGGACCCATCCCAGGGCATCAATTAAATTACTACATTTTTACATTACTTAGATCCTTGGTGGTTAGGCCCCCATTAGAAACCAAGTTAAGTTTATTTGTTGTCCTAACTTCCACTTTTAGAGGCTGCTTTAAAGACTTTGCATTTGGTCTTTTGTGGCAATATAAAATATTTTTCAAATAGTAACCATTTTAAAACATTTTATCCTTGGGCTGGGCGCCATGGGTCATGCCTCAGTCCCAGCACTTTGGCCACAGCACTCTTGCCTTTGAGGGGTCGACTTTCGTTGTCTCACACATCCCTGCTGAAGCATATGTACCTTTTCCCCGTGATACACACCCTGCGGCTGGGAGTCGACCGCGGGGGATGCACCACCGCAAGTCCACCCGAGACGTGGCTTCTGGTTTTAAGTCCCTATTAAATGTTTATTTATGAGAAACTGAACTTGTCAGACTCTTTCTTCAGCCCCTTAGCTCCCTCGGTCTCTGGGGGCAGATCTGCATATACCTGCTCACTGACGAACAGCATCTTTGGGACCAGCACGTCCAGGATTATGTTGGTCTCTCCTCCAGGAATCTACAGGAGGAAGGAAGCTAGACGTTGCGGCTGGTCTTGGAACTTCAACTGGTATTCGCAGCTTCCCTTTTTTACTAAGCACTTTGCTTTCCCCCTGTCGTTTTCCTGGAAAGATTCCAGGGGTGGAGGGTAGCAGGGCCATCTCGGGATAGTACCACAGCCCACCCACCGTCAGTTCCAACAAGCTCTACCATGTTCCCATAATGATTTACCTGGATGTTTTAATCCAGTTAGTTAAGGAATTCTTAGCAGACAACCTGCAAAAAGCCTGGATATATAATACTGGGGGAGGTGGGCCTGGGGTCATGGTGGGGTCAGTGTCCCCATGACCTTGTGATTCTCACTCTTGGTTCACTGTTGTCCAGACCAAAGCCTTCCCCACCCCGTGAAGATTCACAGCCCTGCAGGGCCTTGGGGGCAATGCGTGGATGAGATTTCATGGCATCTGGATCCAGGTGGCTTCTTCCCTGTTGTGGTTTGCTTGTGAACTCATCAAAATGGCCAAACTTTTTATTTTACTGTATTATTTATGTATTTTGAGATGGGGCATCTCTCTGCTGACCAGGCTGGAGTGCAGTGGTGCAATCACAGCTCACTGCGGCCTGACCTCTCTGATTCAAGTGATCCTCCCGCCTCAGCCTCCCGAGTAGCTGGGATTACAGGCACAGGCCACCATGCCCGGATAACTTTGGTATTTTTGTTTTGTTTTGTTTTGTTTTAGACGGAGTCTCACTCTGTCACCAGGCTGGAGTGCAGTGACACGATCTTGTTTTGTTGTTTTTTTTTTACACGGAGTTTCACTCTTGTTGCCCAGGCTGGAGTGCAGTGGCGCAATCTCCAGCTCACCGCAACCTCCACCTCCTGGGTTCAAGCAATTCTCCTGCCTCAGTCTCCCCAGCAGCTGGGATTACAGGCATGTGCCACCACACCCGGCTAATTTTGTATTTTTAGTAGAGATGGGGTTTTCCCATGTTGGTCAGGGTTGGTCTCAAACTCCCAACCTCAGGTGATCCGCCCACCTCGGCCTCCCAAAGTGCTGGGATTACAGGCGTGAGCCACTGCGCCCAGCTACCATCTTGGCTCACTACAATATCCGCCTCCCAGGTTCAAGCGATTCTTCTGCCTCTGCCTCCTGAGTAGCTGGGACTACAGGCTCGAGCCACCATGCCCAGCTAATTTTTATATTTTTAGTAGAGAGGAGGTTTCATCATTTTGGTTAGGATGGTCTCGATCTCTTGACCTCGTGACCCACCCTCCTCAGCCTCCCAAAGTGCTGGGATTACACGCATGAGCCACCGCGCCCCCCGAGTTTTTGTATTTTTTGTAGAGACGGAGTTTCCTCATGTTGCCCAGGCCGGTTTCAAACTCCTGGACTCAAGTGATCCACCTGCCTCGGCTTCTCAAAGTACTGGGATTACAGGTGTGTGCCACTGTGCCCAACCAAAAAATTTTTTAAATCTTGTGTGAATATTCACGATGGTAGGGGGGAGAAGCCCTGCTCAAGCCACCTGGGGCAGAGTCATTTTTCCCGGCAAGGAAGTTTACTGGGAAGCTTCCCCTGAAATGGACGTCGATGTCTGGGTTCCCTGGGCACCTTCCCAGCAGCACTCGGATCAGTGGACAGAAGGAGGTCTCTCTGGTACAGCAGAAGGAATCAAAGCCGCTGGGTGATGTGAACAAAACCAGCAGAAACCACAGGCAAAACAAGCCCTCATTCCTTCCCCATTTCCCAGGAAGAAATCTACAGTTACAGAGGGAAACAAATAAAAATTTTCAAATTTTAGCAACAAATGGCTTTGGCGCGTTTGCATTCTCGCCAGTCTTCAAGCAGTAGATAATTTTTATGCTTCTTCCACAGTTACAGACAGTTTACCTCTGATGCTGGCCCCCTCTCTCTGTGCCACCCGCAGACTCTCGCACCCTCCCTCTCTCCCTCCCTCACAATATCTGGGACTTGGCACCCTCGGTCCCCCACAGGCATCAGCATTTGGGTGAGAAAATATCAGGCTCAGGCTGCTCTTAACCACGTTTACTGAGAGGGGCCGGGGAAGGGGACGGGACGGTCCGCCTCACAGTGGGATTTTCAGCCCCCGCGGGTGGGCAGCGTCTTGTTCTCAGGTGTAGCTGCTCCAGTCTCGGCTCAGCCAAACATCGTCAGGACCCCCTGGAAAGCAGAGGCCGAGCTTGAGGGCCCCAACCCTGCCCCCAAGAACTCAGGCTCTGCCGGGAGTGGGAGCGGGGCGGGTCCGCTGGCGTCTCCGGGGACGCCTCCGCCTTCCCCGCCCCTGCAACTCGGATGCGCCCCACCCAGTTCCCACCGGGAGACCCAGGCTTATCCCAGGGACAGGGCTTGGAGGGCCGGACAGGAAACAGCCGTGACTAGGGTCTGGACACCTCTGGTGCAATGTTGAGGCTGGCCGGGAAGGGACGCGGGTGCAGGAAGGTTCCCGGGGTGCCCACGTTACCAGCAGGGTCTTCAGTGCCCCCATGGCCTCGGGGCCCAGCTCAGCCACACACTTCTGGGAGCCCTCTACGAGGTGGTTCACGGGGATGCCCAGGCTTGCCAGCAGGAGTTTCAGCAGGTTGAGGGTGCCGAGGGGGTTGAGGGTGCCGAGGGCGTTGAGGGTGCCGAGGGGGTCGGCCATGGTGCCGAGGGGCTTGGCCAGGGTCCCGGCCGCGGCCTCTGCTCCTGACTCCAGCTCAGTGACAGGCTGGGCCACATGCTTGGCCGAACCCACAAACAAAGCAGCAGCTGCAAGCAAACAGGGAGGGGTCACCGCCTGCGCGGGGGTCCCCAGAAGGCGGGCCCAGGACGCGCCCCCGCGGAGGGCGCCCAGGAACCGTCGCGCCCTGCCCGGCTCCCTGACCGCCCTCTCAGTCTTGCGCCGAGGCCGGGAGCGAGCCCCGGGACACAGGGGGTCTGGGGAGGCGGCCCCGCGCGGACACGCTGCAGGGACACCGGAGTGGCCTGAGGGTGGCGGGAGGACCGGTGAACTCTGTGCAGGCTCCAGGGCGGGCCCCCAAGGAGGGGACACTCGCGCTGCACCTTGCAGGATGAGGGGACGGTGGCCACACAGGGGACAGACGGCCGTCCCCAGGCCACGGGCGGCCCCTGTCCTGGCTCGAGGCTGGAGAGAGCCCTGAGAGGAGGGAGGCCTGGGGCTGCAGGCGCGGGGAGCGCAGGCGCGGGGCCTGGGACGGGCCGCGGGGTGGCGGAGCCCTCCGGGCGCTGGGCGAGGCTGGAAGGACCCTGGGATCCAGGATTGGCGCAGGCAGGGGCGGGGCACAGCGGGCACCGAGGCCTCAGGCCACCGTGCGGGCCAGGAGCCCAGGGCGCTCACCGGAGCCGCAGGACAGGGCCACGCAGAGCCCCAGGAGGGCGGCGGCGAGCTTCATGGCGCAGGGGCTCGGGGCGCGCTGGGGACCTGCGGATGCCCGGGCCTGGCCACGAGGCTTCATATACCCGGTCCTCGCCCCTCCAGGGCCGGCCTCGCCCATGCTCCGGAGAAAGCCCTCCCTGCTCCGCTCATGGCCGAGCCCTGGCCAACTTCCTGCTGCGGCCGGCGGGCCCTGGGAAGCCAGTGACCCCTTCCCTGCCTGGGGTACTTCCTCTTGGCAGGGGCTGGGACCCAGAGCTGGGCCTTCTGCGAGCAGGCGGGCCTGGCCTTTGTCTCCCCGAGGCCCACCCGGTCCGCACCTTCACTTTGCGGTCTGACCCCATGGGCCTCACTGCAGGGCTGGGCCCTGGTGAGGCGGAGGTTCCCTCGCGCCAGAGCAGGTGCACGGGCGGGGCAGGTCGGTGATCCCAGACCGTGGCAATGTCAGGCAATGGGGGGTCCTCGTGGGCGCCTTCTGGGCTTGGGGAAGCCAAGGTGGAGGCGCCAGAGACGATCAGGCCTCACTCCTGGCCACCTCCCTGGCCGGGCCACAGGCAGCCATCGTGCAAACAGAAAGAGCTGGGGCGTTTTTCTGTCTTCGCAACTAGCCTGGACACTAGTGGATGGGCCTGGTTTGTTCCAGAGTCTCTCTAAATGTCCTCACTTGTCTGTCACTGCAGAAGTATGACAGATGGAGAGCAAAACACTTGTTGAAAAGTTTTGTAAATGATACATAAATTAATTTACTTTTAGCCCTTTTTTCCCCGTCTATTTTTTGACCCCAGGCATCGAGCATTGAATGACTCACTTTTTGGTTCATGGCTGATCTCAGCATTCGTTGGTGCAAAGCCTCTCTTTTATTTTGTAAAGCGTAGCTGGCATGCATGGTAAACCGGCTCCTGGGTGGGAAGACCTGACTCTTCAGGCAGTGTCCTGGGATTCCTTTGCCATGGCTGATAGCATGTCTTATCCCTCAGCCACCCGAAGCTACTGCGGCCTCCTCCGCACCTGCAGACAGTTGTGGCTTGCTAACTGTCACAAACAGGTGCACACATTCACATTGTTCTGTTCATTTACCCCCTTTTTTTTTTTTTTCGAGACAGAGTCTCGCTCTGTGGCCCAGGCTGGAGTGCAGTGGCCGGATCTCAGCTCACTGCAAGCTCCGCCTCCCGGGTTCCCGCCATTCTCCTGCCTCAGCCTCCCGAGTAGCTGGGACTACAGGTGCTGCCACCTCGCCCGGCTAATTTTTTGTATTTTTAGTAGAGACGATGTTTCACCGTGTTAGCCAGGATGGTCTTGATCTCCTGACCTTGTGATCCGCCTGCCTTGGCCTCCCAAAGTGCTGGGATTACAGGTGTGAGCCACCACACCTGGCTTGATTTATTTTTATTTTTTGTAGAGATGGGATCTCGCTATATTGACCACGCTGGTCTCAAAATCCTGGCCTGAAGCAATCCTCCCGCCTCAGACTCCCAAGGTGCTGCGATTACAGGTGTGAGCCACCCTGCGCAGCCCATCTTCACCATCTTAAGGGTACATTCCATTAGCATTAAGCAGATTCACAATGTTGTGCAAACGTCACCACAGTCCATTTCCAGAACTCTTTTCCTCCTGTAAAACTGAAACTCTGAGCCCATGAAACAACTCCCCACCCCCCTCCCCCAGCCCCTGGCACCACCATTCTGCTTTCTGTCTCTGAATTTGGCAATGCCCCGGACCTCGTGAGTGGAATCGGGCAGTGTTTGTCTTTTGTGTCTGGCTTATTTCACTTAGCGTGATATCCTCAAGGTTCATTCACGACCTTCAGAGTTTCCTTCCTTTTTAGGGTAGGATACTACTCCGCTGCCTGGCTGTGCCACATTTTCTTCCCGCGTTTGCTTCACCTGTGGGTGGACGCATAGGCGCCTGCGTGTTTTAACTGCTGCTGTAACGCGGCCATGAACACGGCTGTACAAATGCCTCTCTGAGACCCTGCTGTTGGCTCTTCTGGATGGCTCCTGACAGGTAGAATGGCTGGAGCCTGTGGTACTTGCCTGTGTCATTTGGCGAGGATCTGCCATCTCTCCCACAGCAGCGGCACCACGCGGCCTTCCCAGCAACAACGCACAGGGATCCCAGTGTCTCCACATCCTCATGAAGCTTGTTCTTCTCCCGAGCAGGGTCTGGCGCCTTGGCC
This sequence comes from Papio anubis, assembly GCF_008728515.1. Taxonomy (NCBI): domain Eukaryota; kingdom Metazoa; phylum Chordata; class Mammalia; order Primates; family Cercopithecidae; genus Papio; species Papio anubis. The sequence goes on from NC_044980.1 coordinate 173,173,775, forward strand.
CAAGCAACCACAGTGGACACATCTTGGGATCTGACTTTGGGGCCACCTCTCCCCGTGCCGCCTGGGGACCGGAGAACACTGACTGTGGGAAAGACCAGGTGATGCGGAGGCCAAGAGGAGGGGAGGTGGTCATCCGTGGGTCCCCAGCAGCGCTTGGGGTCCTGGCCACTCCAGCGGCCCCTTGCACCTGCCTCCAGGGATTCTTTGTCTTCAAAATAGCCTCGCTCCCCCTTCCGGCTCACGGTGCCTGGGGTGGATCTGTTCCCATTTCCCACAAGCCGGCAGGGTGGTGACAGGCCCTCGTTCTCATGTGCCCCAAGATTTCGGATTCCAAAAATCCATCCCCCAGCTCCCCGGAGAAGTGTGTCCCCGTTTCACCACTGACAGGGCCAAAGGGTGGGCTCTCCTCTCCTGAGCTTCCGTGGTCACCCCAGGCTGGGCCAGCCCCTCACCCCACACTGGCTCTGGGGACCACGCCTGGCGAAGCCTCTGCAGCAGCTGGGGGTCAGGCAGGCCGAGGGTCTGGCCTGCGTCTAGACCTGCACAGCTGGGTCGGCGGCTGCTTCTGTATTCGTTTCCTGAGGCTGCTGTGACAAGTCACCCCATACCTGGTGGCTGAAAACAACACATTTACGCCGCTCACAGGTCTGGAGCCCAGAAGTGCGGTGTCACAGGGGTGAGGGCGAGGTGTCCGCAGGGCTGGAGGAGCTGATCCACTCCTGGCCTCGCCCTGCTTATGGGGGCTGCCGGGGCGCCTTGGCTGGTGACTGCATCACTCCAGTCTCTGCCTCCCTGCTCACATGGCCTCCTCCTCTTGTGTGTGTGTGGGTGTGTTTGAATGTGCATGTGAGTGTGAGTGTGTGTGTGTGAGTGTGAGTGTGCGTGTGTGAGAGATGGACAGTGAATGAGAATGAGAGTGTGCATGTGAAGGAGAGTGAGTGTGAGTGTGAGGGTGTTTGTGTGAATGTGAGTCTGTGTGTGGGAGGGAGAGTGTGGGAGGGAGGATAGGTGTGGATATACGTGTGTGTGTTTGAATTGTGTGCAAGTGTGTGTGAATGTGTGTGAGTATGGGTGGGTGTGAGTGTGAAACCTCTGCCGCCATCTTGTGAGTGTGTGTGGTGTTGCATTTAGGGCTCTCCTGGGTAATCCAGGACAGTCCTCTCATCTCACTATGATGCCCCCAGTCAGGCTGCTGAGACTGTCCCTGCTGAGCTCAACATTCTGAGGTCCCAGGAGTTGGGGAGTGGATGGACCCGGGGCCTGCCCTGCCCTCTAATCGCTGCCCCTTGAAGGCCAGGCCAGGTGTCAGAGTCCACCCAGCATGGGACGGGGCAGGTGCGCAGTGTCATCACATCAGCCTGGCCTTCCCTGCCACTCCTGCTTGCAGCCCCTGTGGGCGCAGCTCTGCCGAGACACTGGGAAAGTGCTTGGCACTGTCTGCAGATGACACGGTCAGCCTGTCCTGGGTGGTGTTTGCAGGGCATCTTTTGGTCCAAAACAAACACGCACACCTTGCTCGCTCCCACGAAATGCAGGAAGAGCTGGAAGGTAAACAAGCACTTTGCGGTTCTGGGAAAGGGGCCAGATACTGAATTCGGGGCCTACTGAAGGACCTCAGGGCCTTGGAGCAGGGTACTCAGCCCCTGGGTGCTCCTGCTGGGGGAGCCTAGAGGCTCACGGTGCCTCCGCCTGGCCCACACTGTGGCGGTGCTTCCGCGGACACCTGTGGAGGGCTGTCCAGGCGGCAGATGCCCACTCTGATGCCCCCCTCTCTGATGCCCCCCTCTCTGATGCCCCCTCTCTCTCTGAGGCCCCCACTCTCTGTGATGCCCCTCTCTGACATCCCTCTTTCTCTGGTGCCCTCTCTTCCTAATGCGTTGAGTACATAAATTATTAAGCAAACTGAACTCCGGACACCCATGCCTCTCTGATGTGCTCACCTGGGCAGGTGAGTGCGGCTTCCCCCCAGAGCAGGCATCTTGGCGACTGTTCACTGCTGTAGTTTTCTGGGGCCCCTCCATGCCCACCTCTGCTCTCCTGGGACAGCTGGCTGTCACGTGGTGTCCTGGCGGCTGGGTCCTGGTTAGGTTAGCCCTCCACGCTATAATGATTTTGGGCTTTGTGAGGAGTCTGTGGTGCTGTTCCAGTGGAAACTGCTCTTTGTTCTATGTCTGCGGGCGCTGGACCCCTGCCCTGAGACTCCCCTCCTCACTCCTTCTGAGCAAACTTTCCTACCCGAAGGTGGGGACTGATGGGCAGCCCTGGTGTCATCAGCTGGCACCCTGTGTTTCCCGATGGTCCTGGGACCGTTTTTCAAGGGACTTGTGGGGGCTCCTGGCCATAGCCTGGTCTCGGCCCCCAGCCCCGGTCAGCACAATCCCCAAGTACCCCCCGGGGAAGTCCTCCTGGCCAGGGTCACCACAGCGGCCGGCAGCAGACCCCCCTCACGCTGCCCTGAGCAGGCCCCAAGGACAGGCGGCCTGTTCCAGCGGGGACTGCGGGCTTCTCCTGTGCCAGTGGGAAGTGGTTTGGTGGGGAGCAGGCTGGGGTGTGGCAATGCCCGGCAGGTAAGGCCAGAGCAGGGAGTGCCGCTGGGCTCTCCCAGGCACCCTGGCTCACCTGCTGGGTACACAGAGGCGTGGAGCCCTGCCCAGGGTTGCCCCATGAATCTCCACCAGCACCCCCTGCGCAACCCCCGTCCTCCTTCCTCATAGCTCGGCCCCGTGGGCCCTGGGATGCTGGGCAGTGTGGTGAGCACATCCTGAGTGCCCCGCTGTGGCACCGTGCTCGGGGTCAATACTGATCTGGCTCTCAACCGCTTCCTTTTCCCCTTCCCTGTCCAGGGCCCTCCCACCCACAGGGCCCCGCTGTGGGGAAGGGGAGCAGGTTCCTGCCTTGTGGGTTCAGGGCATTTGGTGAAAGTGACAGAAAAGCTGACCCACATGGCTTAAGCAAAGACTGAAATTCCAGGAATGGCTCCGCCTTCAGTCAAAGCTTGATCCAGCCTCAAAGGATGTCACCAGGACCTCATACCTCATTCTTCTCTGCCATCTCACAGCTCCCTTTTTTCTATTTTTATTTTTTCGACAGAGCTTTGCTCTGTCACCAGGCTGGAGTGCAATGGCGCAACCTTGGCTCACTGCCACCTCTGTCCCCCGGGTTCAAGCGTTTCTCCTGCCTCAGCCTCCCAAGTAGCTGGGACTACAGGCGTGTGCCACCATGCCCAGCTAATTTTTGTATTTTTAGTAGAGCCGGGGTTTCATCATGTTAGGAAGGATGGTCTCGATCTCCTGACCTCATGATCCGCCTGCCTTGACCTTCTAAAGTGCTGGGATTACAGGCATGAGCCACCGCGCCTGGCCTCTCAGCTCCCATTTTTTAGACAGTTGTCCTCCTTGGAGTGAGCGGCTGGCAGCCAGCAGTGCCAAACCTCCGATACTAATTTGGGCCCAGGCACACAAGTGCTGGTGCTATCCCCAAGGCCCTCCCGTAAGGCTTCACCCCACTGCGCCAGGGACCGAGCTGCCCACAGCAGCAGCAGCCGCCAAGGAAGCACGGTGTCTCATTACGTCCGGCTTCCCTGCTGCAGTCTGTTCAGTGAGGAAGGAGGCTGAGGAAGGGGTGCTGGTGGGGATTCATGGGATGACCCTGGGCAGGGCTCCACACCTCTGTGTACCCAGCAGGTGAGCCAGGGAGTCTGGGAGAGCCCAGCAGTACTCCTGCCCTCCCCACCCCAATACCATTCCACTGAGGAAAGCACTCCAGCCCACAGAGCCCCACCGAGTCCAGGGACTGAAGTGGTTTCCTGAATGGAGTGGTACTGGGGTGAGAAGGGCGTTATCACCCTCATGATTCAGAAGAAACACAGCTCAGAGAACATCAGTGACCTGCCTGCAGTCCCCTGGCAGTCTGAGATGGGTCTGCACGGTGCCCAGGCCACGCTCCTCACACGCCTAGTATCCGCAGGGGGTGGCAAGGCCCTCCCATTGACCTGGAAGGCACAGCGTCCTGTGCTGCCTCCATGTTCCAGGGCTCGGAGCAGCCAGGCAGGGGTGAGAGTTGGGGGATCAGAACCAGAGGAGGTCCCAGCCCAGACTCCAGGCCAAGATCCCACTGTGGCAGAGATGCACTCGCTGCCGTCCCAAAAGCAAAGCCCCGTCCAAGTATTCCCTTCCGTTACTGCTGCCGCTCCGTGGAGACTGGCTGCTGACTTCCAGGTACCTGGTTGTCCCTAGGGGAGGCCATGGCCTTCTCAGGGGAGCTGCCTCCTTCCAGGGCTGGGCAGTCCTGTGTGGCCCTGCTGCCCCAAAGCCAGCTGTGATGGAGCTCCTGGCAGTGCCTCAGCAGCCAGGGAAGGGAGGGACCCTGCGAGCTGCCCGGCTGACTCCACCCCTGTGTCCCACAGAGGGGCAGCCCAGGCTGCCAAGGATGCTGCCCCAGCATGTTCCAAATCCCGTAATCCTCTCTCTCCGTGGCCGCTCTGGGCTCCTCCTCAAGCCCCGGTTCAGCCCCCACACCCTCCAGCCTCCCTGCCCACCATCAGGTCTGCGGCACACGTGGCCGCCCCTGCACACCCTCCAGCCTCCCTGCCCACCGTCAGGTCTACAGCACACGTGGCCGCCCGTGCACACCCTCCAGCCTCCCTGCCCACCGTCAGGTTTACGGCACACGTGGCCGCCCGTGGCTCTGGTGGAAAGTTCGGGAGTTTCTGCTTCCCTCTCTGGATGCGCTCCTGAGGGGAAGGTGGTGTCCTCCCCTCGGCCCAGGAAGGGGAGATTGTCCCCTCTCCCCGCGGTGGCGGCTGCAGCCAGATACTCCTCCAGAGCAGAACAAGACACCTCCCAGTTCGCTCTCAGGAGGGACGCATTTCCCCTATGCACATTGCTTTGAGGCTGGGCTCACATTTCTTTCTGACAGTCCTGGAAGCTGGGAAGGCCAAGATGAAGGCGCAGGCAGGTCCGGGGTCTGGTGAGGGCCGATTCCTGGTTTCCTGACAGCTGACTTCTCACACGGTGGAAAGGGGGCTAGGGAGCTCCTCCTCTTGTAAGGACACTAATCCCATTCCCAGGGGCTCCACCCTCATGACCTACTCACCTGCCAAGGGCCCCGCCTCCTAACACCATCACACTGGGGGTAGGATTTCAACACGTGAATTTCAGGAGGACACAAACCTTCAGTCCATCGGGCACATGGGGAATGGGTGGGAGCATGTGGTGTTAACTGTTGCGTGGGTGGGTGGGTGAGTCAGTGGGGGCCACATGCCCCTGTTCACATCACGTGGTCGGAAGAGGGGCTTTTACCTGGGTGGGTCTCCCCCAGGTGCTGGGCTCAGGCTCACCAGCTGCAGGGTGCCACGTCTGATATCCCATCCTCTGCTCCCAGCCCTGAGGAGCCCCCAGAGCCCAGCCTGCCCCAGGCTCTCTGCCCAGTGGCAGAGGAGACCCAGGCCTCATTTGGTGGTTGCCAAAGGCACAAAGGCAGCCCCCTCTCAGTGATGCTATGGTCCCCCCCTCCCCGAATCCACATGCAGAGATCGGGGTGCAGATGGCCCCGGGCCCGGGGACTGGCCAGCACCTTGGACACTGTGGCTGATTATCTGGACTAAGCACACAGCTTCAAGAGTCTACCGGAAGCTAGGTATAGTGAGCCCCTGTAGTCCCAGCTACTCAGGAGGCCGAGGCGAGAGGATCTCGCCTGAGCACAGGAGATGAAGGCTGCAGAGAGCTATGACTGCACCACTGCACTCCAGCCTGGGTGACAGAGAGAAACTTCGTCTCAAAAAAAAAAAATAAAACAACAAAAAACAAAGTCGATTTGGGCCTACTGGGGTGGAGTGGCCTGGGAGTGGTAATGGGGTAGGGATGGGGTGGGGAAGTGAGAGGGAGGGGAGTCTGTGTCCGGGCTGGAAGTTGCTTTTTGGATTCCCTCCGCCCGAGCACAATGAGCGTCTAGGGCGGGAGTCCTCCGGGACAGCCCTCTGGTCTCCTAGCCCGCCAGTACCCCGGCACCCCCTGCAGACCCGGCTGCTGCTCGTGTGCTCCCCCTTCTCTTCCGGGCTCTTCCTCCCATCTGGACCTGGTGCCTCCCAGAACTGAGAAAGCCACAAAGACCCTGGGCTGGAGTCAGGCTCTCCGTCCCCATGACGTCCTCCCAGCCTGCCTGGGACTTTGGCTCAACCCCTCCTCAGCCAAGGACACCCAGGGCCTCAGGTGAGGCGTCAAGGATGCAGGTCCCGGGGCGGCTGGAGAAGACCACTGAGGAAAGGATTTTCCCCAAATATCCGATGTGGGTGTCTGTAGGACTCTGCACTGGATTCAGGCGGCTAATAACGGAGCTCCTCTTCCAGAGGGCCTTCCAGAGCCATCCTCGCACCCCTGGGGCTGCCCCCTGCAGGCCCTGCCAAGCTCCTTCGAGATTCCTCCTTCTCAGAGCAAACATGTCAGTCAAAGACGTCAGCCCGTCTCAGAATGCCCCTCCAGCCTTAAAATAAGAAACAGACCCAACGCTGGGCTCTCAGGCCCTAGGGCCCCGGTGGCCTCCTGTCCCAACCTCCCACTCCCCTCCCTCGCCTGTCCCTCTGGTCTTCCTCTTCACTCTTCTTCACTCCACAGCAGGGCTGCGGCCTTTAAGTTCCAACCCCAGGTCCTAGGACCATGTGTAGCTCTGAGCAGCCACTCAGGAGCTCTGCCTGCTGGACACAAACGCCTGGGCCTACGCAGTGCCCCACAGCATGGGGCAATAGCATCAAAGGACATTCGGACACGTCCTGGGCCCCAAACCTCCTCCAAGCAGGTGACCAAGGGCTCTTGGCAGAAATGAAGAGTGAAGGGCTGGGGTGGAGGTAGGAGGCAGAGGCGGGCAGTGGCACCCGGAGAAGGGCTGGAGCCTGAGAGGAGAAGGTGAGAAGGTTCTTGGGAGGCAGGAGGGACCAAGGGGCCCTCACGGTGGGCACACACTGTAGCCTGGTGTGACTCCTCCCTCCCTCCCTGCTCACTGGCTGTTTCCATCCACACAGCCTGGCGTGAGTGGTGCTCTGGGTGTGAGAAGGTGGCTGGAACCTGGAGGGACACTTGAGCCCAGCCCTGAAAGTCCAACAGAGGAAGGACCAGAGGAGCCCAGAAGTGTGAGTGCAGCCCCACTAGGAAAGTGGTACAGGATGGGACTGGGGAGGTGTTTCAGTGACCACCACACAAGGGCATACTTTGGGCTTGGAGAGCAGCTCAGGCCTGGGCACGGGAGGATGCCCTGTTGGTGGACACTTGGGTTGATGCATAGGTCAAGGTCAGTGGCTAGATTCAGTCAATTATAATGGAAAGTTAAAATGTCCAAATCCAGCCTGGGCAACACAGTGAGACCTCATTTCTACAAACCAACCAACCAAAACAAGAAAAGCGGCCGGGCACGGTGGCTCATGCCTGTAATCCCAGCACTTTGGGAGGCCGAGGCCAGGAGTTCGAGACCAGCCTGGCCAACATGGTAAAACCCCACCTCTACTAAAAATATAAAAAGTAGCCGGGCGAGGTGGCAGGTGCCTGTAATCCCAGCTACTCAGGAGGCTGAGGCAGGAGAATCGCTTGAAACCGGAAGACGAGGTTGCAGTGAGCTGAGATCGTGCCACTGAACTCCAGCCTGAGCGAAAGAGCGAAACTCCATCTCAAAAAAAAAAAAAAAAAGTCCAAACCCAGTGTGGGGACTTTTCTGTATTCCCATTTAGATTATAGAAGCAAACACAACAAAAGCAACACTCATGTCCCCAACACACACACACAGACTGGCACCAGATTTATTATTATCTCTTGTTAAATATTTTCCATCTTTTCTGAGAACATGGTCTAGAAAGGCATAGTTGGTTTTCTTCCGGGTACATGCCTGGGTGGGCAGTGAGGAGAGAGGAGAGGTGCGCACCGGGCGGGCTGGTCCTCTGCAGAGAACAGCCTCGGGCTCCTCTTAGGGAAGCCGGACAGGCCAGTCCCACGTTGGAGGAGGTGTGGAGGAAGGAGGTCCCAGGGACAATGAAGATGACCTTATACATGCATTCAACGTATCCTGGAGTAACATGCACTGAGGGAGGTGGGGAGGGGAGGGGAGGGGGGAAGGGAAGGGGGGGGGGGGGGGAGGGGACGGGAGGGTCAGCTGAGCGAGCCCCTGCTCGCTGCGTGGAGCCTGTCCTGCAAGCGTCTTGTGGGGTGGGTTTGGGGAGTCAGGGTGGTGGTGAGTCTCCGTGGTTCTAACAGGGGGACGTGGGTCTTTCTCCTGGTGAGGTGTTGGGGCACTCTGAGCTGGGATAGGGGTCCTGAGCAGAATGGCTCCAGCCTTCAGAGGATCTCTGGCTGCTCCTCCGGGAGGGTGGCGTTCTGACCAGCCAGGGTGCTGATGTCAGGCGCAGGCCAGGAAAAGGCCGGAGGCAGGGCCCCAGAATGTCCACTGAGTGCTGGGTGGCACAGGGCAATGCTGGGTGGTCCTTCGTGCCAGCCCCGAGCCTTCCTGAGTGGATCCCATGGTGCTTATCTCTCATGAGCTGGTTCACGGTTTGGGAGGGGCCGCAGGTGGCAGGTCCTAAAGGCTCCAGGACCAGGTCCTGGCTCTAAAGGGAAGAACCAGACCGGCAGCTCCAGACCCAGGCTCCTTTGAGTCTGGGCCAGGTGGGACTCCAGGTGGGAGAGCGGGGGGCCTTCTCCAGAGGTGCTGACTGCTCTGCCGGCCCTGACCAGGGGCGGGCGCCAGAGTCATCTAGACTCAGTGTAACTGTCCCTGGACGTCTTCCACGCTGAATTTGGAAAGCAAATTCTTCACAGCAGCTATACAGTCTGCGAAGCTGTTGAAAAAGACCTGCAGAATGGCTCTCGACACCCAGGCTCAGGTGTGCAGGCTGCCTCTGTCACCGGTCTGTCATACCGGCGGCCACCCCAGGGGCTAGTTACCTGTTTGGTCAGGCCCAGAAGAGGACCCTGCAAATTCCTCCTCCCTTGTTTCTTTGAGATGGAAACACAGCCCCCCTCCCTTCAACTGTGAAGGGGCGGGTGAGGCCAGCCGGCCTCCACGGGAAGAACGGCTGTGTGCCTGTGGAGGACACGGTGTTCGGGAGACTCTGCTCCAGTGTGCCTTGACCTCCATCACTGTGACTCCCAGACCAGATTCCTCACGGGAAAACAGGGACCAGCCGCCACCCAGTGTGACGAAAGAGGTCATCAGAGACATTCCCATGGAAGGGCTGGCCCCGGGGCCAGCACCCGTGGACGCTGAACTAAATGACATCCGAATCTCAGGGGGAGGAGCCCGGGCAGCTGGAGCGTGGCCCTGGCCAGTTGTGGTGACAGAATCCCAGGGGCCTCGGGCCTGGAGTTCTGCTCTTCCCAGCTGGGAAGCTTGCAGAGAGGGAAAGACACTCCTGCGCCACCAGAGTTAAACCAGATGAGTTCCCAACCTGGGTGTCCAGCCCTCTGCCCGCCCTGCTGGGCCTGAACCCCCGAGTGCTGGGGGCCTCGTCCGATGTTGCTTAGTAGCTGTTGTCTGTGAAGAAAGACACGCGGGCAGACGGGGAGCAGTGGTCCTCCTCGCTTGGCTCGGACAGCTCCCCATACTCGCTGTTGTAAAACACCTGGCCTCCTCGGGCCCCCCGGTCAGGCCGCCGCCGCCTCCCTTGGGAGTCAGGGTGCGCCCTGGTCACATCCACATTCTGGTCAGGTCCTTTACAGCTGCCAAGACATGGAAGGTGGAGTTAGTAAGAGAAGAAGGCCGGGTGGCGGGCGGTGCACACTGGTAATCCCAGTACTTTGGGAGACTGAAGCAGGCGGATGGCTTCAGGCTAGGAGTTAGAGACCAGCCCGGGCAACATGGGGAAACCCCATCTCTACAAAAAATACAAGTTACCCAGGCGTGGTGCAGGCCTGTGGCCTCAGCTAAGTGAAATAATTGCTCGAGCCCAGGAGGTGGAAGTTTCATGAGCCAAGATCATGCCGCTGCGCTCTAGCCTGGGCGACAAAGTGAGACTCGGCCTCAAAAACAGACAAATGAACAACAAGGAGGAGGGACCGGACCCCTGTCGGGGTCTGATAGGAACCACCAAGGACACAGCGGAGCATGGGACATGCTCAGACTTCAAAAAACACACGCAGACTAGACTAAACAGCAAAGCGGATTGATCGGATTCGGCACTCACTGGAGCTTTGTCCGAGCCTCGACACGAGACTGTGAAGAATGTCCAACGTCATCCCCAACCCAGTTCTCACTCTGTCTTGCCCATCTCAGTGAACGGCACCAAAGTCCCCTCAGCTGCTGGAGCACCTTGGGGTTCTCCTTGCCTCCTCCTTCCCCTCACTCTTCATATCCCGTCCATCCAGATCCCGTCCATCCAGATCCCGTCCATCCAGATCCCATCCATCCCTATCCATCCATCCATATCCATCCATCCATATCCCATCCATCCATATCCCATCCATCCATATCCATCCATCCAGATCCCATCCATCCAGATCCATCCATCTATATCCCATCCATCCAGATCCCATCCATCCATATCCATCCATCCAGATCCCATCCATCCAGATCCCATCGATCCATATCCATCCATCCATATCCATTCCATTCCAGATCTCTCAATTCCATCTATATTCCATCCATCCATATCCATCCATCTATATCCCATCCATCCAGATCCCATCCATCCATATCCATCCATCCAGATCCCATCCATCCAGATCCATCCATCCAGATCCCATCCATCCAGATCCCATCCATCCAGATCCCATCCATTCACATCCATCCATCCAGATCCCATCCATCCAGATCCATCCATCCATATCCCATCCATCCATATCCATCCATCCATATCCATCCATCCAGATCCCATCCATCCATATCCATCCATCCATAGATCCCATCCATCCAGATCCATCCATCCAGATCCCATCCATCCATATCCATCCATCCATATCCATCCATCCAGATCCCATCCATCCAGATCCCGTCCATCCAGATCCCATCCAGCCAGAAGTTCTGCTCATTGTAACTCCAGGACACATGCGGGCTTCTCCATTCTCGGCCCCTCCTGCGGAGTCCGCTGCATCCTTGCCGGCTCTGACACCCTCCTGCAGACTGCTCTGCTTCCACCATGGCCTCCTGGTGCTCCACCCTTCGGAGAGGTCCTTCAAGTTACACTATGTCATTCTCCTCCTGACACACCCTCCAACGGCTTCCAGTCACTCCACGAAGGAAATGCAGGCTTCTCGCCTTGGCCTAGGAGGTGGTTTCTGCCCCTCCCCTCCTCTCTGCCTGCCCCATCCTGCACCATCCTCAGTGCTTTCTTTGCATTTTTTGAAGATGTTGATTACTTGTTTGATGCTTTGCATAGTGCTACTGAAAGCTCTTGACTGTAAGTTTAAAATACTAGTTATTTTACTGTTTGCATCTTCTTCCTCTGGGACTCCCAATTTTATGTATATTGGATCTTTTCTATTTCTGATCCTTTTGCCTCTTTTATTTCAGTTTTGTTTTCTTTTCACATCCATCCTCTGTGTCTGCCACTGTCAGTCTGGTCATACATATTGTCCCTGTCGTGCCCTCATTTTAGAAAGGATTTAGTTATTTTTCCCCCCGAAATGGGGTCTTGCTGTGTTGCCCAGGCTAGACTGCAGTGGCACGATCATGACTCACTGCAGCCTCAACCTTCTGGACTCAAGCAACTCTTCCACCTCAGCCTGCCGAGTAGCTGCTACCACAGGCGTGGGCCACCACACCCAGCTAATTTTAAAAATTATTTGTAGAGACAGAGTCTCATTCTGTTGCCCAGGTTGGTCTTGAACTCCAGGCCTCGTCTCCCAAGGTGCTGTGATTACAGGTGAGAGCTACTGCCTGGCCGAATCTATGTTTTATTTCCATTTCTTTCCTGAATTTAGTCTGCTCTCGTTTGTATCATCACATTGTCCGTCCATTTCTATTCTGAACTTTTGAATATCAGATTCATGGTGCCACTGCTTGTTTTGTTATATGTTTAATTCACGTTGGAGTATTTTGTTCATTTTCCTGTTTCATTTAAACAGTTGTCTACTGGGAAGTTTTAACTCTAATGTTCTGTCTTGTTCCTGTAACTTTGTATGGATGGTGCTTTTTTGGAGGTTCAGGATTATTCGTGTTAGGATTTTCTACACAGAAAGAGCCACTTCTCCTGTGGGTAGGACTAGGGACTTTGGTGGCATCCTACATTTCTTCACTTAAAAGTGCCACATCAAACCTATATCTTTGGCATCATCTCAAGTTCCTTTGACTGCCTTCTTCCTTCTGAAGGCTCCATCCACGTTCCGTATCATCCTGCCACCAGGGGCCAGCCAGTCTCTTACCCAAAAGAGCTGGGCCTTCCACTGGCTCCATGCAGTCACGCTGAGTGACCACAAGCCCAGAGTTTCCTGATCTCCTTCCACCCACAGATGCAGGTGAAACGCCACATGTATGGGCATGGGCTCTGGCGTCCGAAGTGGGCACTGAAGGGGCTGGACGGTGTAACCCAGGAGTGAGGAGCAGGTAATCCCCCATGGGGCGAGTGCCGACCAGGGGTTAACAGGAGACAGCAAAGGACCAGACAGATAGATTCCTCCTTCTGCTCCCCACACACCCCACAAGGCACATCCTCTCCTTGCACCTGTGTGGAGAGCACTCTGTATGCCAAGCGAACGCACCCGCCAGGGACCTGTGGAACCTCTTCTTGGCTCATCATGAACAGAGGACAAAGAACAGTGCCCTCTGCTGCCGATACAGGGTGGTGCAGTTTCCAAACGCACAAATCCATCCTGTGTGCTCATCTGTCTTCTTCTGACTTCTGGATACTATCTTGCTTCCTTAGGACCCTTATCTTCTGGAACTTTCTTCTTCCTCTACCACCAAGCATCCAAGGAGCTGCACTCCCTTCTGGCTCGCTGCCCTTTCAGAAGCAGGATGGCTGCCCAGTGCCTCGGACTTGACAAGGGAGGTCTCCTCGCAGCCCCGTCTCCTCCATCACCCCATGGTCTGTGTACCGAGTTTCTCTCCTAGCTGAGCCACAGGCGCGGGCTGAGCAGCCTTCTTGGATCTCAAGGAGCTATGCTGTTTTTTGAAGGTGTGCAGAGGTTTGAATTTACATGGCAATCATCCTCTGCCATACCTTTGACTTAATTACCTTGTTTTTTGCAGGTCAAAATGCTGTTTGGTGAAGAAAAATTAGCCCAAAGCTATTTCCGTAACGTGACCACCATTAATTTTCCAAAACCAGGTACTAACAGGAGTCAGCTGATAAGCCGGGCATGGTGGCTCATACCTGTAATCCCAGCACTCTGGGAGGCTGAGGTGGGCAGATCACTTGAGGCCAGGAGTTCAAGATCAGCCTGGCCAATGTGGTGAAACTCTGTCTCTACTAAAAATAAAAAAAATAGGCCGGGCGCGGTGGCTCAAGCCTGTAATCCTGGCACTTTGGGAGGCCAAGAGGGGTGGATCACGAGGTCAGGAGATCGAGACCATCCTGGCTAACACAGTGAAACCCCATCTCTACTAAAAAATACAAAAAACTAGCTGGGCGTGGTGGCGGGCACCTGTAGTCCCAGCTACTCGGGAGGCTGAGGCAGGAGAATGGCGTAAACCCGGGAGGTGGAGCTTGCAGTGAGCTCAGATCCGGCCACTGCACTCCAGCCTGGGCGACAGAGTGAGACTTTGTCTCAAAAATAAATAAAAAAAATAATAATAAAATAAATAAATAGCTGGGCATGGTGGCACACTCCTATAATCCCAGCTACTCAAGAGGCTGAAGCAGGAGAATCACCTGAACCTGGGAGGTGGAGGTTGCGGTGAGCTGAGATCACACCACTGCACTCCAGCCTGGAAGGCAGAGTGAGACCCTGTCTCAAAATAAATAAATAAATAAATAAATAAAAATAAAGTGAATCTTTTAAGTAGACACTAAAGTCTTTGTTTAATCTATACACTTAAAAGTTTCAATGTTCAAGTTGGCCAAAACTGTTTTTCCCCTGGCTATCATGTTGAGCAAATAGAGTTCACTTTCTATCTGGACAGGCATATGTGGGTATTTCTCTGTTGCCAAAATACATCCCAGCCTGTGGGCGAAGGATTACCCAGGTGCCGAGGCAAGAGACTGAAGGCACAAACTGTTTCAGTATAACACAGAAAACAGTTATAAGAATAGTCATAATACAAATTAGATAGATGATCATGGACATTATTGATCATTAGCATCAACATTATTAATCACTAGCTTTTGATATTGCTCTTTGATGTATTAGTCATATTACCAAGGAATAACCCATGGGTATAGGGTCAGGTGCTGAAGGGACATTGTGAGAAGTGACCTAGAAGGCAAGAGGTGAGCCTTCTGTCACGCCCGCATAAGGGCCGCTTGAGGGCTCCTTGGTCAAGCGGTAACGCCAGTGTCTGGGAAGGCACCCGTTACTTAGCAGACCGTGAAAGGGAGTCTCCTTTCCTTGGAGGAGTCGGGGAACACCCTGCTCCACCAGCTTCTTGTGGAAGGCTGGATATGATCCAGGCCTGCCCACAGTCATCTGGAGGCCTAAACCCCTCCCTGTGGTGCTGTGCTTCAATGGTTACGCTCCTTGTCCACTTTCATGCTCCTCCCGTACTCCTGGTTCCTCTTTGAAGTTCTTAGAAGACAGCGGTAGAAGAAATAGTGAAAGTCTTGAAGTCTTTGATCTTTCTTGTAAGTGCATAGAAGAAAACGCTGACGTATGCTGCCTTTCCTCTCTGCTTTGGCTACTAGCAGGGAAGGGCCCCCTGTCCCATGGTCACATGACTTGCTTGACCTTGTCAATCACTTGGACGACTCACTCTCCTTACCCTGCTCCCTTGTCTTGCACGCAGTAAATATCAGCGCGCCTAGCCATTCGGGGCCACTAGCGGTCTCCGCATCTTGGTGGTAGTGGCTCCCTGGCCCAGCTGTTTTCTCTTTATCTCTTTGTCTTGTGTCTTTGTTTCTTACGATCTCTCATCTCCACAGATGGGGAGAACACCTGCTAAGCTCTGTAGGGTCAGACCCTACACCAGCCAGTTCAGATTACAGTATCTACCTGGCTCTGCAGCCACTGGATGAAGTTCAGGGGTTTTGGGGCTGGGGCGGCCTCCCCAACCTGGAGGAGGGTGTGTGTGCCCCGGGCATGGTGGGTTCTGCGTCGTGTCAGAAAGACACAGCGTCTGAGCTCTGTCAGGTGACAGGGAGGTGTCGGGACCGGCACGCAGGTGGTCAGCATGCGGCGGGGAGGGGCTCCTGTGGTGCCAGGTGAGGAGGGGAGTCTCAGGGCAGCTCACCTTGAACATGTGAAAAGCTCATAGGGAGCCACGAGAGGTTCCAGGAAGAGGGCTGGGCACGCCCAGGCCCCAGCCTCCCTCCTCCAGGGGAAGGCAATGTCAACACCGGCAGTGCAGGAGGCTCACGAAGCCCTTACCTGAAGCCGCTTTCTCGTCTATGCCTGCTCTCTATCTGCTCAAACTCCTCCGAGGCCAGCACCATCCCACTGTCCGTCTGGTTGTCCTGTGTGAAGAGGACAAGCCAGGCTGTGGGCCCCGCCTGAGGCCCTCCTGCAGGGCAGCCACCCCCAGCCAGGACAGCGCGGCATGACCCTGCGGTGCAGCTGACCTAACACCCGTCCCTGAGACACTGAGCCGGAAACAAGGTGTCCATTCCATCCCAGGGTGAGGGTCACATGCCCCTGCCACGGAGGCAAACACTGAGGTCGGGGGCTGTGTCTGGCCCGTGGACACCTCACACTGGGGGACCTCCATGGTGGCCAAGCCTACACTCAGTGTGCAAAGAGCAGGAGCCGCGGGAGAACCAGGGATAGGACTTACAACCCGGCAGCTTGTAGTTCAAAAAACGGTCATTGTGAGGCTGCCTCCCGACTCGGCGGGCTTTGTTACCCTTTCACTGTGGCTTGGTGTGGTTTTTATTCTGAATCACACGGGAGGGAAACTGCGATCTTTTCAGAGTCCCCCAGTGTCTTCAAGTGGCCCTGAAGGCAGGAACCCAGGTCCCTGAGGTCTGGCCAAGGGCTCCCATGGGGCCCCTCTGCCCAGCGCTCACTGACCAGGCCCAGGACTCCCGAACCTGCCACCGAGGAGGAGGAGGAGCTGTCCTTCCACTGGGGTTTCTGCACTGCTGAGGAGGGGAGGCCTCGTGTGGGGGTGACGAGGGCATAGGACAGAAAGCAGCTGTGAGACGTGGCATCGTAGGAGGGCCCAGATGTGCCCAAGGCTCTCCCTGGACTTGCATTTTCTTTTTTTGAGATGGAGTCTCGCTCTGTCGCCCAGGCTGGAGGGCAGTGGCGCGATCTCAGCTCACTGCAAGCTCCGCCTCCCGGGTTCACGCCATTCTCCTGCCTCAGCCTCCCAAGTAGCTGGGACTACAGGCGCCGCCACCACGCCCAGCTAATTTTTTGTATTTTCGGTAGAGACGGGGTTTCACCATGTTAGCCAGGATGGTCTCGATCTTCTGACCTCATGATCCGCCCACCTCGGCCTCCCAAAGTGCTGGGATTACAGGCGTGAGCCATCATGCCCGGCCTGGACTTGCACTTTAAAAGGATAGTCTTTTCTGTTAAAAAGCCTGCAATTGGTTTCTGCCATTTGCCTTACGAATTTCCGAGGCTGCCTCCCGAGGTGGCCCCAGCCCTGACCCGAGAGCACAGCCCCCGCCCGTCATGTGAAGTACCACAGAGGCCTTGTAGGTCATTGGGGTCATGGGGAATTCTTCAAATGTCTTCATCCGGGAGGAACCATGGGTCTGAGTCCCTCTGGCCAGGCACCCGGGAAAGGACACCCAGTTGTAATACCTGTGGGGAGAAATCAGAAGGTACTGAGGAATGCACCCCAACAACTCTCCTCGAAGTTCTCTCTGCTGTCCCTGTGCCTCCTCTTCCCCTGGAAAGGACCCCCAGCCTGGGGCAGGAGTACGGACGGGCCTGGGTCTGAGTGCTGGCAGGGGCCTCTCCGTGGGCCTGGCCTCAGATGTCTACCCCACAGCCTCAGCAGCAGGGCCTGGGTGTGCACCTCCACCCTGGGCCGTGTTTCCTCCCGAGTCCACTGCTGAGCTCTGTGATGGGAAGTGAGGGGCATCCAGCCCCGTGGGGCATGGAGCTCCTCCCGCGGATGGGCTACCCTGGGCCAGCCAGGCAGCCCCGGGGCTGCAAGCTGCTGACTGCCCTGCCCACACGTGTGTGCGCTAAGGCACATGTTGCGGGGTTGGTGGAAGGAGCCTGGCAAAATCCAGCTCACTGTGGTTGTCCCCGAGGACTAGCCCTGCCATGTGCTGGGGCAGAGCCTGCATCTCAGCAACGCTGGTGTGAATGTGGGCGGCACAGCCATCCTGAGTGTGAAATGCCAGGGATAAGAGAGCCTGGGCAGAGTTCTGGGAATTAAGTTACGTTCTCCTCCTGACCATGCCTCAGTTGGAGACCTTCCCTCCTCCCAGGGACTCTTGGGGACTCACCCCCAGACTAGTCAGTGATTTAGATAATCAGAGACTCCTGGGAGGAATATTGGCCCAAACACAGTCCACTCCACCTCTCCGTGAGAAAAGCACCCTTGTCGGGCGCGGTGGCTCACGCCTGTAATCCCAGCACTTTGGGAGGCCGAGGCGGGCGGATCACAAGGTCAGGAGATTGAGACCATCCTGACTAACACAGTGAAACCCTGTCTCTACTAAAAAATGCAAAAAATTAGCTGGGCGTGGTGGCGGGCACCTGTAGTCCCAGCTACCTGGGAGGCTGAGGCAGGAGAATGGTGTGAACCTGGGAGGCAGAGCTTGGAGTGAGCTGAGATCCCACCACTGCACTCCAGCCTGGGTGACAGAGCGAGACTCCATCTCAAAAAAAAAAAAAGAAAAAGAAGTACCCTTGATGTTGGGGTGAGGGGACACTGGTGGGTGGACAGGACTCAAAAACAAGCACGCAGCCAGGTCACATGGCCTTGGAGGGGACCTGCAGTGGGTCATTTACAGCCGCTCTGTGCTCTGGGTTCGTGCACACTGGTCTCTGACGTCGCATGATTTGCTTTCCCCCAAAGACGCACAGGGATAAAATGCACCCTGTCCACATGGCTTTCTCCCACCCCATTCCTGGACCCACAGGACAGCTGACCTGGCGGCCAGGCTGTGGCGCTGCAGGTTTGGCGGGCTGTCCTCAGCGTCAGCCTGGGCGATGTGTAGGGCCACAGTGGACACCTGTGAGAAGCTGCCCTCTTCTGAGCTCTGAGAGCCACGTGGGGCCATGCAGGCCTCCTCTTCCTCCTGGCGGGGAACAGGAGAGGCAGCCGGGCCAGAAACCACCAGTCGCTGCCCTCAGCCCTCGCCCCTGCACTTGGGACTGCTTGGGCTCCTGAGCCCTGAAATAGGGTCCTAACAGACCATGCGGGCACGTGAGTGCTCCAAGGAGGAAACGAGCTCGTGCAGAAGCCAGCACATTTCAGCCGTCACGACAGGTAAGGGATCAAGGTAGCAGAATGCCAGCTGTGCCAACCTCACCAAATTCTCCCAACGGCCCTTCCAGGTACCTCCTATATGGATAAGGCAGATGGGGCAGGCCGGGGCTCGGCCGGATCATCCGTCCTCCAGTCCCCGGCTGAGCATGCAGCCTCAGGAACTGGGGCCAGCACTTCCTACCTTCTCTGGATGGAACTAGAGCCACAGCACCCATCCCAGTCCCTAGGCCTGGGCAACAGGCCGCTCCCGGGTCCTTGCTCCAGGCCCCACTTTGAGCTGGGTCACGAGCAGGCCCGTCCCCCACCCTGGAGGAGCACCACCTTGGGAGGTGGAGACATCAGGACACACAGGTCAGGGGTCCGTGTGCTCAGTGGAGTGGGGGACAGAACCGGGACCAGCTGAAGGAATGCATCATGATGATGCCAGCGAGATGGGGCTGCCTCGCAGGCCAGTGGGGACCAGCCTAGGATTCCCCTTGGGCAGGGACAGGCTCTGACTATCCACACAGCATCTGGAACAGGCAGCGTAGGTGTGCGGTGGGCGTGTGCTCAACAGAAAGATGCAAGGGTGTGGGGACGAGGTGTGGGTAGGGGCCCAGGACCACACCACCCAAGCCTAGAGGTGGGCAGAGCCTAGAGGGGCTTGGAGGGGCAGCTGGGGCCAGGGACCCAGGGCAGGGGCCAAAGGCCACAGTAGAACAGGGTGCGGAAGGGGCTCACTTGCAGGCCCCCGCCCTGGAGCAGGTCCCCCAGGATCTCCACCAGCTCCGAGAACGCAGGTCTCGCCTTGGGGTCTCCAGACCAGCAGTTCAGCATGATACGGCGTCTGCAGGATCACGTGGGCTGCTGGACCGCGTGCACCCCACCCCCGCCCCAGCACCTTCAGTCCCCCAGCCTTCCTGGGCCCTCTCACCCACTCTGCCCTCCTCCTGACACGTGCCCCACCCTTGTCCGGCTACCCTCGTTCCTCCTTCAAGTGTTAGCCCAGCGTCACCTCCTGGTGATGCTTTCCCTGAACACCCGGTTCTGTCTGTTCCGACAGCACCCGGCCTTCCCTCCTGGTGCCTGTTGCAGCTATGCCACAGACTACCCGTGTGTCTTGAGGGTGGTGCCCAGGCCTGTCCTACTGGCCCTGGCTTCCCTGATGCCACCCTTTCAAGGCCACAATCCCCACGCCCCCTATGCTTACTGCCCGCAACACCTGCAGGGCCATGGGGAGGCTCACATGGCAGGAGTGGCCAGCTCCGGGGCCCTCATCCTCGTGCCGTCTCTCAGCCGCTGGCAGAACTCCTCATTGATCTGCACCCCAGGGTATGGGGAGGCCCCTGACAACAAGAAGGGGAGGTGGGTGGGGAGCAAGCCCCCCCAAGTCACCCCGTCTGTCCCTTCCCCCATCCCCGTGGTGGGGTGGAGACGGCTCATCCGATCCTGCTCTACCCGGGACCCGGGCAGGTCGCGGCCCTCCCCAGTTCAAGTTCTTCATTTAGTTAAAAGAGGACTGTGCCGCCTGCTTGCTAGGGGTGCCAAGAGCATCCACGCACTGGCAACATGGTAGACATCATGGATACCGGATCATCGTGGCGGGGGAGCCGCCTGTGGTCAGTTTCAACAAAGCCTCTCTCGCCTCTCACTGCTTCTGATGCTCCCCACCAGCCCTGCTGCTCCGTCCTGGATCGCTGACCCAAGCTCTCGCGCCTCCTACACTCTTCCTGCTCCTTTAGTTTCCGTAGTAGCATGTATCACTGTTGCCACTTGCTGACGTTTTAAGTTATTCAAGTTCACTGCCCTACCCTGGCCTGGAGGCTTCATCATGCCTGCAGCGGGGCCTGCGCTCCCACATGGAGCTCCTGCAGTAGGCACGTCCGCTGACTGAGCCCTGAGTTCCCTCTGGGGCTGCCACGTGAACAGGCTCAGCCCCGGCCCAGGCTTCAGCGTGCACCCCACAGAGGGTGGCCCACATTGGAGGCAAACTCCTCTCGGAGGCTGGGCCAGGCTGGGGAGAGGTGGGGGGCTCTTGGTGGCCCACAAAGCCCCTGCTTCGGAACGACCTGGCACATACCTCCAGGTGCCCAGTCCCTTACTCCAGCAGGGCTGGTCATGTAACCTGCCACCAGTGACCTCGCCTCCTCTCCCCACCGGCACCCCGTCCTGCACTCACCCAGAGAGAAGATCTCCCAGAGCAGCACCCCAAAGGACCACACGTCACTCTGCGTGGTGTACACCTTGTCAAAGATGCTTTCAGGGGCCATCCACTTCAGCGGCAGCCGGGCCTGGGGAGGCGGAGGGAAGCATGTCCCATGGCGGATAGGAGGAGAGGGCTGAGGCCAGGCGCTCTGGCACCCCCTACCAGGGCCCTCTGCCTGGGTGGAAGGTGCCTCCCTGCTGCTGTTCTCCTGGATCTGCCGGGGACCCCCTCTTTCCCTGAGCTCTCAGGGGAGGGGTATCGGGGGAGACCGCAGGCCTTCTTCCAGCCCTAGATCCCCAACCCAGCCTCCTGATGAAACGCACCCCTGCACACTCTCACCATCTCCCCTGACAAGCACGTTCCATCTACTCACTGTCCCTGCCCTAGAAGCTGGGCCATCACTCCTGACGCCCTCCTCCTGGGCTCCTGAGGCATCTCCGCCACCAGCTCTGTCTCCCTCTCATGGTCTCTACCTGGGAGCCCTGAGGGCCAGGGCCCTTCTGGACTGGCCTCTACCTCCACCCCAGCACCCCTACTCCCCTCTCTTCCCAGCCTGTGGTGTCAGGGGAGTTTCTGTAAGTGCACACCTGATCCTTCCCTCCAACCAGCAGCCACACTGGGCTGGATGGCCCATCACGCCCAGGCTCTGGGCCCATCCTGCTCCTCCACCTCACTCTGACACCTTTCCTCTCCCAGGGATGGAACCCTGACCCGCCTTGGAAGCTCATCCAGGCACCTGCTGCCCTGCCTGAGCTCCACTTATGAGACACACTCCGCCTCCTGGGTTCCACATACTCCACCAAGCTGGTCCATCTCTAGGATAGACGCCACGCAATGCCTTGCACACACAGGCCCCACAGGGTAGGCCCTGGGAGTCAAGGCCCGCTGCATGGACCACGGCACTGGGCAAAGCACAAGCTCCAATTGGAGCCCTGGGGCCCCACTTGTCAACTCCCGTCTCCACTTCCTTGCCCCAGGATGCCTAAGTTGTGGGGGGGGTGGTCACTAGGGTCCCCTGGGGGCAGGGAGTCCCCCAGCAGCTGGGCAGGTGGCTGGCCAACCAAGGAGCCCACATCACCCTGTGCTAGCACTCCCTCTCCTGGACAGGCAGTCTGTGGTCCCACCCCATCACCTATTTTGCCCCACATTCCCTCTCCTCAATGGCCTGCACTCACGCTGCCCTTGCGGACGTAATCAGGGTCTTTGTAGATGTCCCGGGCAAGGCCAAAGTCACAGATCTTCACCACGTCGCTTTCTGACAGCAGAATGTTCCGAGCAGCCAGGTCTCTGTGGATGCACTGGGGTGCAGGGAGGCGCAATGGGGGCTGTCAGTGCAGGCCCCTGGGGTAACACCCACACCCGAAACTCCAGGGTGCCCAAGCAGTGGGGACCGTGGGGGTGCCCTGCCTGTGGGGAAGGATTTCTGTCCATCTCCGGGACTCATCATGGAGACAGCTTGTGGAATTGTGGGGAAGCAGAGAAAGTCGTGGAGTCAGACAGACTCTGCTGCTGACCAGCCAAGAGACTTTGGGACGTCAGCTCCCTGCTTTGGGCAGTTTCCTCCTCTGAAAGTGGGAGAGATGCTAATGGACCTCAGAGCCCCTGCAGGGTGAAGTCTGAACCAAGCACTTCTTGGTGACTGGTGGGGATGCACCACCCTTTCCCCGTCTGCAGGGCCTTCAGAGGAAGCTCACCTTTCGGGAAGCCAGGAACTCCATCCCTCTGGCCACCTGGAAGCTGTAGCAGACAAGATCCTCCATGGTCAGCGGGCTCAGCCACAGGTCCTCAGCTGCACAGCGGGCGAGGTGGGCTCAGGAGGCGCCTCCACCACCGCCTCCATCCACCCAGCCCCAGGGAGCAGCTAACAAGCATTTCAGCCCCTCTCCTGCCCCCTCAGCCTCCGGAACACCCACGTGCTACTCCCAGAGCAGTAAATACTGTTGCTCTGTGGGGGCTTGGCACCTGCTGCTTGGCCCTCAACTGCCTGCCTGGTCTGCAGGGCAATTTCCTATTCAGCCTGTGACGACCCAGTCAATCGTGGAACACCTGTGTGAAAATTGTCCCCAGGTGTCTTCCCTTCCTAAGGCAGAGCCCATTCCACACTCTCCCACGAAAGCCCCCACCGAGGGCCCCAGGCTGGGTTTCCCTAGGGTGCCTGATCATGGTATCTAACCGGGCCTGTCAGGCACTAGGAAAGGGGAAGAAGCCAGGCTCTAACCGTCTTGGTCTGGAGAAGCTCGCCTCGCTCCGCCCTCGTTCTTCGGGAACCGAGCAAAGAGGACCCTGTCGCTGCTCCCTGGCCTCCGATCCAGCCTGGCCAGCTCCACCATGGCGCGGATGCGTCCGCGCTGCTCGGGAGACTTCTCCTGCGGATGCATGAAGCTGGCTCGAGGGCGCCCAGGTGTCCACGGCAGAGGCGCCTCCACTCCCCCGCCGCCCGTGGCGCCCGGCGGGCCGCCCACTCACTGCGTAGGGGCTGAAGGTCTCCCGCTTGGCGCGCAGGAAGTTGGAGAGGTTGCCGTACTTGCAGTACTCCACGATCACCATGAGGGGCCCTGCGGCGGGACGGGGCGGGCCGTGCGTTCGAACCCGGGACGCGCTGCGGGCGCGCTCCGCATTTGCACCCGCGCCCCCGCGGGCCTCCCAGCGCCGGCCCTGCAGCCCCTCCCGCCCGCGGCGCCCTGCGCCCAGGGTCTCGCCGTCCCAGCGGGCCGCCCCGCTGCGTACCCTTGGGCTTGGTGCACGCCCCCAGGAGGTTGACCACGTTGAGGTGGTTCCCGATGTGAATCAGGATCTTGAGCTCCGACATCAGCGCGCGGTGCTCGCTGGCTGTGGCGCCCTCTGGAGGGGACACAGGCCTCGCGTCGGCCCCAATCCGGGCACGGCCCCCTTTCCCGCCACGGGCTGCTTAGCTAAGGCACAGCCAGCACTCTGGGCACGGGGAGGGGTACCAAGGCCCCAGGACATCCTGCTGGCCCCACTGAGGCAGGGGGTTCGGGTGGTACCTTGGCTCTGACTCCCGCAGCCTCCCTGTAGAATCTTGGATGAGACTGGCTCCCAGCCTCAGTTTCCCTTCCTGAGTTGCCATGCCACCGGCCCACCCAGAGCTGCTGCTCCTCACTACCTAGGCTGCCCCTTTCGCCCGCAGACCCCACACCTTTCAGCATTTTCACGGCCACGGTGTCACAGCTGCTGCCCTTGTTGATGCCGAAAGCGGAGGCTTCCACCACCTTCCCGAAGGCGCCGTAGCCGAGCACTCTCCCTGTCGGGGCAGGGAGCCAGTTGCAGGTGAGCTGTATGGGGTGAGGGTGGAGACAGGTGGGCAGCAGGGGAGCCCCGTCCAGAGGTCCAGGAGGACAGGCCTGGCAGCAGGAGGAGCGTGGGGAGCCTCTCTGCCAAACAGGAAGAGCGTGGGAGCCACAGCGGGAAGAGAGGGAGAGGGTGGACAGGAAGCCGCGCATCCTCCCGGGTAGGTGTGACAGATCCACCCTGCTCAGGGTGGCAGCAGGTGACCTCGGGGAGCCTGGGAACTGGGAACCCTGGCTAAGGCTCTGGTTACCCACGCCCAGAGGGGCAGGTCAGGCCAGGCAGAACTTCCTGGTGGGAGTTTCGAGAATGGAGGGATTCAGGAACTCCAGCCTGCAGCAGGTGCGCCGGGCAGGAGGTGTGGGTTGGACAGGCTGGTGCTGGCCTCACCCAGGTGCAGCCGCTCTCGGGGGAACTCCCACTGGCTGGCGTCGTAGGACAGGTATTCGCATTGCTCCTCCAGAGGCACCTCCCCGGGGTCCATGATGATGGACAGGTAGCCCGTCTTGATGTCTGCGTGGGCCGGCTGCGGGGACCGGACAGGGAGGAGTGGGGCAGCTCACTGACTTGGCCGTACCACTGTGGCTGGGGCAGAACTTTGCCCAGGACAGATGGCACGTCCTGCGGGGCTCTCAGTCAAGGAGGGGACGGAGTAACAGGCAGACCTCTGCGGGGTTGGAGCCCAGGGTGGAGGGCTGCCAGGCTACCCAGGAGACAAGGCTGCCAGGTCAACTAGGGCGGGCACCTTATTCTTTATCTTAAGGGCGGCCAGGGTGGGGGAGTCCTGAGAGAGACCCCACCAGGAGAGGGGAGGGACACTCACCCTCCTCATGTTACAGAAGATGAGGAGGAGGAGGACCCAGAAGAAGACAGCGATGACCCCGGTACCGACAAGGATCACGATCTCCATGCTGCCCTTATCTTCAGAGCCTGCGTGGGCAGAAAGGGGCCGGCGTGTGTGTGTGTGTGTGTGTGTGTGTGTGTGTGTGTGTGGCAGAGGGTGCACTGCAGGCAGCGCCGCTTCTGGTGGGCACGACTTGCCCGAAGTGGCCACAAGAAGGCGCTAACTGGGGGCAGGAAGGGGGTTGAGGGGTGCAGGGTGAGGCCGGACCTTCCACGGCCACGCTGGCGGAGGAGTTGACGCAGCCCTTGGCGTTGCACACGCTGCACAGATAGCGACCCGCATCCTCCTCGCGCACGCGCTGGATGCTCAGCTTCTGGTTGGAGTCCGCCAAGTCGACTCCTGCAGGGGGTGGGGTGGAGGGGCGGGTCCACCTGGGTTTGGGGTCGTTGGCCTCGCGGGCCTCGGGACCTGCCCTTCGCCCGGGCCACCCTCCCTACCAGACTTTTCCTCCAGCAGCCTCTCGTCTTTGTACCACACGATGCTGGGCGCGTGCGCTCCGGCCACCAAGCACTGCATCTCCAGGGAGTCGCTCACGTTCACCAGGAGGTCAGTCAAGTTCTGCGTGAGTCGAGGGGCCTCCAGGGCTGGGGGCAGGGGTTGAGAAGGAACTCAGTGGAGTTGCACTTAGCAGGAGGACCCTCTTTGGGCTGGGAGCAGAGGGAGGGAAGGATCCCCGAAAGCTGGACTCAGGGTTTGTGCGCCGGGCAGGAGCGCGGCGCGTCTCCGCAGGGGGAGGCGGATAGTTAGGAGGGGGCGCTCCTGCAGGCCAGGGCCGTGAATAGACGTCCCAGGGGCGAGCCACGCCGGGGCAAAGGCAGAGACAGCTTCGGCTAGAAAAGAGCGAGTCCCCGCCCTCCCCGCGGCCAGCCTCACCCTGCACCGACAGGTACTTCTTGTGGCAGTGCTTGTCATGGCTGCGCCGGTCTTGCACTTCGCACACATAGTGGCCCTCATGCTCGGGCGCGACGCGGGGGATACTCAGGCTGAGCGTGGCGTGGCGCGCCCCAGGCGCCACCTCCTCCAGGCTGGCGGCCAGAGGGGTGGCGAACAGATGCACGTTCTTGCAGTCGAGCAGCAGCGGGTTCCCGTGCGCATCGTGCAGCGTGGACAGGTTGAGGCGGTACCAGCGCAGGTGCTCGTACTTGTAGCTGTCGGCTTGGCAGCTCAGGAGCACGGGCTGGCCCTCTAGTAGCTCCTCGGATGGCTTGGATTCGATGCTGAAGCCGTCGGGGATGGCTGTGGAGGGAGGAAGAAGGCCCGTGACACTGCCCTGGGAGTTTGCTCACCCATCCACCTGCCGCCCCGGGGTCTCCTGCCTCCTTCCCTCTCTCTCTCTCTCTCTCCTGGAGGAGCCCCAGCTGGACTGCTTGCCCCCACCCCCGAGAAGCCCAGGTCATCAGGAGTTCCATGACCCCACTCAGTGAGACTTGAGCCTCATTCTCTCCTGAAGCTTGCCACGGCCCACCCCATGTTCAGCCTGAAACAGTGTCTTCTTCCCTGGCTCTTCCCAGTGCCATGTGCCCATTTCCTTTTGCCTCTCTGGTCCCTTCTGGTCAGGCTCCTGTGGCCTCCCCAGCCCCCAGGTGTTCTCTGGGGCTCCATCTCTCTGCTGGTGCCCTGATTTACATTCTGGGACCCAGTGGCGTCTTCTCCTGGGCTCAGCTCTCCTGAGGTCACTAGCACATTTGAAAATCTGAGTAAGCCACAGATCTTCTCCCCAGAGCAAAATTCACACGAGTCACAAGGTCCCAGGGCTTGGGAAGGGGAGAGTGGGAGTGGGTATAGCTAGGAGGAGCTGCAGTGAGCCAAGGGCATCCTCGAGGGAGGAACCTCAGGGTTGGGGACAAAGGACACCATTCCATCCCAGTGCACCAGCACCCAGGCCCTATGCTGATAACCCTCAAATCTATTTTTCCTGTCTACAACTGGTGGGCCTTGGATCTCTCTCCTGGGTGCCCCACGGACCCCAGAAACTCAATGCGCCCAAACCTCCCCCCTCCGACCCTGTACCCAGGCCTGCCCGTGATGGTCTGGTCACTCACTGGTCACATAGAAGTAGATGAGCCGCTCATCCTGGCCCACCTTGTTGGAGACCACACACTTGTACATGGCGGACACGTTGGCATTCTGGATCACCAGCTTGCTCACGGTCTGGGAGAGCACAGGCAAAAGGATCCATTTCCTGCCCAAGTTCTCCCAACCTGGGCCCTCCCCTTCTGCAAGAAGGTCGCTGTGCCCACCACAGTCATGGGGGAAACTGAGGCTTTGGACTGGAGAAGACCGAAACTCACAGGACCAGGGATGGTGAGGCAGGGAAGAGAAGGCCTTGGGCAGCAGGGGGAGGCAGCTGCCCAGAGAAGTCAAGGGACAGTGCACGGGACTGCGGGCCTAGGCTGCGGTGACGTCACAGGGCAGCCTTTGGCAGGACCAGAGAGACCTCTGGCCGGGACTGGGCTCAGTCTGTGGCTATGCTGAGGGGCACCAGGGTCAGTCCAAGCCAGGGTGAGAATTCAGGCTGTGGTCACAGCAAAGGCCAGTCACTTCTGGATGGGGTCAGGCCCAACCCAGTTGCTGCTTGCTGAGATCCTTGTGAGATGCTCTCCTCAGCCCAGGACTGTCCACAACAGCAACTCCTGGGTCCAGGGTTACTGCGAGGGGTGGGGATG
The DNA here is from genome assembly GCF_008728515.1 of Papio anubis. NCBI lineage: Eukaryota > Metazoa > Chordata > Mammalia > Primates > Cercopithecidae > Papio > Papio anubis. Next base: position 173,201,298 of record NC_044980.1, read on the forward strand.
GCTCCCAGAAGGACTGAGGCCCCAGGGAGTAGGAAGCCTGAGACACAGGGGAGGAGGAAGGGCCATAGGCCCTGCCTACCATCCAAAGACCCCCACCCCCACCCCACCCCCAGCTGGGCACTTCCTGTCCAGGACTGGAACAGGAAGAGGCTCTGGAGGTGTGTAGGAAAACAGGAAGTGACTGGAGGAAGTAGGTGCCTTTGTTCAGTACCCCCTTCTCGGCGTTGCCCCCAGGCCGCGCCAGCGGCTCAACAGCCCTCTGTGCAGACCTGGTCAGCCTCCAGCCCTGTCCCCTCCTGGCCCTGGGGCCTGTGGGCCTCAGGGGTTCATGGCCTGGCCAGGTGGCCTTGCATCTCAGCTTCCTTGTCTGGGAAGCCGCCGGAGGTCCGCCCTCCATCACAAAGCCAGAGGCTGGCCCTCTGACCTTTCTGCAGGCAGGGTGGCCGAGGCCTACAGACTGCAGGAAGGTCACCCGCTCTCAGCCGCTCTGCCCAGCACTCTGGAAGCCAGGTGGAAACCATACGGCAGTAGTGGCCTCTCTCTCCTCCCTTCTCCTTCTCCCTGGGCACTCAGCAGCACGGCTGGCCTGTACCTTATTCTTCCCCTCCACAAACTCGGTCCAGGTGTCCAGGCTCTCGATGGGGTTCACAGCGTCCTGCGTGGTCACTGCCCTCCAGTCACGGCACTGTGGCATGAGGTCTCGCTGCTGCCGCCGCCGGCTGCCAGAGCCAGAAGAGGCAAGGGCAGGTCAGGGACACAGGCAGGAAGGGCCCACTTCGGGGGCGGGGTCAAGCCCTTGTCACACCCAGTCACCTTCTCATATGGAATGGTGGGCGAGGCTGGCCCTTGGGCCTGAGTGAGGGAGATGGGAAGGGGACTTTGTTTCTTTTCTTTTCTTTTGAGATGGAGTTTCACTCTTATTGCCCAGGCTGGAGTGCAGTGGCACGATTTCAGCTCACTGAAACCTCCGCCTCCTAGGTTCAAGCGATTCTCCTGCCTCAGCCTCCCAAGTAGCTGGGATTACAGGCGTGTGCCACCACGCCCATCTAATTTTTTTGTATTTTTAGTAGAGACAGGGTTTCTCCATGTTGGTCAGCTGGTCTCAAACCCCCGACCTCAGGTGATCCGCCGGCCTTGGCCTCCCAATATGCTGGGATTATAGGCGTGAGCCACCATGCCCAGCCTGTTTCTGGAGCTCTGTCTCCCACACTTCAGGGTCAGGACCCGGCAACCGTCCTACACAGGCTGCCGACACCACCTTCCTGTGTCCACTGTCCCTCGCACACGTGTGCACCCTGTCCCGCTTCTCTTGCTCCTTCCTGCAGAGGCCACCTTGGATCTGCCCACATGGCTGCAGGGGCAGCACAGTCCCATTCTGCCCCAGGAGGTGTCTCTGCCCGGCCTTTCCCTCTCTCCTGCTTTAGGAGCTGCGGCCTCCCTCTGGGCTGCGTGTGCACCCCCAGCAGCCTTGGCCTCCTGCCAGGATTGGGGGGTGGCCTCAGGGCCCCAAGGGAGGCTCCTATCTGCCCCTGTGGAGGAGCCGAGCAGGGACTCTCTGAAGGGCTCCATCACTTGGCACAGAGCATAAAGGTGGCACACCCAGAAGGAAGGACATTTGGAGGTGCTGGCAGCGAGCTGCAGGCCACACGATCTAGAAGGATACTTATGAACCTTGGACATTTGGGGCCGGCTCAGGCCACCCCTACTGAGCCACCCCCACCGACCACCGCAGAGCCACAGCCAGTGGGGCCACCCTCATCTCCCAGCTAGGTTCTCAACTCCCACCCCGCCCCAGTTTGACACTAGGATCTCTCGCTAAAAGGAAAACCTGAGCCATATCTCCACTCCTCAACACCCTTCGCTGGCTCCCTAGTGCCTTCAAGCCCTGCCCACCTGGGCGCCCTCCTCTCATCCCCTGCTCGTCTAAGTGTCCTGTGAAACCCATCTGTCCTGCTGGCATCCCGCTCAGTGGAGGGGAGCGCGGCCCAGCAGGTGGGTGGCAGGTGGGTGAGGGGAGCGTGGCCCAGCAGGTGGGCGAGGGGAGCATGGCCCAGCAGGTGGGTGGCAGGTGGATGAGGGGAGCACGGCTCGGCAGGTGGGCGAGGGGAGCGCGGCTCAGCAGGTGGGTGAGGGGAGCACGGCCCAGCAGGTGGGTGAGGGGAGCACAGCCCAGCAGGTGGGTGAGGGGAGCGTGGCTCAGCAGGTGGGTTGGTCCTGCTGCTTACAGCTGTGCCCCTGGGAAAGCCATCTCCCTTCTCTGACCCTGTTTCCCTGTCTGTAAGGGGGTGACGTGAGTGCTGCACAGATGAGCTGAGGCACGTGAGCACACACGGTGTACCGTGGGGCTCAGTGCAACCATCCCAGAGGCTCAGATAACACCCTCCCAGACCCCTGCCCCACTGGAGGTGTCCTGCTGGGTGCTCAGAGGCACGTGCTTCCTCCTGCCTCCAGATGATGCAATTATGTGTCCAGAGGTCTTCGCTCTTGAGGGAGGTGGGTGGGGGCCGGACCCATCCTTTGTCCAGCCTGGCCAGCTGGTGGAGGAGGGGTGCAAGGGAGGCTCTGAGCCTCACTCAGGCGCGGTGAGGCCAGGGATTGGCTATAGCTGAAGGTAGGGTTCAAGTTCAGAGCCGGGCCCTGGGGAGGGGTGCAGGGAAGGCCTGGGTGGTGAGGGGCGCTATAAAGAGGGCTCCTCACGGCGGAGGCTGGGGGCGGGGGCGGGGGCTGTGGCTGTGCAGGGGCCTGGGCCGTACGTAGGAGCTGTACTCACAGACTCCGCTGGCCAAACATCTTGCAGGGTGTCCAGGGCCGCCAGTGCCAATGGATGCTGAGGGGCAGGGGCACCCCATAGGCCGTGCAGGTGAGGGCCTGGCGGCTGTGGCGCGAGTAGATGCTGGGGGAGGAGGCCTCCTTCTCGTGTATGTGGGGGGGCACTGGGGGCACAGCAGATGGCCGGTCAGCTGACTTCCAATGCCACGCCGCCCACCGCCCACCTGTGTGCTCTCCCATCCCTGGCCTACCATTCACCACCAGCTCCAGGCTGATGTTGCATCTGAGGCCAGCAGCGGAGTTCCACAAGGCGAGGGTGTAGATGCCGGTGCTGGCCTCTGTCACCTCCTTGAGCACTAGGGCATGTGGACTGTGGCGCCCGGACAGTGCCTTTCCATCCTTGTACCTGGCCGGGGAAGGGAGGTCAGGGCCCGTACAGATCCCACCTCAGCCCCAACCTCATCCTGGCACCCCCAGCCCCCGACCCCAAATACATGGTCAGGAGGAGGGAGGGGCTGGCAGGAGTGCAGGGTAGGGCGGGAGACACTGGTCTGCGAGGGGAAGGCCTAAGTCCCTGGAGATACCTCCAGGCCGCATCTCCCAGGTGTGACAACCGTGTCAGGCGGCCGGCTCAGGGGCATCGGTCACTGAGGTCTGCAGTAGCATCCCCTGCCTTGCCCCAAAGGCTCTGTGATCTCTCCACAAGTAGCGAGATGATCATGTCCCTGCTGGGGCAGTGCCTTCGCTCTCCCTACCTGTGGCTGCAGACAGCCTTCTTCGGCCAGGCTTGCCCAGCCCAGCCCAGGAGGATCCCACACACCTGGCTCCTCCACCCAGCCCGTCTGTGTGTTTGCTAGACCATCCACCCAGTCACTGCTCGCCATTGACATGTGATGGTGCCATAGGAAGGGTGGGCGCCACAGGAAGGGTGGGTGGGCGCCCAGATGTGGCAGGCCTGGAGACCCTGTCCTCTTTCTTACCGACATCTGAAGGAGTGAGGTGCAGTCCCTGTGAGCAGTCTAGCTCCTTGCCATGTGTGTGGCCCCTCCAGACACGTGGCCTTCTTGCTGTCCACCCCCCACCCCAAGGCCTGTCTATCACTGCCTGCCTCGCTGGGGCGCTCATTTCCGTAGCCAGGAATCTGCAGGGCTCCCTGCCTCCTTCATTTGGGTGGGGGTGTGCAGCCTGCCTGCCTATCCTATGCTGTGGCCTGCCCCTGCTTTGCTGTGTCTATTGACTGCCCATCTTCCCCCTGGGTTGGGAGCCCCACGAGGGCAGGGCTGCCTCCTGTAGAGTTGCGCCCAGCTCCCTACATGTCTGTTGCACACGTGAGGAAGCAGATGTCTCAGCCCCAGAGGGTGTGCTGGGGCCCCTGCAGGAACCTGTCTCGGTGTCCTGGACTCTGTATGGAGATACTCCTCCTTTGGACAGGTGTCTGCCCCAGTGCTGAGTGTGGTAGACCAGAGAGACACCACAGTGTGGCCCGGGAGAGGCATAGCCCTTGGGCAGAGACCAAGAGAGAAGGGGATGCAGGGACCTGTTCTCAACTGGGACACCACAGCAGGGACCCAGAGGGGAGCTGCCTGGCCTGGGGTCACAGAGTGAGGCAGGCCCGGGCCGGGGCGGAACTGAGGTGGTGCTGTCTGCGTGGCTCTGGTCCCGAGTCTGCCACTTGCCGGATCTGAGACCCTTTCATTGCCTCAGCGGAGGAGATGACATGCACCTTGCAACTGTCGTGAGGTTTAACTCAGACAGTGCCAGCAGCGTGCTGGACACACTATGGGTGCTTCGGAAGCCAAGGACCAGTCTGTCTGTGTGTTTGCCAGACCATCCACCCAGTCACTGCTCGCCATCGTCACGTGATGGTGCCATAGGAAGGATGGGCACCACAGGAAGGCTGGGTGGGTGCCATAGGAAGAGGACCAGATGTGGCAGGAGTGATCCTGGAAAGCTGTTCTGAGAGGCAGCTGCCTGAGGATTGGGTAGACCCTGGATGCAACAGAGCTGCCACCTGCCCAGAGCAGGCTCAGTCCTGCTGGCCTTGGAGGGTGGGGGACAGGGCCCAGGAGTCTCCAGGAGCTGCACCTGTGAGTGAGGCTCCAGGATCTGCCAGTGCCCTCAGGATTCTGCCCCAAGGGCCTTGGCACTGACCGGGTGCCTTGGACAGACACTGAAGTCTGTATCCTCAGTGGGAGGGTCACACTGGGCTCAGGGCCAGGACACCCTGGGCCTTCCCAGGAGAGACCAGCCCCCAGCCAGTGCAGGGGGCCCTGGCTGAGGAAACCCTGGGCCTCTGCTTGCCCAGCTCCAGGAAGAGTGGCCCTGCCAGGAGGGAGGTGCCCAGGCTGAAAAGGAGGAGGCTGCTGGGCTAGCTCAGAGCAGAGACCCCTCCTGGAAACTTGGGGGTCAATTACGAATAACCTTTCCTGGCCTCTGCTTCCTCATCCATGCAATGGGGACTCAAAGTGTGACTGACCATGGGTGAGCCATGTGGATTACTCAGACGGCCTGCGGATGTGTTTGTGAGGACTGCCATGCCCCCCGACAGCCTGCAGGGAGCAGCCAGCAGAGGCAGAGCCACCCCTGAGGCATCCCTTCCCTGGGCCTCGGCACACTGCAGAGTAGCCTCATTCAGCCTGCAGATCGGGGGTCTGCGGGGACTCCAGCAGCCTGCCGGCCTCCTGGAAGCTCTCTTGCTCACTGCCACACAGCACAGGCCCAGCCCAGGCAATGTGTCAGTTCCCTGTGGCATCTCCACATTTCTGGACAGGAGGGTCCTGGGAGAGGCAGCCTCGTTAGAAGGAGGCATAGGCATATGCCACTGCTTCAGGGCAGGCCCTGGAGACTCTGCAGGGCAGAGAGGCAGCCAGCCGTCAGGAGGCAGTTAGGAAAAGCCCCTCGATGTGCCCACCACACCCACATGGAACAGAAGGCTGGTACTGAAACCCTTCCCGGTGTGGCAGGAGCACAGATAGACCTTCCATCTGGAATACCACATTACGGGCGGGCTCCTTGGGGCGTCTCCTGAGAGAGGCTCCTGCCATGCCTGGTCTCAGCGTGCAGGTCCTGATGGCGAGGATGCTGCCCTTCCTCCCCCGTGGTCTGTTTTGCCCCTCAGCTTGGAAGGGTAGCGGCGGGGTCAGGGGAGCCAGGGCTGTTACCATTGGAACTCGGGCGGAGGGTATGCCGCCAGCTTCACAGGCAGCTTCACCAGCTCGTCTCCTGCCGTGGCCTCCAGGATGGGGCCTTTGAGCCACTCGACGCTGATGAAGGGCTTTTCTGCCAGACAGGAGAAGTCAGTGTAAATCCAGGACTGACCCGTGGTTGACTGACCAGGGATTCCCCCCATGGCCCCTGCGGCCCCGGCAGCCGGACACCTGTAGACTGGGGCTGGCCATGCAGGAGCTGGGCAGGTGCAGGAGCTGGGCAGCTGCTCCGCTCAAGGCCCTCCCTTCCCTCTGGCTGGACTCCCAAATGCTCACGTGCACCGTGAGCTCTGGGCCCAGGCCCACATGGCACAAGGACCCTTGTTTCCCAGGCTTGATGGCGCCTGACCCTGACCCACCCATGCCATACCATGCACAATGACCTCGGTGCTCTCCCGAAACCGCTGGATGCCGTTGTTGGCCTCGCACACGTACGAGCCCAGGTCGTGCTGGCTGACGTTGTGGATGGTCAGGATGCTGGAGAGCTCTGTGTGGGTCTGCTGGGAGCGTCGCTCGGGCACCCACTTACCCCGTTCTGCCTGCCCGCACCCAGGGAAGCCCCGCGTCAGCAGCGGGTTCCTGCACAGCTACCCCACCAAAGGCACCCCTCCCAGCCCAGCCAGCGGCGGCTCCAGAAGCCTTGGACCCAGGCCCTGAGTCGTCTTTGGGTGGAACACTTGCCCGTCAGACTGGGGCACCTGAGGCAGGCCTGGGTCCGCACATCCTCCGCACAGAGGCTCAGTGTGTGCTGGACAGTGGCAGGGACTCCTGGGGACAGGACAGCCTGGCAGGGCTGCTGACCTCACCTGCTTCCCCGGGTAGTCCCAGTCGAAGGTGACACCCGAGTTGAACTCAGCCCACACGGTGCAGTTCAGGACCAGCTTCTCCCCTACCAGCAGCTCCAGCGACTTCTTGGGCAACAGCTGGATGTCATAGAGCTCGTTGCCTGTTGACACACGCACAGTGATTCCCACGCCCTCACAGGACGACGCCCACTGAGGCCAGCGAGGCAGTGACAGCCCCGCTACTGTGAATGGAACACAGCCCAGTTACCTGTGATGTGCACGAGGAAGGGGTTGGAAAGGAAGTCCTGGTCCCCCCAGGTGGTCTCGCACTGCAGGTACAGGGCCTCGCGCAGCAGCGGCGTGGACACCCGCATGCCCCGCCGGTCATCCCACACCACCTCCTGCCCGTCTGGCCACAGCACCGAGCTTTGCTGGAGGGACAAGGCCACCATCAGTGACCAGCTGCCCCCTTGCTCCTGGCCAGACGGGCAGCTGCCTTTCCCAGGGGTGGGACTGGAGGGCCGGATCCCGGGGTGGGGGTGGGGCCGGATCCCGGGGTGGGGGTGGGGGTGGGACCGTACCGAGCGCAGCGTGACGTTGAGGCCGGGGACGGACACCAGACAGGGCACCCACATGGCATCTTTCCTATTGACCAGGAGCGTGTCGGGCTTGTTGATGAACGGCTGCTCGAAGTCTGTGGAGAGGGAGCAAGGTATTGGGGAAGGGCTGTGGCGGCCAGGCTGGGGGAGGGCTCCATGGGGCTGGGCGGTGCTGGTCCTGAACCAGCCCACCTGCTGGAGCAGGTGGGGCCCCGTTCTCTCCTCTTGCCAGCCCGGGGTCCACAGGCTGGGGGCGGTGTGGGCCCCAGCTGCCCGGGACCCTGCCCCAGCCTGGCCTGCCTCCAAGTCTCACCTCTCACGAACACGTAGGAGCTGGCGGCCGTGGTGCCCTCGATGCGGGCCTTGATGTACTTGTAGTAGCAGACGTAGCTGCCTGTGTCGTTGGCGTGCACCTCACGCAGCAGCAACACCTTGCAGTAGGGCCTGACGTCTGTGCCCTCGCAGTCTCGCACCACCCCCGTGTCCTCGCTGTCCTTGTCCCCAGTGGCTGGTGCCTCCTGGGCTCCTGGCCAGGCCCACTCCAGGGGGTGCTGTCCCCTGGCAGAGGACAGGAGTGGTCAGGTGGGCCCCAGCGGCAGCCCATGGGGACTATCCCTGAGGAGCCTCCCTCAGGCCAAGCCTCACCAGGCTTGTCTTACCCGGAGCATGGAACTGCCCAGGGTTTGGGCGCACACTACAGACCCTGCCCGGGGCAGGGCACTCCCCGGCCCCTGGGCCTCGACTGGGCTCCTGGGGCTGGTGTGGCAGGCTGGCCTGCAGATAAGCACAGGCCTTGGATCACAGCTGGGAAGGTGGGGAGACACCACCTCTGGGGCCCCAGTGGGTGGCTCCCAGGGTGGCTGGGAGTGGGTGCAGATGACCTGGGAAGTGGCCTGGGGTCAGTGTGAGGTGTCAGGAGTGGGCTGCAGGGAGATGAGGCCCCATATGAAATGCTGATGAGGGGCCAGGCACAGTGGCTTAAGCCTGTAATCCCAGCATTTTGGGAGGCCAAGGCGGGCGGATCACAAGGTCAGGAGATCGAGACCATCCTGGCTAATATAGTGAAACTCCGTCTCTACCAAAAATACAAATAAATAAATAAATAAATAAATAAGCCGGGCGTGGTGGCGGGCGCCTATAGTCCCAGCTACTCCGGAGGCTGAGGCAGGAGAATGGTGTGAACCCGGGAGGCGGAGCTTGCAGTGAGCCGAGATTGCGCCACTGCTCTCCAGCCTAGGTGACAGAGTGAGACTCCATCTCAAAAAAAAAAAAAAAAAAAAAAGACACGGTGGCTCATGCCTGTAATCCTGGCACTTTGGGACACCTAGGTGGGCGGATCATGAGGTCAGGAGATTGAGACCATCCTGGCTAACACGGTGAAACCCTGTCTCCACTAACAAAAAATTAGCCAGGGGTGGTGGCAGCGCCTGTAGTCTCAGCTACTCCAGAGGCTGAGGCAGGAGAATGGTGTGAACCCAGGAGGCGGAGCTTGCAGTGAGCTGAGATTGCGCCACTGCACTCCAGCCTGGGTGACAGAGCCAGACTCTGTCTCCAAAAAAAAAAAGAAAAGAAAAGAAATGCTGATGGGGGTGTATGGTTGAGGCTGGGGAGGACAAAAGTCACCCACAGCCTGGGAGACTCCACAGCCCCGAGGCCACTCTGCCCTGGGAGGGGCTGCCATCTGGGTCCTCAGCCACCACCTCCTGCCTTGGGCTTCTCCAGCCTCCCTGGCCTGCCAGTAGGAGAGGGAACCCGTACCTGCAGGAGATGGACAGGCTGTCACCGGTGTCGACGACGTGTGACTCCTCTGTGATGTTCAAGGTTGGGGGGGTCATGGAGTAGCCACTCGCCAGGCCTGGGGTGGGAGACAAGGTCAGCGTGGTGCTGGGTCGTGAGTTCACACGATGTTGATCGGGCATGGTTGGGCATTCTGCATCACAAGAGCGGACCCGCTGTGGGGCCGAAGCAGCCCAGGTTCTCAGCCAGCGCGGTGTGGCCTGGCCTCACCATGTGCACCGTGAGCAGCACCAGTCCCCAGGCCCCAAGACAGCCACGAACCTCTCCCATAGGCTCACCCTGCCTTGCCCCACAGCCGCCATCCTCACCTACACACCACCCTGGACCAAACCCCAATCTCTGACCCCAGTGAGTGGAGCGGCTGGCATGAAGGAGCAGGGGGAGGGGTGCTGGAGCATGTCGCCTCGGCATCACGGCCCCTGCAGTGCTGCTGCCCGAGGCCCTCCCTCCTCAACTGCTGACCTACACCTGCTGCTTCCCAGGGGATCCTGCACATCCCAGGTCCTCCCCACACCACGCAGGCCTCGGCCCTCCTGCCTGCTCTCTGCCAGTGGCTTTCCCCCTCCCAGGCCACGTGGCATCACCTCACAGGTGTCCTTTGGTTCCTCAGCTTCTCGCACCCTCACAGACCCTGCCAGCTGCCCCAGCCTCCTCTGGGCTCTCCCTGCCCAGGCCTCCCCAGACACCCCCAGACCTTCTCACAGGGATCTTCAGACACACAAATAAACCGGCCCCATCTGGCTGCAACCCACCCTCAGCCAGAGACTGTAGGCTGGCTGGGCTGGGCCTTCTGTCCTGCAGGACTCAGCCCTGCTGTCCCCACACCCTCCTCCCTGTGGGGTGGCGTGTGTGTGTGTGTGTGTGTGTGTGTGTGCGCGCGTCCCTGTAGGCCTGGGTGTGTGAGTCTGTGTGTGCCTATGTCTGAGTGGTGTGTGTGGCTTTGTGTGTATGTGCAAGCATGCATGTTTGTGCATCTCTGACATGTTAGCGTGTGTACATACATGAGTGTAAATGTGGTGGGATCCCGGTGTGGGTGGGAGCAGGCCCCAGGGGAGGTCTGGGTCTGGAACTCTGGCAGATGCATCCTGCCGGGGGCATCCTGAGACAACAGGAAGGGAGGGCTGCATGGCCAGAGGCCCAGGGCTGCGTCCTGTTCCTCCCCCAGGTCCCTGTCCTCCTGGGGGCACAGCCCACTCTTCTGCCCCCAGGCCCCTCCAGTCCGGCGGGTCCCTTGGGGTTTGGGGCAGCAGCAGTGTAGTTCTCCTGCCCTCCCAAGGACAGCTCCCTGAGGCCCCAGGGTCCTGCCCTGAAGCTAATGGGGGTGGGGTGGAGCCCAGGGAACCCTTGACCCCAAGCCACCCTCGGACACGGCACCAGGTGCCTGTTGCACGCCAAGATCTCATTTCGGCCTCACACGGGCAGCACAGTCACTGGTCAGCGACCTCTGGCCTCTCCCTTCTTCTATTCCTCTCTCCTGGCCAAACCTTTCCAGGCACCACTTCACTATGGGTCCAGAGCAGGAAGGGCCTTAAACCACACATCCAGACTCACTGTCCAGACTGGGACACTGAGGCCCTCCAGCCACCCTCAGAAGGTAGCACCTTGCCTGCCTGTCTGCTGCTGTGACTACCACCACGTCTTTGCTTTGCCAGCCCGCCCCTGGGGCCCCGAGGCAGAAGGGGGTTGTGGGCTCTGCAGCCCCTTCCCCTTGGGCAGTGCCCAGCCTTCACAGCACGGCAGCAGGGCCTGGGCACTGGCAGCCCATAGATTGCACCCCTGGGGCTGCCACGAGAGGAGTCTGGGCCAGGGGCTGGGAGATCCCTGCAGAGAGGAGGCTCCCCTCGGGTGGTGAGGAGCTAAGAAGGAATCCTGCTGAGCTGGGCTTTGAAGGAGGGGATTTTTTTCCAGGTAGTGGAAAGTCAGTCCACGCCAGGAGGACAGCTGGGCATGTATGTGGGCACCGGAGTGGGTGGTGGTCTTTCCTCAGCGCTACAGAGGAGGGATGATGGGCATGGGGCTGGACCTGTCGGGACGAATGGGCTCTACCTTCCCAGTGGGCCTCGCAGGAGGTCAGGAGACCAGGCTCGAGTCCAGTGTCCACCTGCCCAGCCCCATGCCCAGCCCCACGCCCAGCCCCACGCCCTCACTGCAGGAGAGAGAACATCCCCACCCCACTGAGGTGTGGCGTGTTGAGCTGGTGGCCCCCCTTCTCAGGAGTGCACATCCAGCACACACCGTCTAGCTCCACTGTACGGCAGCTGTCAGCCCAGCTTCCTCAGATGGCTCCCCTCTGTTCCCAGGATAAAGCAAGGTGGGCTGGGCCTCTGCCCTCCAGCCACTGCCTCTCTCCAGCTTCCTCTCCCAGGAGGCGTGGCCCTCCTCCCATCCTCCCAAAGTGCCTGTTGTTTTCCTGTCTTGAACACTTGTCCTTTTCCTCAGACATCCCTCCTTCCTTCTTTCCCTCCCTAGGGCCTCCCTCTTTAGGGTCTAGTTCAGATGTCCTCATCACTCAGGCAGCACCGGCCTCTTCCTCCTCCTCGAGCTCCTGCTGGGACACAGTAAGACTGAATTGTGGTTTTATGATCACATCTGAACAGAGGCTCAATTTTATTCATCTTCCTAAGCCCAAGACAGAGATGTGCAAAGGAGGTTCAAGGGGTGGATATAAGAATGGTGGGATGGGCCAGGCGCCGTGTCTCAGGCCTGTAATCCCAGCACTTTGGGATGCCGAGGTGGGCGGATCACAAGGTCAGGAGATTGAGACCATCCTGGCTAACACGGTGAAACCCCCGTCTCTACTAAAAATACAAAAAATTAGCCGAGCGAGGTGGCAGGCACCTGTAGTCCCAGCTACTTGGGAGGCTGAGGCAGGAGAATGGCGGGAACCCGGGAGGCGGAGGTTGCAGTGAGCAGAGATTGCACCACTCACTCCAACCTGGGCGACTGAGCAAGACTCTGTCTCAAAAAAAAAAAAAAAAAAAAAAAAAAAAATGGTCGGATGGATGATGGATGGAAATGGGATGGATGAATGATGAATCAGATGAATAAATGGACAGATGGGTGGATGGGTGGGTGGGGAGGTAGGTGGGTGGATGGGTGGGTGGGGAGGTAGGTGGGTGGGTGGATGGAAGTGTGGGTGGGTGGGTGGGAGAATGGATGCATGGATGGATAGAAGTATGGGTGGATGGGTGGGTAAACTGGTGGACAGATGGATGGGTGCGTGGAAGGATGAATAGATGGATGGGTGGAAGAGTGGGTGGACAGGTGAAAGGAAAGTGGATGGGTGAAGGGTGGGTGGGGAGGGGAGTCTGTAGGAGCTTCCTCCTGGAGGCATCGTACCACCAAAGGAAGCACCTGCATCACCGCTGAGCAGGACCATCCACCGTGCTTGCCCCTCCACGCAAGCTCTCCTTTTCCATGACGTGCCATAACTTATTCCAGTGACCCCTCTGCCTTCACCAACCTTCCACTGTGCCCTGTGTGATTGGCAAACTTTGCTGTAGACCTCACTGTCCACTCCGAATGTCCCTTCCTGTCTTATGTGAAGCCTGGCTTTCTGGCCACACCACTGCCCCTGGGCGGTTACTGCTCTCCACCCCACATGCCTGAACCCCTCGCAGCCACCTGCCCTCCCTGCAGCAGTCCCTCTGGCCTGAACTCACAGCCGCCTGCCCTCCCTACAGCAGTCCCTCTGGCCTGAACCCCTCGCAGCCACCTGCCCTCCCTCTGAGGGTCCTGCTCTTTGGCGGCACCGCCCTCTTCCCCACTAAAGCTGTCATCAGCTGCACCCCCCGTCACTTCCCCTCATTCTCTGCTGACTGTAGCTCCTGGCTCACCATCCCCCCCACCCCAGCTCCTGCTCTTCTCCATGACTTCACCATCCACAGGGCTGACTCACCAGCACCCTGGCCTCTGAGATCCCCGTGCATGGTCCTCCCCTCTTCTCCTCCTCAGTCATTCAGCTCCAAGGGCGCACCCTGGACCTGGTCATTACCAGAGGCCGCGCCATCCCAAATGCATGTCTATCTCTCTCCCGCTTCCCCTGTTCCTGCTCCACAACACCACATCCTTCAGCCTCCTCAAAGCCCCCACTGCTTCCTCCCCACCCCTCGGTGCCCTCCTGGTGCTGCCCCGTCCTGGTGCTTCGGGTCCTGGTGCATGGGGTCCTGGTGCATGCAGTCCTGGTGCATGGGGTCTGCAGCCCATCCCTCTGCATGCTCCCTCACCTCTTGTCCTCCATCCCAACCCTGAGACAGCACGCGTCCCGAACAGAGCAACGCGGCAGCACAAGGCCCCCCCCGTGAGCTCCTCCCCCTCATTTTCCTGGGTGCACACAGTTCAGGGTGCTTCTTTCTCACTCTCAGCATCGACAGGGCAAAATCATGAGACAGAAACATTCCACTGGCCGGTGCGGTGGCTCATGCCTGTAATCCCAGCACTTTGGGAGGCTCAGGCGGGCAGACCATCCTGGCCAACATGGTGAACCCCATCTCTAATAAAAATACGAAAATTAGCTGGGTGTGGTGGTGGGCGCCTGTAATCCCAGCTACTCGGGAGGCTGAGGCAGGAGAATCGCTTGAACCCGGGAGGCACAGTTTGCGGTGAGCGGAGATTGCACCACCACACTCCAGCCTGGGACAGAGCAAGACGCCATCTCAAAAAAAAAAAAAAAAAAAGAAAGAAAGAAAGAAAAAAGAAACACCCCATCTTCCCACATCCCAGCCCACACTGCCAGCCAGGGCCCCAGAAATCTCTGACACGCCTGCCCCAAACCAGGCCCTCCATCGTGCCTAGGGCCCCCCGCCACAGATTTCTCTTCTGATCACCAGTCTTTATGCAATCATCTCCCACCGGTTTTGTTTTGAGATGGAGTTTCGCTCTTGTTGCCCAGGCTGGAGTGCAGTGGCGCAGTCTCGGCTCACCGCAACCTCCGCCTCCCGGGTTTAAGTGATTCTCCTGCCTCAACCTCCTGAGTAGCTGGGATTACAGGCATGCGCCACCGCGCCTGGTTAATTTTGTATTTTTAGTAGAGACGGGGCTTCTCCATGTTGATCAGGCTGGTCTCAAACTCCTAACCTCAGATGATCCACCCACCTTGGCCTCCCAAAGTGCTGGGATTACAGGTGTGAGCCACCACGCCTGGCCCATCTCCCATCTTAAAAACAAAACAAAATAATTCCTTGGTTCCACACTCTCTTCCAGCCACTGCCCCTTTTCCTATCCCCCTTCATTCCCCTCTGCTGGTCTCCCCTCATCCACCAGTGGGGTACAGCCCCCTCACTTCATGGAGCCACTGGGCGGGGCCTCCCATGACCTCCAGGCTGCAGGTCTAGTGGGCACACAGGGCAGGGAGCTGCGCATGCTCTCCCCTGGGCAGCATCTGTGACCTACCTCTCCCCACCTCCCCTCTGCCCGACACACAGTGCTGGGCACCACCGTCTCTCTGGAGTCCAGACACCTCCCAGGTCTCTAGCTGCAGCCAGGACTACTGTTTGCAACTTCACTTTTACGCATTCAGCTGCCCACTGGACTTGGACACCCCACAGACAACCGGCAGTCTGCGTTTCCAATGCTAAACTGCAGACACGCACTCCCTCCAGCCCCACCAAAGGCTCCTCCCTCCATAGCTCCCTCTCCCCAGATCCTCTCCCAGCCCATCTGTTGACAGACCACTGAAGCCTGTCAGGCTGGACACACCTTAGGGCCGGCCCCTGCTCTCCCACTGGGGCCAACACAACTGCACGCACCGCAGAGTGGTTTCCTGGGCCCTCTCTTGTCCTCCTCCAGGCCTCCCTCTAGGCCCCGCTCCCTGCAGTGAGTAATACTTGAAAAAGCACAAGCCTGATCACACTTGTGCTTCAGTCTCGTCAGTGCACTGGATTCCTCTGCACTCCCAAGAAAATCCAAACTCCTGGTCCCTGCCCCTCTCTCCACACCCTCGTGGTTCGTCCCCTTCGCGTTCACGGTTCCCAGCCACCAGACTGTCCTGTGCCCTCAGGCTGACTTCTCACGCTCAGGACTCAGCTTAGACATGGCCTCCTCACCCCTACAAAATAGCTCCGTCCTAGCCTCCCGGCTGCTTACGACATCCTTCCTGTCACAACTTGGAATTACTTATTTATGTGTTTGTTTAAGCTGTATCTGTCCATGTCCTCCACTAGGCAGTAAGTTTCTATTGGACCAAGACAGCTCTTTTTTATCCCACCCCATGCTTCCCACAGCACCCGGCACAGAGTAAAGTCTCAGTGAATACTCATTGAATGAAAAAAATGGAGGGATGGAAGAAGTATGGATGGATGGGTGGGTAGGTGGGTAGATGGGTGGAAGGGTAGATAGATGGATGGATGGGTAGGTAGGTGGGTGGGTGGGTGGGTGGGTGGATGGATGGATGGATGGAGGAGTGGATGGGTGGGTGGATGGATGGGTGAGTAGAAGGATGGATGGGTGGATGCATGGACAGACAGATGAATGGATGGATGGACAGGTAGATGAGTGGATGGATAGATGGATGGATGGGTGGATGGATGAGTGGATAGAAAGATGGATCAATAGATGGAAGGATGCATGGATGGGTAGATGAACAGAAGGATGGATGGACGGGCAGATGGAAGGATGAATGAATGGCTGGATGGAAGCATGGATGGAGGAAAGGTGGGCACATGGGTGAAGGGTGGATGGGTGGATGGTCAGATGGTTGGATGGATAGAAAGTAGATGGATGGATGGCTCTACAGACCTCTGAGACCTCAGAGACTCTTGTCAGAGCCTGACAAAGAGTCTTTTCCATTGGAAAAGATGCTTCCCATTTTACAGAATGGGCTCCCCGGGGCAGATTCAGGCTGCAGGCTGCCACGTCCAGAGGCTCTGTGACTGCCCAGCCCCCACCTGCAGCTCTGAAGGCGGTGCATCCTTCCTGCCTGGCTGCTGTCTGTCTCTGCCGTCCTTCCCTTCCCGCAGCAGGAAGCACTGTCATCCTGGCCTCTGCCGCGCTCCCCCTGCCTTCCTGTTCCTGGCCCGGGAACTGGCTTCTTCCTTCCCCAAGGCCCCGCAAAGCCCTGGCCCCCAAGCCTGCAGCAGCATGGTGGGGGCAGGCACCGGGCGGAGGTCAGCAAGGCCAGAGTGCACACCTCCCCTCCTCTGTGCTGTCCGCAGCCCCAGGACACCCTCCGGCCTTGGCCCACGGGGCCTTGGCGTCAGCCACAGGCGTGGCGGGTGTGAGAGCGGCACAGGAGGGTCCTGCACCCCCCCCCCGGGAAGTGCTGGCACCCCTCCTCGAGGGCCAGGCAGGGTGGGGAAATGTCCCATGGGTTAGGCGCTGGCAATGAGCGAGGCGGCGGGCAGCCAGCCGACTGCGACTGCCTCATTGGATCCTCACAGCAGCCTGGGAGGGAGAGCTCAACAGCTAGGTCAGCGAGTGAGGAAACTGAGGCTCCAGGCCTCACAGAAGCAGGCAGCCATACGGGAACCCAGTCTGGCTGAGTCCAGGATGGTCCCTGCCCCAGGACCAGGCTCCCCTCCAAAGGCCGGGGGCAGAGGCTCAGGCCAGACCCCAGCCCGGCCTTCCTCCTAGCCCCTAGTCTGAAGCCTCAGAGATCCCTGCAGGCAGGAGGGCCCACGTAGGAGGCACATGGCTGCCTGGTCCTGCGCCCCAGTGGCCTCCACCACACCCCTCCTTGGAGCCTGGCCTCCATCTGGCTTCACGCCCTGGTTGGCTGCAGGCAAAGCCCTTTAAGCTAATGATGCCATTTTTTTCAAAAGCTTCTTTCCTGAAAACGGAGGGAAAGCCCAGCCCAGCCCAGTGAGAGCTGCTGGCAGAGCCAGCCTTGCTTTCCTCCCATGATGTGTGAGCTGGGCCCTCCCGCGGCTCCACACCTGCATGTCCTGCATCCCTTGCTCCATACAGAATCCCTGTTTTCTCATCAGATCCTCTCTGGGCCCACCAGGATGGGACTGAGATGGGCCGGCTGTGCCACATCCTGGTGGGACAGGGTCCCGGCCCTCTCTACAGGGCAGCGTGGGTGAGGGCTGGCCTTAGTTAGTTTCTGGGAGCTGCCCTCAGAATGATGGCTGAGTCCACAGGGCATGGCTGGGCCCAGCTCCTGGTGCAGAGGTGAGGGGGCTGGCATGAGAGAGTGAGGGTAGAACTAGCCGCATCCTTGCAGCCCTGCCCCGCTCTTGCCCTGCCATCTCTCTCAACCACCACCCTGAGCGCCAGCCTCCCGGGCCCCTGCTCTCCAGCAGCCTCCTCCCTGCCTGGCTGAGCTGTGTCCTCTGTCCTCCCTCTCCCTCTGTGCCCGGCAAACTGTGGCCCCAGTTCCTCTGTGCCCAGTTGCAGGGCCTGTGAGGCTTGCCCTGCTGCCCCCAGCTGAGCATGTCATCCCCACTCTGGCCCTGACCCACAGCACGTGGAGGATCTGTGTCATCAAGCGGCTCTTGGGCTGGGGTGTCATCAGCCCATGGCTCTGTCCCCAGGCCCAGCACAGCCGGCACAAGGATGGCACTGGGATTATCCATGAGCTTGGGGCCCCTCTGCATTGGCAGAGAGCATGGCCCTGCTGTGGCCACCCTGGGCCCGGCCCCACTTCTCCCTCTCCCTGGGGTGCTTGGGAAGACAGGGGCTATGTGGCAGGCCTGCCGGCTGGACACACACTCTCTGGGCAGCTGAGTTCAGCAGGACAAGGCAGCCAGAAGCCAGGCTGCAGAGTGGAGGGAGCTGGTGGGGAGCAACGGAGCTGCTGGCTGAGCTGGGGCTGGGCAGAGAGGGTCACCTGAACCTTCTTTCTTCACTCCTGGGGCCAGGCCTCTGCAGAGACCTGGGGGGAGGCAGCAGGAGTGTCCTGTCTGGTGGCCCCCGCTAACCTGGCCAGTAGCCCCTGTGCCTCCAGAGCTGAAGGGGCTGTCGGTCCTCACTGCACATCCTGCAGGCCTGAGAGCTGAGCCCACACGCCGGGTTGGGCACCCCACACTTCTGCCGTCTGCTGTATGGTCTCGGGCAAATCATTTCCTCTCTCCAAGCCCCAGTTTTCCCACTTGCGAGAGATGCATCGGCCCCAACATCACTGGGAGCTACAGACCACAAACAACATGGGTAAGAATAAACTGTCGGCCGGGCGCGTGGCTCACGCCTGTAATCCCAGCACTTTGGGAGGCCAAGGCGGGCGGATCACGAGGTTAAGAGATTGAGACCATTCTGGCCAACATGGTGAAACCCCATCTCTACTAAAAATACAAAAATTAGCTGGGCGTGGTGGCGGGCACCTGTAGTCCCAGCTACTCGGGAGGCTGAGGCAGGAGAATGGCGTGAACCCTGGAGGCAGAGCTTGCAGTGAGCCGAGATCGTGCTACTGCACTCCAGCCTGGGCGACTGAGCGGGACTCCGTCTCAAAAAAAAAAAAAAAAAAGAAAGAAAGAATAGGCTGTCTCTGGTTCATGCACACGGATCCCTCTGCTCTCACCTGCCTCCTGAATGATTGGTTTGCTACAGCTGCTGTTTCACTCTGACCCTGTGTTGTCTTCAGAGCAAGGGGGGCAAGCCTCGCTGGTGGGAGGGGATTCATGGAAGTTGAAAGGGGCATTGTAGCTTGCTGGCCCAGGAGGAGGGCACACAGGCCAGAGTGCCCGTGACTTCGGGTCCTCAAGTAGATGGAGCAGATGGAGCATGGTGAGGGTGATGAGGCCGTGGAAGCAGACCCAGGTCCCCAGCCGGCCTCGGGCCTCTGTCCTGCTTGCTGGATTTACTCTCTCTCTCCATGGTGGCACACCAGGGGGCTTCAACCCCACTCTGTGCTCCCACCCTCCCTGACAGCTCTCCTGGGCTCCAGTCCTGGAGGACCCAGCCCTCGAGCCCAGCCCACATCCAGCACTGGGGAGGATGACTGGAGGCACGGAGCTCACAACTGTGCACCTGCCAGAGGAGCAAGTACCACAAAAAAAGAGAATTCCCAGCGCTGGCAAGAATGTGGAGAAGGAGGCACCCACACAGTAATGATAAAGAGTATCCATACACCGATGGCAAATTCTCCAAAGTCTGCTTTCCCAATACCTCCTGCCACAACAATAACAGCAGGCACTGAGCACTGTCCGTGTGCACACAGCCCTACGCACGTGTGCATTCCACACGCCTTCACACCCCTGCCTGCAGCAGCCTCCATATTGCCACTGTCCAGATAGGAAGCTAGTACACAGAGGCTAATGTGCTCCAAAATACATGACCATTAAAAGATTGTCTTGGGAAGACAGGACTATGGGAAGCTACTGTTTGTCCTACAGATGTCTATACTTTGCATTTCTGCATTTTACAAAATGTAATCATCTCTTCCATCAGTGCTGGAAACGCCGCTCTCCCTCCCACTAGGTTGGCTGTCAGAGTGATGCTCACCCACCAGACATTCCTGACCTCGCTCATCCCCCACAGCCAACTAGCCACCAAGTTGCCTCCATTCTGAGCTGAAATGGGCTCTGCAGACTGAGTAGGAGCTTGCTGGCCCAGGAGGAGGGCACCACGGGTGGGGTGGCTGGGAGTGCCAGGCCCCTGCCCCCACCTCTCCTCGCCATCCTGACCACACCTTGGTATGGACGCCTTCTGGCCGCAGAGCCCCTCCCGGGCATTCCAGGGCTGCTGTCGCTCCACTCTCCCTCCTCCCCACCCCACTGCTGGCCAGCCTCAACGGCTCTCCCCAGATCGCAGTACCAGTGTCTCCCCACTGGCCCAGTCCTTGCTCAGAGGTCAAAAGATCTTTCCAGAACACAAGTCCCTCTCCTGCCTAAAACCATCCCTCTCTGCTGCTTATGGGCAGAATCTGGCGCCTCCTTTGCCTCCTTGCCACCCACCCAGTGTGGCTCCAGACCTCCATGTGCCATAGATCTGGAACAGTCCCTCCCTACCTCTGACGTCTGAGCTCCTGTGCTGCTTCAGCATCTCACACTGAGGCTCCCCACCCAGGACTCCTGCACTTTTCCATAGTTCCATGGACTTTTCCATAGTTCTGCTGGCTCATTACCACTTTTAACAGTTCTTTCTTTCTTTTTATTTATTTATTTTTTTTGAGATGGAGTCTTGCCCTATTGCCCAGGTTGGAGTGCAGTGGCACGATCTCGGCTCACTGAAACCTCGGCCTCCCGGGTTCAAACAGTTCTCCTGCCTCAGCCTCCCGAGTAGATGGGATTACAGGCGCCTGCCACCACACCCAGCTAATTTTTCTGTTTTTAGTAGAGACAGGGTTTCACCATGTTGGCCAGGCTCTCAAACTCTTTTTTTTTTTTTTTTTTTTTTGAGATGGAGTCTCGCTCTGTCACCCAGGCTGGAGTGCAGTGGCGCCATCTCGGCTCACTGCAAGCTCCGCCTCCCGGGTTCACGCCGTTCTCCTGCCTCAGCCTCCCGAGTAGCTGGGACTACAGGCGCCGCCACCGTGCCCGGCTAATTTTTTGTATTTTTAGTAGAGACGGGGTTTCACCATGTTACTTCAAGACAAGGGCTTCTGTTTGTCTTTTCGCAGTGGCATTCCCAGCATTGGACTTGGTCAGCAATTTACCCGTGGCTGACTTTGAGGATCCAAGGGACAAAAAGACACCATAGGATGTGTGGGCAGGTGTGGGGGTGAGGGGGAAGAGGGCACAGGGTACCGGGAGGGTGGAGAGGCTGTGCACAGAGGGGCACGCCGGGCGAATGGTGGGCCTGGGGGAACTGTCTGCGACATGCTACTTTGGAAAGTCTCTGGGACAGCAAAGTAAAAATGGCCATGAGGTGGTTAGAAATTGAAGAGGCCATCTGCCCAGCCCTCTAGGGCATTCCCTGGAGAACGTGGACAGCGGCCTGTGTGCCTGCCCCTTCTTTCCCGCCCCTTCTTTCCCCCTTGGCCCCTGTGCTATTTGGAACCAGATACCAGACACCTTTTACCTCCCCGAAATAAGCCATCTATTATCTAGAGAGCCGTTTCACTCTTGTAGCCTTAATTTTCGAATCTCCAAAATAATAAGAATAATGTCTGTGTGACAAGGTTAAAACCTGTATACGTCCTGCTGTGAAGCAATCTGAGAAACCTTTTCACACTGAGGTGTGGCTCGCTGCCGGACACTCCACATCTGTGTGCGTGTGCACGCTTGCTGCTTCAAACAAATCCATCTCCATTTGGTAGAATTTAGAGGAGCTTTGAGGCCAGTGTGTTGAGCTGGGTGGTGATAAGGGCTTCCCTTAAACCCACCTGAGAGTCTGAATTTTGTGCTCCCAGAGGCACACTGAGCGGGAACGAAGCCCTCACCTGCCCTGGAAGGCCCGTTAGCACCCTGTCTGCCTGGAGTTCCCAGCAGGCTCCCAGAGGGCGTGTCCAGAGCGGGTGAAAGGCCATGGTGCCAGGGCTGGTGTGTGCAGTGAGTGTAGGCTGGGTGGACGTGGGGCTAGGGACGGCCTGGGACTCCAGCAGGAAGGGCCGGTACCACGAGCCCAAGAAGCTGGTGCTTATCTTGTGGGTGAGTGTGGCGGGGGGGGGGGGGCCTGAAGGCTCAGATTTGTATTTTATGGCAGTCCCTTTGGGGCAGAATGGAGACAAATTTCTGGAAGATGCTGGAAGCAGGGAGTGGCGATGAGGTTGAGAGGGGCTGGACCTGCAGGGAGCATGGGCTGCCTGAGTACCCCGTGGGGGTGGAGACCAGGAGGAGGGGGCCTGAGCAGATGCTGAGCTCCCAGCACAGGACTGCCGTGGGGCAGCCCGCTTTGCCACGCAGTTTCCCTGGCTTCCGTGGGGTCAGGACTCTGCTTGCTGGCCGGCAGGACGAGCGGCGTTATCAGACAACCCAGCTGGCGCAGAGGTGGCCCCCCAGTGCTGCTAAATCGGGGCCACCAGCTCCTGCCGCAGGAAGAGGGAAACGCAGCAGGATGTCCTCTCCTGTGGCCGACAAGTCCTTTCCCATGAACCCCTGCTGACCTCGCTGGCCACGTGGCGGGGCTCCCCGACTCACCACCTGGATCTGCCCGGGCCTGGCTGCAGGCTAGGGTGCTGCGGGCCTCAGACGGGGCCGGGAGTGTGCCTGCGGTGAGCCCCGTGCAGCCTGGCCAAGGCTGGCCCCTGCTCCCCCACCGGGAATGAATGCCCGCACCTTCCTGCTCCAGACTTGTCTCCTCAGTGTGACCGGAAAACCCGGATTCCAGAGGAAGCCAGTGTCTGAAAAGGATCGAAACTCAGGAATCCCCGGCTCCAGCTGGACACATTGACTGAATCTTGCTGAGAGTCTAGGGGGTGTGAGAGGCTCTCCAGACCCCTCTCCCTGCCCACCCCCAACTCTGAGCGGCATCTCAGAGGAACGTGGGGCACAGGCTACTCCTTGGCGGAGAGAAAACTGCCCTGTGGAGGAAAATACCCAAAAGACAGCAGGAGGGGAGTGAGCCAGACACAGAGAAGAACCTCCCCTTGCAGCTGACTTCACTTAATTTCCCTGGGTTCCCCCATTCCCCTCTGCCCCATCACACTCAAGTGCTCCCAACTTTCCTCCTTCCTTATCTGGCTGGCTGCAGCAGCTGAGGCCTCCCAGGAAATCCCACTGGACACCTCCACCCCGAGGCCCCGCTCCTCTTCCAGGGTCTCCCTTTGATAAACTATCCTTGAAGCCAGAGACCTGAGACTTCCTCTGTCCCCACCATCCCCAGCTGCTACCTGCCTCCACCCCAGTTTATCCCCTGGGTTATCCACTTGCAGTTCCTGTCTCCCCTGGACACCAGCCTCCTTGCTGCTGGCGCTGCCCCGTCTCCAGCCTCGTCTCCCCCACCTCCCATCCACTCCTCCCAGACTCTAGCCTCACTGGACGACTCACTAAGCCACATTCACCATCTGGACTTGCCTGCCTCTGAGCCTTCACGGGGTTCTTTGCCCTGTTTGGAATTCCCTGTCCTAGAGTTCTGGAGACCCCACCAGGAAGCCTTAGCTGGAAGCGACACTGCCTTCCTGTGCAGCTTACAGCCACCAGCTGGGCCTCACCAGGGCCCCTGAACACTTTCATCCCTGGGCGATAGACGTCTGATGGCATGTCTGTGTCCCTGCAAGGCACAGGAAACCCCTGCGGGATGGGGCCAGGTCCACGTCCTCCCTGGGCCACCCTGAACAGGCACTATGCTGGGGTCTTGCATAGAACTGCAGGCTGCTTCCCTGGGTCGGGGTGCTTCCCTGGGTCGGGGTGCCACTGCTGGGGGTCACGGTGGAGACTTCGCCAGACAGACCACACATCACACCTCACACCCTGTCTGGGCCCAGCCACGTGGGGCCGCTCTGGGAGGGCACAGGACCCCTTTAGCTACACTGGCTCTGTGCCACAGGCCTGGTGGAGGAGGGAACAGCACCCGCATTCGAGTCCTCAGAGCCTTGAGCTGCAGCAGAAGGTCCCCAGGCACAAGTAAAGGGGGCCTGGTCCCCACATCCTGCCTGCACTGACTTACATCCCTGGGCCACACATCTGTCCAGTCCTGGGCCTGTGTGACTCAGCTCACAGCAAGGGCAAACGTCCCGAGACCAGGCCACTCCAGATGCCCAGCAGACCCTGCTCTGGCATGTCCCTAAGCTGGCAGCCACAGTGCAGAGGTGCCAATGGCCTCTCTCTAGATGAAGCCCCGAGAGACATCTGCGACCTACCCTCTCCACTAGGGCAAGACTGTGGAACTGAAGTAGGAAACTGGGTCTTGGAGTCCAGCCCAAGCACACACAACCCACACAACCCCGGTGCTTGCCAGCGTATGCCATGGTTATGCTTGGGGAAACTGAGGTGCAAGGAGGGGAAAGGAGGGGGCCCAGGTCACACAGAAATGACTTTACGGGGGAGGCAGGACAAGTCCGGTTCTATGACCAACAGCACACGTTTAAGGGGTCAGCTTCAGGGTGCTCAGGCTTCCAGCCTGCTCCCACTGCAGCTGCCCTGACACCCGACTGCAGCTGAGGGCTTGTGCTCCCGCCATGGCATCCCCCATCAAGCTGGGGGCTCCCGGGGTCTTCAGCCTAGCAAGGGATAGAGCAAGGTGCAGGGCTCAGGGAGGGATGACCTCAGTCTCTATTGCCATCTCCCCACCAGCCAAACCCAGGTCCAGCCCAGGACACCCCTCTCCATGGGGCCCCCACTTACGCCCTCTCTCCTCTTCATAACTGGGTCGCTAAGTCACTGCACCTACTGCAGAAAATGGCCTCATCACCCTTCACCCCACATCCCGCCGTGCTCCAGCCGGGAGCACAGGACACTGGCCTCTCCTGGTTCTCCTCAGACCTGCAGAATGTTCCCTGGAAGCCCCCTTGCCTCTGGACCCCTCCTCCAGGGTCCCCTCCTGGGTCTCTCTGCTTCCTCTCCAGCTCCTCAGCTCAGCCTCAGACACTGCACTCAGGTGCCCATCCCATGTCTCCTCTTGGTTAAGTGTCTCCCATTCTACAGCCCTGCAGTCCAACCAAGCTCTAACAGCCACTCACAAATACATCCTGAGCACCTGTGAGAGCCTGGTCCTGGGCTGGGTCCAGGAGGGCCAAGGGCAGCGCCCTGATCTGACCTGCCCGACTCAGGGGCCCAGACAGATGTTCTCCTCCCTCCTCCCCTGGTTGAGCCAGACCTGTCCCCTCTCCTGGCCTCTGCCCTTCAGCCAGTGGACATACAGGTGGTGGGCAGAAGGCAGGCTTTGTCAGGCTTCCTTTGGGCCTCCTGGGGATCTTGGGGAAGTGACACATGTCCTTGCTCTAAGCTTCTCCATGTGTAAAATGAGTCTGACACTCCCTGTGAGAATTACAAGCATGTAAAGCCAGTATTTAATTCCTATGGTGTGCAGAAATGTTGAGGTCCCCATCGCTGGCTTCAGGGCTCCCGGCACTCCCCTTTCAGACACTGGAACCCCTGACCCCGCCCTTCCACCCTTTGATTTCCAGGGACACCAGCTCCGTGTGGACTCCCAGCTCATCTTCCCAGCTTCCTCCCTGACATCGCCATCCACTCCCTATCCTGACATCTCCATCCACTCCCTCTGCCCCTCCCTCATCCCCCCCAATCCCTCTCTCCAACCCCTCCGCCTCCGCCTCAGGTCTGGGTCCCTCCCCGCCAGAGCCACATTCCCAACACAAACCGAACCCCGCCTCTCCTGGGCAGGGGACCCTCCCGCGGGGCCCTCTGCTCCTCAGCCGGCCTTCAAGGCCCCTGTCCCCTCAAATCCGGGGACCCCTGGCCTTCCGCCCCTTCTGCCGCGCTGACAGCCCCCGATTCGCCTCCTTAAGATTCCTCTGAGGTCCCAGCGCGCACCTGCACCTGCACCTGCACCTGCACCTGCACCTGTCTGCCTCCTGCGCACGCGAGTCCCGGCCCCTGCGCTGCAGCCCCGGCCGCGGGAGGTGGAAGCCCGGCTCGAGCGCCCTCTGGGGGACCGCCCGCGAGCGGAGACGTCGGGCGTCGGGAAGTGCGCACCCGGTCTGGGGCCGGGATGGCCGGGATCTCCGGTGCGCGTGGGTCGGGCCAGCGGCGCGGCGCAGAGACCTCGCGGGGAAGCGAGGAAGGGCACGAAGGATCCAGGCTCAGCGCGCAGCCCGACGGGGCCCGGCTGGAGGACCCGGAGCCACCCACCGAGAAGCCGATTCGGGGCCGGGAGGGCGAACCCTGCGCCGAGGCGCGGCCCGGCCGCCCTGGCCCTGACCCGGCTGCAGTCCCCGCCCGCCCTTTCCTCATCCCGAGGTCCCGGGCCCCGAGCGCCGTGCTCCCTCAGGCGTCCGCGCTCCGGGGCCACCGTGTCCCCCGCCCGTCCCCGTCGGAGCGGTCTCAGCGCCCGCCCCAGGTGCGCGGTCCCCCTCCCCGGCCGGCCTCCTCCCCGGCGGCCCCGCGCTCACCGTCTAGGAGCCCCAGGCAGAGCCCCAGTCGCAGGCACAGCGCGGCGCCCCGCTGCATCTCCGGCCGCTGCGCGTGGGTCCGACCTGAGCGGCCGCGGCTCGGGGCTGAAAGTGTCGTCGCGGGCGCAGGCTGGCCCGGGGCGGGGCGGGGCGGGGCGGGGCGGGGGCCCGGGGAGGCGGGCCAGGGATTCAGGCCGCCCCCGCGCCCCCCCTTCCCCCCGGTCCCTCCCAGGCCGCCGCGGGGCGTCCGGTGCATCCACCCGAGCAGTGCGCGCTCTGCACCGCGGGGTCCGGGCCCCCTCCTGGGCGGCTCCGGGCGCGGGGACGCGGGTAACGCAGACGGCCTCGGTGTGCGCTCCGGAGGGAATGGAGCCTGGTGGGCAAGGGGCACAAAATGCGGCACGCGCCCTTTTCTGTCCTTTCTTTCCATCGATAAAATCCAGAGTAAGCAAAAAAGCAGTGCATGTAAAAATAGCAGTATGTTAAATCTTTGAAAATATTGGCGCCAGCCTGGGCAACATAGGGAAACCCAGTCTCAAAAATAAACAAATAAATAAATAAAATAATAAGCCGAGCTTGGTTGTGCGCGCCTGTAATCCCAGCTACTCGGGGGACTGAGGCAGGAGAATCGCTTGAACCCGGGAGAAGGAGGTTGCAGTGAGCCGAGATCGAGCCACTGCACTCCAGTCTGGGAGCCAGAGCAAGACTCCGCCTCAAAAAAACAAAAAAAAAAAGCAAACAAAACCCGTCCAGCAGTCTTTAACTACCTGCACAGTGGCGATGGACAGTGCCGATGGAAGCTGCACCCTTGAGCGGGACACCCGGGATAACCGACCCCCACCCTGCAGGCCTGGCCTCCAAGCTTTAGAACCCCCCCAAATGTTTTGTTCTCAGCTCAATCAGGACCCGCCCCCACCTTTTAAATAAAGCGACACTTGCTTTTGCTTTCTGACTTGGCAACCCTCTCACAGACTTCCGTTCTCTTTTCAGTTTGTCTCTAGATTTTTCCTGTTTAATAATAAAGCCCATGACCATGACTGTCTCATCCTCCCTCCCTGCTTTTCGTTTCATTCACATTTTCCATCCCCCCACCCCGCCCCCCAAAGCCCGTTCATCCTCGCCAAAAAGCAAGAGTAGATTTTCGATAACCACTACTAGCTCTCTCAAACCCAGGTAAGAATTGGCTATATTATTAAGCTGGAATCGCAAACCAGTGAGGATAGTTTAGAAAATTTAATAAATAAGGTTGGGGAAACTAGGTAACCAAATGATACATGAAGTTAGGTATTTATCAATCATAAATTGATTTTTTTTAGCTTTGAAAGATTTATTATGAGATGTAACACACTTATGGAAAGTACATAATATATCAGCATATTATAAACCTGAATTTTAAAGCAGCAAACATCTGCGTTTCCATTCTCCAGGCCAAGGGACATAGAATGACATCCCCACATCCCCTCACCACCCATCACAGACCTCTCACTAACCCCCAAACATGGCCACTACCCTGGCATTATCATTTCCCTGCTTTTCTTTATCATTTTATCACCAAAATATATGTTTTGCTTTTTTTTTCTTTTCAGAATATACTTTTTTTTTCCCCCTCAGACAAAGTCTCTCTCTTGCTGCCCAGGCTGGAGTGCAGTGGGACAATCTCACTTCACTGCAACCTCTGCCTCTGGGGGTCAGAAGATTCTCCCACCTCAGCCTCCTGAGTAGCTGGGATTACAGGAACCTGCCACCACACCCGGCTAATTTTTGTATTTTTAGTAGAGATGGGGGTTTAACCATGTTGGCCAGGCTGGTCTCGAACTTGTGACCTCGTGATCCGCCCACCTCAGCCTCCCAAAGTGCTGGGATTATAGACATGAACCACTGTGTCTGGCCCAGAATATACTTTTTTTTTTTTTTTTTTAAAGACAGGGTCTCACTTTGTCACCCAGGCTGGAGTGCAGTGGTATGATCTCTGCTCACTGCAGCCTTGAACCCCCCACCAGGCTCAAATGATCCTCCCACCTCAGCCTCCCAAGTAGCTGGGACCACAGGTGTGCGCCACCATGCCCCATGAATTTTTTGCATAGATGGGTATTCGCCATGTTGCCCAAGCTGGTCTCGAACTCCTGGGCTCAAGTGATCTGCCTGCCTCAGCCTCCCAGAGTGCTGGGATGACAGGCATGAGCTGCCGCATCTGGCCAGAATATGCTTTTAACATTTTAAAATTTACTTAGAGGACATAAGTGCAGACTTCTTAATTCATATATTGTGTACAGGTGAAGTCTGAGCTTTTAGTGCACCCATCACCTGAACAGTGGACACTCTACCCAAAAGATGATTTTTCAGCCCTTGCCCCTTTCCCTCCCTCTCTGCTTTTGGAGTCTCCAGTGTCTATTACTCCTGTCTGTGTGTTTATGTGTCCCTACTGTTCAGCTCACATTTTGCATGTTTTTTTTTTTTTTTTCACTTTATCTCAATGCATTCGTACCATTGATATTCTTTTGCTCAACACCATTAGTGGGATTCATCTATATTGATATGATAAGCTATATTTTGCTCATTTTTGTAACTTCATAGTTTTCCACAGTATGATACACCACAATTTGTCCATCTACTTTTTTTTTTTTTTTTTTTTGAGATGGAGTCTCGCTCGTTGCCCAGGCTGGAGTGCAGTGGCGAGATCTCGGCTCACTGAAAGCTCCGCCTCCCGGATTCATGCCATTCTCCTGCCTCAGCCTCCCGAGTAGCACCTGAGTAGCTGGGACTACAGGTGCCCACCGCCACCCCTGGCTAATTTTTTTGTATATTTAGTAGAGACGGGATTTTACTGTGTTAGCCAGGATGGTGTCGATCTCCTGACCTCGTGATCCACCCACCTCAGCCTCCCAGAGTGCTGGGATCATAGGTGTCAGCCAATGCGCCCGGCCTGTCCATCTACTATTAATGGAAGTTTGAGTGGTTACTAGTTTCCAACTTTTGCCACAACACTCTTGTATATGTTTCCTGGTGTACATATGCTGTCTTCAGCTTTGGTAGCCAGTGCCAAGTAGTTTTTCAAGTTATTTGTACTATTTTGCATGTTCCTAGCAGTGTAAGTAGTTACCATTGCTGCACACCTTTACCCACAGTATTTCAGGTTTGGTTTTTAAAATGTGGCCATTCTAGTCAGTTTGCATTGGCATCTCATTGTGGTTTCATTAGCCTTTTTTTTTTTTTTTGAAACAGAGCCTCACTCTGTTCCCAGGTTGGAGTGCAATGGTGCCATCCTGGCTCGCTGCAACTTCCTCCTCCCGGGTTCAAACAATTCTCCTGCCTCAGCCTCTGGAGTAGCTGGGATTACAGGTGCCCGCCGCCACACCCAGCTAATTTTTGTATTTTTAGTAGAGACGGGGTTTCACCATGTTGGCCAGGCTGGTCTCAAACTCCTGACCTCAGGTGATCCGCCCACCTCCACCTCCCAAAGTGCTGGGATTACAGGGGTGAGCCACCACGCCCCACTGAAAGATACTAATATTGATTTTACATTCATTATGTCTGCCTCAGACTCCCGAGTAGCTGGGATTACAGGTGTGTGCCACCACGCCCGGCTAAATTTTGTATTTTTAGTAGAGATGGGGTTTCGTCATGTTGGCTAGGCTGATCTTGAACTCCTGACCTCAGGTAATCTGCCCTCCTCAGCCTCCCAAAGTGCTGTGATTATAGGCGTGAGCCATCGTGCCCGACCTTGTGTTCGTTTAAAGAAACCATTCTCTATCTTGATGTCATGAAGATATTTACTTTTTATCATTTATAAATTTTATTTTTTTTCTTTCATATTTAGACCTATGGGCCCAGTAATTGCCTTTTCTGTGTAGGGTGAAGTAGGAGTATGTGTCGAGTTTCTGTCTTTCACCCCATGGGATATCTTGCTGTCCCATGACCATTATGAGAAGGTCATTCTTTCTACTCTTTTCTCTAGTTCCACCTCAGTCATAAATTAACGATCTACACTGATGGCTCATTTTCTGGGCTTTGCCTATTTTTGTACTGATACTGTCACCAAAACATCAGAGGTTCAGTCTAGGTCTGGCCACCCACCACACAGAAAGCCAGTGACAGAGGAGACAAGTATATTGTCAAGGAGGAACGTTTTAATCAGGTGCTGTGGCTGACAAATCCATCTCCCCGACCACCTAAAACTAGGGGTTTATATAGCAAGGAAGAAATGACACAATGTGTAACAAAACAAACTAAAGAGGGGCAAGGAAGCAATCATGATGAATGAAGGGTCTAGCATCTCATTGTCTGGATGTGGGGATCTGGTGATTTTCAGTTCTTTAATACTTTTTTTTTGAGAAGACTGAGGATTGTTTCCTGAGGAAGGAACTCAGCTAAAACAAATGTAAGGCTCGAGCTTTAAGACCAGAAGCATCCATTTATATATTTATCCAAAAAAAAAAAAAAACCAACTATCTATGGGACTATTGAATTGGTTTCAATACTACCATATCTTCATTACTTTAGTTATATAAAAATCTACATATCTGGAAGTGTAAGTCCTTCCAACCTGTTCCTCAAAAGTGACTTTGCAATTTTTCACAAGTTGAATTTTCATTTAAATTTTAGACTTATTTTTAATCAGTTTCCACACATGTATGATATGCTGGGATTTTGATTAGAGTTACAATTAATCGATGACCAATTTGGGGCAAATCAACTTTCTTTTAATGTATAAACATGAAGTATCTCTTCATTTTTATTTTTAATAGATGTGATGATTAATATTGAATGTCAGCTTGGTTGGATTGAAGGATGCAAAGTGTTGTTCCTGGTGTGTCTGTGAGGATGTTGCCAAATGTCAAAGGAGATTAACATCTGAGTGAGTGAACTGGGAGAGGCAGACCCACCCTCAGTGTGGGTGGCCCCCATCTAATCAACTGCCAGTGTGGCTAGAACAAAGCAGGCAGAGGAACGTGGAAGGACTGAAAGAGCGTAAATTTTATTTTATTTTTTATTATTATTTTTTTTGAGACAGAGTTTCGCTCTTGTTGCCCAGGCTGGAGTGCAATGGTGCGATCTCGGCTCACCGCAACCTCTGGCTCCCGGGTTCAAGTGATTCTCATGCCTCAGCCTCCTGAGTAGCTGGGATTACAGGCATGCGGCACCACATCCGGCTAATTTTGTATTTTTTGTAGAGATGGAGTTTCACCATGTTGGTCAGGCTGGTCTTGAACTCCCGACCTCAGGTAATTTGCCCGCTTTGGCCTCCCAAAGTGTTGGGATTACAGGCATGAGCCACTGTGCCCAGCCTCCTCCATATTTTTTAAATTAGTCTAGCTAATGGTTTGTCAGTTTCATTTATCTTGTGAAAAAGAAACTTTTTGTTTCATTGATCTTCTAAAAAATTATCTCCATTTTGTTTATTTCTGCTCTGATCTTTATTATGTCTTTCCTTTTTACTAATTTTGGGTCTGGTTTGTTCTTGTTATTTTGAGGTGTACTGTTAGGTTGTTTATCTGAAATCTTTCTATTTTGTTTTTATGTAGAAGCTTATTGTTACAAACTTCCCTCTTAGTATTGCTTTTGCAGCAACACTTAGGTTTTGGTGTGTTTCAATAAAATTTTAAATTACCCTCTTAATTTCTCCTTTGACCATTGGTCATTGAGGAACATGTTTAATTTCCACTTATTTGTACAGTTTCCAAAATTCTCTTATTATTGATTTTCTAGTTTTATTCCAGTGTGGTCAGCAAAGATACTTGATCTGATTTCAATTTGCTAGAATTTGTTGATACTTATTTTGTGGCCTAAGATATGGTGTATCCTGGAGAATGTTTATGTGCTGACAAGAAGAATGTGTATTCGGCGAAACCCCATCTCTACTGAAAATACAAAAAAAGAAAAAAAGAAAAAAAAATAGCAAGGCATGGTGGCTGGCGCCTGTAGTCCCAGCTACTCAGGAGGCTGAGGCAGGAGAATAGGGTGATCCCAGGAGGTGGAGCTTGCAGTGAGCCGAGATTGCGCCACTGCATTCCAGCCTGGGAGACAGAGGGAGACTCCATCTCAAAAAAAAAAAAAAAAATTAGCTGGGTGTGATGGTGTGAGCCTGTAATCCCAGCTACCCAGGCTGAGGCAGGAGAACTGCTTGAACCCGGGAGGCCATTGCACTCCAGCCTGGGCGACAAGGCAAGACTTCATCTCAAAAAAAAAAAAAAGAAAAAAAAAAAAAGAATGCGTATTCTGCAGCTGTTGGATGAAATGTTCTGTAAATACCAGTCATGTCCGTTTGGTCTAGAGTTTAGGTTTAACTGCAGTGTTTTTTATTGATTTTCTCTTGGGATCATCTGCCCACTGCTGGAAGTGGGGTGTCAAAGTCCCTACTATCATCGTAGTGCAGCTTGTTTCTCCCTTTAAATCTGCTAATATTGGCTTTCTACATTTGGGTGCTCTGGTATTGGGTACATTTATATTTATAATTGTGATATCCTTTTTCTGAATGGACTCCTTTGTCATAATATAATGACCTTGTTTGTGTCTTTTTACAGTTTCTGACTTCAAGTCTATTCGATCTAAGTATAACCACTCTTCTCCTCTTTCGGTTTCCATTTGCAAAGAATATCTTTTTCTATCCCTTCACTTTTGGTCTACGTGTGTTCTTACAGCTGAGCTTGGGCAGCATATAACTGGGTCTTGCCTTTTTATTTATTCAGCTCCTCGACATCGTTTAGATAATTTAATCCATTTCTATTTTAGGTTGTTATTGATAGGCCTGTACTTACTCCTGCCATTTTGTTAAATGGTTTTCTAGTTGTGTAGATCTTCTGTTTTCCTCCTCTGTGGTTTGACAGCTTTCTACTGTGGTACGGTTTGGTTCTTTCCTTTTTATTTTTTGGGTGCCTGTTATGGGCTTTTGCTTTGTGATTACTCTGCGATGACCCTGAGGCTTACGTAAAACATCTTATATGTATAACAAGTTAATTTAAGATGGTAATAGCTTAATTTTAATCTCATACAGAAACTCTCCATTTTTACTCTTCCTCCTCCCAGGTTTTACAGTTTTGATGCTGCACTTAATGTCTTTTGATGCAATGTATCCTTTGGCAACTATTGTTGCTTTATTTTATTTTATTTTATTTTATTTTATTTTATTTTGAGACAGAGTCTCGCGCTGTCGCCCAGGCTGGAGTGCAGTGGCGTGATCTTGTCTCACTGCAAGCTTCGCCTCCCGGGTTCACACCATTCTCCTGCCTCAACCTCCCGCATAGCTGAGGCTACGGGCACCCACCACCACGCCCGGCTAATTTTTTGTATTTTTCTTAGTAGAGACGGGTTTCACTGTGTTAGCCAGGATGGTCTCGATCTCCTGACCTCGATGGAGTCTCACTCTGTCGCCTAGCCTGGAGTGCAGTGTCGCTATCTCGGCTCACTGCAACCTCCACCTCCTGGGTTCAAGCGATTCTCCTGCCTCAGCCTCCTGAGTAGCTAGGACTACAGGTACGCACCACCACGCCCGGCTAATTTTTGTATTTTTAGTAGAGACGGGGTTTCACCATGTTGGTCAGGCTGGTCTCAAACTCCTGACCTCGTGATCCGCCTGCCTCGGCCTCCCAAAGTGCTGGGATTACATGTGTGAGCCGCCTCGCCCGGCCTATTCATTTATTTATTTTTAGACGGAGTGGCGGGATCTTGGCTCACCACAACTTCCGCCTCCCGGGTTCAAGCGATTCTTCTGCCTCAGCCTCCTGAGTAGCTGGGATTACAGGTGCACACCCCCACACCCGGCTAATTTTTGTATTTTTGGTAGAGACGGGGTTTCACTATGTTGGCCGGGCTGGTCTTGAACTTCTGACCTCGTGATCTGCCCGCCTCGGCCTCCCAAAGTGCTGGGATTACAGGTGTGAGCCACCGTGCCCGGCCTTAGTTATTCTTAAATAGATCTGACATTTGACCTCTGTTGTTTTTTAGTGACAGGGTCTTGCTCTGTCCCCCAGGCTGGAGTGATTAGTGATGCCCAGGATTTTTTTCATATGCTTGTTAGCTGTATGTCTTCTTTTGAAAAGTGTCTTTTCCTGTCCTTTGCCCACTTTTAAATGGGGTTGTTTGTTTTTTGCTTCTTAATTTGTTTAAGTTCCTATTTCTTATTTCAAAAATTTAAAATGCTCACGGAATGTACCGTCTTAACCGTTTTTAAGTATACAACTCAGTGGCATTAAGTAGGATCACACTGTTGTGCTAACGTCACCCCCATCCATATCTTCAGAGCTCTTTCCATCTTGCAGAATTGCAGCTCTATACCCGTTAAAAATAACTCTAGGCCACGTGGAGAGGCGCGTGCTGCGCCCGCGGAACAGCAGCCACAGCGGCCACAGCGGCCACAGCGGCCCAGCCCGGGAACCGCGGAGCAGCCGCAGGTGCTAAGGCCTGAGGTGGAGGCGCCGGAGGCTCAGCGGCCGGTCCCGGCACCCGCGCGGCTCCTTCCCTGCGCCGCGGCCGCTCCGCCGGAGGGTGGTCTCGTCCGTGCGCCGGAGCCGGGCGGAGCTCACCTGTTTGTGGTTTTTCCCATGACTGCCCGCCCCTCCTTCCTGCACCTGGTTTCTCTCGCCTTCTTGCTGGACGGTGGTGCAAGGGCGAGAAGGAACCAAGGGCACCGCCTTGCAGCTTGGGAAGTGGAGGGCGTGGGGTGGAAAAGAACCTGCACCGGACTCCTGTTCCCACCTTTCATACTAAGGAGCCTGGTTTCTTGCCCGGGGCAGGGAAGCCCTAATTTCCCTCTATCAGAGTCTTCGCTCACCCCGCTCCCCCACCCCCCAGTCCCCACCTCCCCTGTTCCCCCACCGCCCCCACCCTGCCTTCCCCACCACCACGCTTCCCCCCACCCTGCTCCCACCTCCCCCAGTCCCCACCCTGCTCCCCCACCGGCCTCGATTTTTTTTTGACTTTTTTTTGATTTTGATTGATTTTGTTTTTTGACGATATTTTGGATCTCGAAACTGATGATTTATTTTGATTTTGAACGGATGATGATTTTGATCGAGTTTGATTTTGATTTTGAACATTTGATTTTGACGAGTGATTTGATTTTGATGGGTTTTGATTTTGAATTTTTGATTTTTCGGCTTCGATTTTGAAACTTATGAGTTTCGGATTTTGAAATTTCGATTGAGTTTTTGATTGATCTCGATTTTTACGGATTTTGTCTTGATTTATTTTTGACTTTTTCTTTCGATTTTGTCGATTTTTGAGTTCGATTTGAGTTTTTTTGACTTCGAAACTTGATTTCTGAAATTTCGGATTTTGATTTTTTGATTTTGAGCCTCTGATTTATTGTTGATTTATGATGATGATTTCTCTGGATTTTGAAAACGGATTTTTGATTGAGTTTTTGATTTTGATTTTGCGGAAAGATTGATTGTTTTTTTTTTTTGATTTTGATTTCGGAAATCTGATTTTTGATTTTGAAACTTTGATTTATTTTTGATTTTTGAACTTTATTTTGATGGATTTTGATTTTTGATTTTTATTTTTTGTTTTATTTCGATTTTTCGGATTTTGAGTTCTTTTGATTTCTGGTTTTTTGATTTTGAAACGATTTCCGGATTTCGGATTTATTTTGTTTTGATTATTGAGGATTTTGAGGAGTTTTTGATGAAAAGAGTTTTCTGATTTCCGGATTTTGAAATCCTGGGATTTCAAAATGATTTTGATTTTTGCAGTGAGCCAAGAGATCCTGCCACTGCATCTCCAGGCCCGGGCGACAGAGTGAGACTCTGTCAAAACAAACAAAATTAGCAGCTCTGCTACATGAACACTAACCAACCTGACAAAGCAAGAACTCAACCCCTTTTACAATAGCTTCAACAATAAAATAAATAAAATAAAATAAAATAAAATAAAATAAAACACTTAGGAATATACCTAAGCAAGGAGGTGAAAGATCTCTACACAAGGAAAACTGCAACACACTGCTGAAAGAAATCACAGACGACACAAATGGAAACACATGCCATGCTCATGGATGGGTAGAATCAATATTGTGAAAATGACCATCCTGCCAGAAGCAATCCACAAATTCAATACAACTCCCATCCAAATACCACCATCATTCCTCATATAAATAGAAAAAACAACCCTAAAATTAATATGGAACCAAAAAAAGAGTCCACATAGCCAAAGTGTGTCCTGTTTTTAAAGGTTTATCTTGTAGAGACAGGGTCTTGCTATGTTGCCCAGGATGGTCTTGAACTCCTGGGCTCAAGCGATCCTCCTGTGTTGTCCTCCCAAAGTGCTGGGATTACAGGCATGAACCACGGTGTCTGGTCATGTTGAACTATGGTTACAAATCCAGCAATAAATCTTACATGGTCATGATGTATAGTCTCTTTAATATGCTGCTGAATTAAGTTTGCCAGTATTTTCTTGAGTTTTTTTTTTTTTTTTAAGGCAGAGTCTTGCTCTGTCCCTCAGGCTGGAGGACAGTGGTGCGATCCCAGCTCACTGCAACTTCCTCCTCCCGGGTTCAAGCAATTCCCTTGCCTTAGCCTCCAAAGTAGCTGAGACTACAGATGTGTGCCACCACACCCAGCTAATTTTTGTATTTTTAGTAGAGAGGGGTTTCACCATGTTGGCCAGGTGGGTCTCGAACCCCTGACCTCAATTGATCCAACCCCCCTCGGCCTCCCAAAGTGCTGAGATTATAGGTGTGAGCCGCAGTGCCTGGCTTGTTGAGGATTTTTGCATCCTTACAAAACAAGGTTTGTAAGGGATATTGGTTTGTAGTTTTCCTCAAGTGTCTTTGGCTTTGGTGTGGGTCATGCGGGCCTCGTAGAATGTGTTAGGAAGTGTTTCTTCTACAATTTCCTGGGAAAGTTAGAATAGGATTGGTATTAATTCTTTAAATGTTTGGTAGTATTCACTGGCAAAGCCATCAGGTCTAGAACTTTTCTTTGTTAGAAGATTTTCGATTACTGATTCAATTTTCTTACTATAGGTCTGTTCAGATTTTCTATTTCTTCGTGGTTTAGGGTTGATTCTGTGTTTCTAGGAATTTGTCCATTTCATCTGTGTTATCCAATTTGTTGCTGTACAATTACTTATGTTGCTCTTGCATAATCCTTTTTATTCTGTAAAATTGGTACTGATGGCCTCACTTTCATTTCTGATTTTAGTAATGTAATTCTTCTCCCGTTTTTCCTTAGCCCATCCGGCTAAAGTTTGTGATTTTGTTGATAATTTTGAAGAACTAATTTTTGGTTTTGTTGATTTTTCTCTGTGATTTTTCTATTCTCTATTTTCTTTATCTCAGCTTTAATCTTTTCCTTCTGCTAGCTTTGAATTTAGTTTGTCCTTTTCCCACTTATTTAAATGATCACATTGTTGTTGATTTGAGATTAAAAGGATCTAAATGTTTATTGCTATAAACTTTCCCTCTTAGCACGGCTTTGGCTCCATCCATAAGTTTTGGTGTGTTGTGTTTTTTTCCCTTTGTGTCTGTTTCCTAACTTCCCTTGCGATTTCTTCTTTGATCCATTCATTGTTTAAAAGTGTGTAATTTCCATAAATCTGTGAATTTTCCAGTTTTCCTTCTGTTATTGATTTCTAACTACATCCTGTTCTGGTTGGAGAAGATATTTTGTATGATATGTACCTTTTAAAATCTTTTGAGGCTTACTTTGTATCCTAACATATGTTGTATCCTGGAGAATGTGCCATGTGCCCCTGAGAATAATGTATATTCTGTTGTAATCGGGTGGATTGCTCTGTATATGCCTGTTAGATCTACTTGGTTTGCTGTGTTTTAAAATTCTCTATTTCCTTATTTATCTTCTGTCTGGTTGATCTATTTATTAATGTGAGTAGGGTATTGAATTCTGCAAGTATTATTGTAAACTGTCCACTTCTCCCTTCAGTTCTGCCGACGTTTGCTTCTTCATATATTCTGGGACTCAGTTACTGGGTGTATATATTTGTAAATGTTGTATATTCTTGATGTACTTACTCTTTTTTTTTTTTTTTTTTTTTTTGAGACAGGGTCTGATTCTGTCACCCAGACTGGAGAGCAGTGGTGCACTCATGGCTCACTGCAGCCTTGACCTCCCAGGCACAAGTGATCCTTCCTCCTCAGCACCCCCGACTGGCTGGGACTGCAGGTGTGCACCAGCATATCCAGCTGATTTTTTTTGTATTTTTCTTAGAGACAGGGTTTCGCCATGTTGCCCAAGCTGGTGTTGAACTCCGGGGCTCAAGTGATTCGCCTGCCTCGGCCTCCCAAATTGTTGAAATTGCAGGCACGAGCCACCATGCCCAGCCACATTTATTATTATTATTAATATTATTATTTTAATCAACATCTAATGTACTTCTTTGTCTCTTGTAACAATGTTTGACTCAAAGTTTATTTTGTTTGATATCAGTATAGCCAACCAGCAAACTTTCGGTTACCGTTTCTGTGGAATATCCTGTTCCATCTTTTCACTTTCAAATTATTGGTATCTTTGGATCTAAAGTGAGTGTCTTGTAGACAGTGTATAATTGGATCATGTTTTTACCCTTTCTTTCAGTCTCTTTCGATTGCAGCGTTTAATCTTTTACATTTAATTACTGATAAAGAGGGACTTACTTCTGTCATTTAAAAATTTTGTTTACTGGGGCCGGGCGCGGTGGCTCACGCCTGTAATCCCAGCACTTTGGGACACCAAGGCGGGCAGATCACGAGGTCAGGAGATCAAGACCATCCTGGCTAACACGGTGAAACCCTGTCTCTACTGAAAATACAAAAAATTAGCCAGGTGTGGTGGCGGGTGCCTGTAGTCCCAGCTATTCAGGAGGCTGAGGCAGGAGAATCATTTGAACCTGGGAGGCGGAGCTTGCAGTGAGCCGAGATCACGCCACTGTACTCCAACCTGGGCAACACAGCAAGACTCCATCTCAAAAAAAAAAAAAAATAATAATAATAATTGTGTTGACCGGGAGCGGTGGCTCACACCTGTAATCCCAGCACTTTGGGAGGCTGAGGCAAGTGGATCGCAAGGTCAGGAGTTCAAAACCAGCCTGACCAACATAGTGAAACTCTGTCTCTACTAAAAAAAAAAAAAAAAATTTGCTGGGCTTGGTGTTGGTTACCTGTAGTCCCAGCTACCTGGGAGGCTGAGGCAGGAGAATCTCTTGAACCTGGGAGGTGGGGGTTGCAGTGAGCCAAGTTCACACCACTGCATTCCAGCCTGGGCAACACAGAGAGACTCTGTCTCAAAAAAAAAAAAAAAAAAAGAAAAAATTGGGCTGGGCGCTGTAGCTCATGCCTGTAATCCCAGCACTTTGGGAGATCGAGGCAGGTGGACCACCTGAGATCAGAAGTTCAAGACCAGCCTGGTCAACACGGTGAAAACCCGTCTCTAGTAAATTTTTCTTCTCAGTCATTGTGCATTTCAGTTCCAGAATTTTGGGGGGCTCTTTTTAGGTTTTCTATTTCCTTATTGACATTTCCATTTTGATCTTGCGTCTTCTTGACTTTTTCCACCTTTCTCCACAGATTCTTTTGTTTGTTTTTTTTTTTGAGGTGGAGTCTCACCGTGTTCCCCAGGCTGGAGTGCAGTGACATGATCTTGGCTCACTGCAACCTCCGCCTCCTAGGTTCAAGCGATTCACCTGCCTCAGCCTCCTGAGTAGCTGGGACCACAGGCGAGTGCGCCACCATGCCCAGCTAATTTTTGTATTTTTAGTAGAGACGGGGTTTCACCATGTTGGTCAGGCTGGTCTTGAACTCCTGACCTCAGGTGATCCGCCCACCTCAGCCTCCCAAAGTGCTGGGATTACAGGTGTGAGCCACCGCACCCAGCCTCTCCACAGATTCTTTTTGTTCTTTGAATACACACACACACACACACACACACACACACACACACACACAGATATATATATATATATATATAGAGTCTCACTCTGTTGCCCAGGCTGGAGTGCAGTGGCACGATCTCGGCTCACTGCAATCTTTGCCCTCCGAGTTCAAGTGATTCTCCTGCCTCAACCTCCCTAGTAGCTGGGATTACAGATGCCCACCACCGCGCCCGGCTAATGTTTTGTATTTTTAGTAGAGACGTGGTTTCACCATCTTGGCCAGGCTGGTCTTGAACTCATGACCTCATGATCCACCCACCTCAGCCTCCTAAAGTGCTGGGATTACAGGCGTGAGCCACCGCGCCCAACCTCTTTGAACATGTTACAGACAGTTGGTATGGAGTCTTTGTGTAGTGGATTCTCTCCCAGGTCTTTTTCAGGGACGGTTCCTGTTGGCCTGTTTTTTATTTTGAATGGGCCATCCTTTCCTGTTTCTTTGTATACTCTTGTGGGGTTTTTTGGTCAAGAACTGGACATTTGAATCTAATACTTTAGTGACTCTGAAATCAGACTTTCCCGTTTCTTCAGGGTTTGCTGTTGTTTGCATTTGTGTTTGTGTTTGTGCTTTTTTGGTTTTGAAATTGTTGTAGACTGTCCTGGAGCCAAGGCTCAGCTTGAGGTGTGACTATAAGGTCTCCTCAGGCCTTTTCTGGAACCAGACCTTCCCCTGGGCGTGCTTGTAACTTTCTAATTCCCCTGCATATGCAGTTGCTTTTGAATGTCCTACTTTTTATTGTCTGGTTCCAAGAAGGGGAAATAGAGAGAAATCAAGGAGGAAAACGTCACCAGTCCTTTAAGTCCCCTGGAAGTCACTTTAGCCAGCAAGGGAGGAGGGGCTTGTAACAATGGGAGAAGGTGGCCGGGCGCGGTGGCTCACACCTGTAATCCCAGCACTTTGGGAGGCCGAGGCAGGCAGATCGTGAGGTCAGGAGATGGAGACCATCCTGGCGAACACGGTGAAACCCACCTCTACTAAAAAATACAAAACCTAGCCGGGCGAGGTGGCGGGCGCCTGTAGTCCCAGCTACTCGGGAGACTGAGGCAGGAGAATGGCGTGAACCTGGGAGGCGGAGCTTGCAGTGAGCCGAGATCGTGCCACTGCACTCCAGCCTGGTGACAGAGCAAGACTCCGTCTCAAAAAAAAAAAAAGAAAACAAAAAACCAAAATCAATGGGAGAAGGTGCAGTAATAAGGGTTGCTACCTCTTTGTCGGTACTTCTGCGATCAGATGAAGCAGTGATCGGAACAGA
Organism: Papio anubis; assembly: GCF_008728515.1. Classification (NCBI taxonomy): domain Eukaryota; kingdom Metazoa; phylum Chordata; class Mammalia; order Primates; family Cercopithecidae; genus Papio; species Papio anubis. The sequence continues at coordinate 173,242,395 of NC_044980.1, forward strand.
TACTCAGTATCTGGAGGACGGGGTCTCTTATGCCTACTCTGGTTCCTGATACCGATTTGTAAGCCGCTCCAGGAACATGTGCACGGTTGCCTGCAGTGGGGATGAGGCTGCTCCAGGAACATGTGCACGGTTGCCTGCAGTGGGGATGAGGAGTGGGGAAAAGGCAGCTGCAACGATGCTAAGAGCTCACTGACCAAAATTAACCACAATGTACCATCTGAGTCTTTTCCTGGAAGTTGCCTTCAATGGACTTCAGAGCTCCAAAATAGCTACATCAGACAGATTCTGTGAGTATTATTGTCTAGGTGAGGAGAGAGATTTCTCAGGCTTCCTGTGCCTCCATCTTCCCAGAATTCTCTTCTTGGTCATTGTATTTTTAACAAGGCTTCTAAGACCATTCACCAGGGGAAGAAATGGCCTCTCCAACAAATGGTGCTGGTACCACTGGATAGCCATAAGCAATGAAGTTGAAACTTTACTTCACACTACAGACAAAAATTAACTCCAAATGGATCAAAAATTAACTCAAGGCCTAAATGTAAAAGTGAAAACATAAACTTTTGAGGAAAGCCAAGTAGTAAATCTTCATTTGGCAATGGAAGCTTAGCTCGGATATGCAAGAAAAGAAAAATGGCATGCAGGAAAAGAAAAAATGGTTAAGTTGGACATCAAAATTAAGACATTTTTGTGCATCAAAGGACATTGTACATTTAAAAAACCATGGAATGAGAGAAAATATTTGCAAATCAAATGTTTGATAAAGAACTTTATCTAGAATCTATACAGAACTGTTACAACTCAATAATAAAAAGACCACAACTCAATTAAACATGGGCAAAGAATCGTAATAATTTCTCCAAAGAAGATGTGCAAATGGCCAAATCAACACAGGAAAAGAGGCTCAGCATCGTTATCCGCCAAGGAAATGCAAATGTAAGCCCCGAGACACCACTTTATTCCTACTAGGATGACCATAAGCCAAACAATGGGAAATAAACATTGTTGGCAAAGATGTGGAGAACTCAGTTCTCATCTGCTGCTAGTGGGAATGGTAAGTGGTACAGTCACTTTGGAAACATTATGGCACTTCCTCAAAACGTTGAACATCAAGTTACCATATGACCCAGCAATTTCCCTCACAGGGGTATATAGAGCCAGGAGAAATGAAAATGTAGGTCCACACAGAAATGTGTGCACAAATGTTATAGCAGCATTGTTCAGAATAGCCCAAAGATGGAACAATTCAAATGTCCGTCGACTAGTGAATGGATGAATAACATGTGGTATATTCACACAGTGGAATAGTCTCACATGATAAGGAATGAGGAATCTTGAAAACATTATGCTAATTGAAATAAGCCAGTAGGGGCTGGGTGCGGTGGCTCACGCTTGTAATCCCAGCACTTTGGGAGGCCGAGGCGGGTGGATCACGAGGTCAGGAGATCAAGACCATCCTAACTAACACGGTGAAACCCCGTTTCTACTAAAAATACAAAAAGTTAGCTGGGCATAGTGGCGGGCGCCTGTAGTCCCAGCTACTCAGGAGATTGAGGCAGGAGAATCGCTTGAACCCAGGAGGCGAATCTTGCAGTGAGCCGAGATTGTGCCACTGCACGCCAGCCTGGACAACAGAGTGAGACTCCATCTCAAAAAAAGGAAAAAAAGAAGCCAGTCTCAAAACAAAACAAAACAAAACAAAACAAAAAACTCACATATTATACTAGTTCATTTGTATGAAATGTCCAGAGTAGGAAAATATGTAGAAAGTAGATTACTGGTTGTTTATTGGTTTGGGTAGGGGGAGGGGATGGAAGCATAGGGGAGTGATACCTAAAGAGTATAGGGTTTCTTTCTAGTGACAGAAACATTCCCAAATTGATTGTGGTGATGGTTGCACCACTCTGTGAATACACTGAAAGCCACATTAAGCATATGGTATGTGAATTATATCTCAATAAAGTTGTCACCAAAAAATTGACAGCACAGTTTACGCAGGTGAAATAGTTAAGACATACATAAACAGTACAATAAATGTGGCATTTTACCCCGAGTAAGACCTCAAAGCTGCTTGTTAAAGTGGTTGTTGGAAGGGCTGTAGCTCGTGGTTTACTGTGAGGTGATGGAAGGGAGGTTATCTGAAGTTGGATGGGGTGGAAGTTTGTCCTGCCAAATATGCATGGCTGTGGCTCATAACACACACAGTTGGAAGTGTGTGTGTGTGTGCTTTTTGTGCATTTCCACATTGCTTGATCAGCTGGACTGGGCATAATTTTCTGCATGCATGTAGTGTTTTTGGCAAATGAAATCATGCATGAACAAATGCAAAAGTCACATTATGCTCAAGTTCCCTCAAATATATCAGTGCATTGAATAAAATTCCAATATTTATTTATTTAGAGATGGAGTTTTGCTCTTTTCACCCAGGCTGGAGTGCAGTGGCACGATCTTGACTCACTGCAATCTCGGCCTCCCAAGTTCAAGTGATTCTCCTGCCTCAGACTCCTGAGTAGCTGGGATTACAGGTGCCTGCCACCACGCATGGCTAATTTTTCTATTTTTGGTAGAGATGGAGTTTCGCCCTGTTGGCCAGGCTGGTCTTGAACTCCTGACCTTAGGTAATCCACCTACCCTGGCCTCCCTAAGTGCTAGGATTATAGGCATGAGCCACCGTACCTGGCCCTAATATTTAAAACACATATTACAGCATAACTGACTGTAGCTGTGCGTTTATATTTAAAATGTCTCTTGGCTTAAGAAAACAGACCAACAATCTTCGACTTTAGTCCATTTGCATTTAATGTAATTACTGATATATTTGGGTTTACATCTGCCATATTATTATTTGTTTTCTATTTGTTTCATCAGTCTGTTGTTCATTTATTCCTTCCTTCTTAATTTTTATGGATCCATCAAGTGTTTTATTATTTTTTCTCTTCTATTAACGTGGTAGATAGCAAAGACGGCCACCACGCCTTACTTCTCCTTATATTCATGCACTTTTACAATGTGCGTTTGTAGCTTCTCCTGTTAAGGATGGAAGTCAGGGGCCAGGCGTGGCGGCTCACGGCTTTAATCCCAGCACTTTGGGAGGCTGAGGTGGGTGGATCATCTGAGGTCAGGAGTTTGCCACCAGCCTCTCCAACATGGTGAAACTCCGTCCTCATTACAAAATACAAACTTAGCCGGGTGTGGTGGTGGGCATCTGTAATCCAAGCTACTCGGGAGGCTGAGGCAGGAGAATTACTTAAACCCAGTAGGCAGAGGTTGCAGTGAGCTGAGATCGCGCCACTGCACTCCAGCCTGGGTGAGAGAGAGAGAGACTCTGTCTAAAAAAAAAAGGAATTGAAGTCAATTTCTCCTCCCTTTGAAAAAGAAACAGCCTCTTACTTTAGCCAAGTTAATTTAATTCAGCAAAAGTGACAATGTGAAGACCTTGTCCCTTTAGAATCTTACAACTTTGCCACTGCCATATGTAGCATGCCCAGGGTAGCCTGCTGGAGGATGGGAAAGTGGAGGAGGATCACAAAGCATGAATGACTCAACGATGAATTTCAGATTAAATGTTCTAAAATGCAGAGCAGAGCAAACATCCTGACAACTGGAAGACTCTTGATTTGCAAGTGCTAGGTGGTAGACAAAGAAACACTTTTGCTTTGAACTCTGAAAAAGTTAAGCTTGGAGGACTCGGACCACAGAGTTTATAAAATGAAGGCATGAAGTAGGAAAGGAAGCAGCTATGGCATAAGAGCCACTTCCCCTGGGAAAGTTGTGCATGCCACAGCTACACAGGAAGAAGAGAATGACCCGGGGCCCTAGGAGCAGGCAGGTGAGGCATGGGTCGTCTAAGGGACTCTGTGTTCCCAGTACTTGGGCCTTGGCCCAGGAAGACACAAGGCTTGTGACAGTGGGTGGAGGGCCGGGCATGGTGGCTCACACCTGTAATCGCAGCACTTTGGGAGGCCGAGGCGGGCGGATCACGAGGTCAGGAGATCGAGACCATCCTGGCTAACACGGTGAAACCCCATCTCTACTAAAAATACAAAAAACTAGCTGGATGTGGTGGCGGGCGCCTGTAGTCCCAGTTATTTGGGAGGCTGAGGCAGGAGAATGGCGTGAACCCGGGAGGCGGAGCTTGCAGTGAGCCGGGATTGCACCACTGCACTCCAGCCTGGGCAACAGAGCGAGACGCCATCTCAAAAAAAAAAAACAAACAGGCAGTGGGTGGAGGACATCTCAGGCTGTAGAGACAGTGCTGTGTGTGCTTGGGGCTTATCACATGAGCACTGCACAGAACCCGACACCCAGCACAGGGCTGGAGCACCTGGCCCATGGAGAGCAGACATTTGAGGGCCAAGGGAAATGGCCACAGTGATAGGCCCAAGGAGGCCTCCCGGAGAAAGCCCTGCTCAGGGCAGGCTGGGCAGCTGGAGAGAGGTCTCTGGGCCAGTCCCCACAGCACACACCCCGCAGCTTCGGCCTAGCAGAGCATCAGACCGGCCACACTGGGATGGTCAAAGACAGAGGAGACCCCAGCCCTTTCTGGTGCTGGAGAGTGAACTCTGGGGAGCCTGTGCAATGTCCAGACTTAGATCACTCAGATAGGCTGGGAGACAGTGAGGGTGGGGGGAAGCTGGACACACACCATCGGCCCACGGGAGCCCGTGCTAGCCTGGGAGGCTTTGCGATCTAATCTAGAAACAGCTGAACAAACTGTAGGCACAAGTTTGTTTGTTGACACCATCTGTGGAAATGAGGGGTGGTGTTGACAGCAATTTCATTCATTGATGGACAAAGGACTTCTGTGCCTCTGAGTTGTAATGTGTCAATGTCAAAACCTCCACATTGTTGTGAGAGAGGAAAAAGCCCCAAGAGGGGTTTTGGCCACATAATAGACTACGCAGAGGGGACTCCCACGGCCATGGAGTGAATGTGGTCGGTTGTTGGGTACTGAGGTGGAGAGATGGCCGTGAGCTATCGTTGGGTGAAAAAGGCAAGTGACAGAACTCGAGGGGCAGTGTAATCCCCTTCCAGTGAGAAAGAGGAGAGAAAGCAGAAAGGAAGGGAGGAAGGGAGGCAGGCAGGCTAGAAGGAATGAATCTGGGGGCCTGCCAGTTGAGCCATCTGCCCTGTGGTCAGGGCAGCTGCCAGCCCAGGCTCAGGGTGCCCATCTGAATAAAGGAAGAGGAAGACTCAGGCAGTCTGCGGCACCCACAGCACCCCACGGCCCAATCTCATTCCATCCCCACAACCCAGGGCACGCCAGTGACTGACTTCCTTCCTCCTGAAATCGGCCCCTAGGGATAGGAGCCCATCCTCAGACATCTAAAGGGCTCTGTGGGAAACAGGGGTTGAGTCCTTCTTCCTGGCTCTCGGGACAGATTCAGACACCATGCACCAAAAGTTCAAGGTGGTTCCATGTTATTTGAAGCAACGTGTTTTTGAAGATCCTACACAATTGAATATGTACATGGATCAAGACTAATCTTTCACTTGGGGTGTGTGTGTGTGTGTGTGTGTGTCGTATCTTTCCACTTTAAGACCGTCTTTCATTTTCTCCACGACCTTGTGTCTGCTGCCTCACAGATTCTCAGACACTGACCTGTGTGAGTTTCTCAGCGCCTGCACCAGCGCTGCTGCTTAACGCATGCCCATCTTTCACTGTGATAAGCGCCGAAAAGCAGTGTGCCCACGGAAAGCACTTGCAGACGTGAGCTGCTGGGACACAGCTGCCAGGGTGCAAGACACTGAGGAAGCAACTGTGGCAACAATTTGCGGACTGCCTCCATGGCGCCACCGTGTGACCAAATTGTGTCATGTGTCCACACGCCTGAGACCTGTCATCTTGAAGATCACTCCTCCAAGCAATTTAAAAAAAAATTTGAAGTGAGAGATGTTATCTTCAAAAATTGTGCACAGAGTGAGAGTGGCATGCAATTTTAAATTCACATAATTTATGCGGATAGAGAATAAGAGCACACCAGGAGAAACGAGAGCTTAGTTACAGGAAAAGCTAGAGGGCCCGGCTTCTCTTCCACCTGTGACGGGATGCTTGTACCCAGAGAAGAGAACTTCCCCTCGGAGGAGGTGACAGCTCCAGTCATGACGGCTGTGCTGGACGGATGCTGCCTGCGAGAGCCTCTGTGTGGAGGGCTCCGTGTGTGGACTGACTTACTTTTTAATTCCACAGTTATTTATTTTGCTCCTGCCTGGCTGGCACTCAGGAGAGAGAGGTGTATGAGAAACAGGTTCTTGCTCCTGTAAAATCTACTGGCTTCCCTCTAAGGAATGTGCCATGCTTTTTGTTTGTTTTTAGAGACAGAGTCTTGCTCTGTCGCCCAGTCTGGAGTGTAGGGACGCGATCATGCCTCACTGCGGCCTCGACATCCCCGGCTCAACTTTCTCCCACTTCAGTCTCCCTGGAAGCTGGGACTACAGGTGTGCACCGGCATGCTCGACTAATTTGTTTATTTTACGTTTTTGTATAGACAGGGTTCTTGCGATGATGTCCAGGTTGGTCTCAAACTCCCGGTCTCAAACAATCATCCCGCTTAGGCCTCTCAAAGTGCTGGGATTACAGGTGTGAGCCACCACGCCCAGCCTGTAAGAGTCCACTTGTAAGAAATGTCCAGAAAAGACAAAGTTATAGAGACAGACAGTACATTTGTTGTTACCGGGGCCTGTGGGTGAGAGTGGAGAGTGACTGTGCAAACGGGCATTGAGTTTTCTTTTTGGGAAAATGGAAATGTTGTAAAAGTCAGATTTTGGTCCTTCCACACCCACCCCAATTTGGGCCTCCCCTTCTGGATTACAGGAAACTCCTCCTCCTCCTCCTTCAACTTCTTGGATACTGGAGCCTGGGCTGAAGCATCTTTTCCCTTCTCTGCCCCATGGCCGCCCGTCACCTCTCCCCAGCCAGAGGCAGCTTGCTTGGCTCGTGCTGACCCCGGCAGGGAGCCAGGTGCCTTGGGTGTCAGCTCCTGTACTGGCCGTGAGGGCTCTGAACTTGGCACGTGCTGACTGGGGTAAGGCCCTGGTGATCCTGGGCCCGGGTATAGCTGCTGATGCCACCCGCATCCCTCAGGGCAGCTCCTCTGGACTCTGGGCCCACTCCGAGGCTAGTTCTCCCTGGTCCTGAGAACACTGTGGTGCCTCCTCACTTGGCTTCGGCTGACATTGTGGGGGTTCAGGACTAGACTCCGCTGCCTTTGAGGTGACTCCAGGTGTAGATCTTGCTGATGCTGGGGGGACCCTGGGCTTGGCTCTGGCTGCCTTTGGGGGGACCTCAAACCTTTGCACCCTGCTGCAGACTGAGTGATCCTGGGCTTGGCTCTGGCTGCCTTTGGGGGTGACCCCAAACCTTTGCACCCTGCTGCAGACTGGGTGACCCTGGGCTTGTCTCTGGCTGCCTTTGGGGGGACCCCAGGCCAGCCTGCTGCACACTTGGAGGAGACCCAGGCTTCCTTGTTTCTTCTGGGTTGGACTCAAACTCCACAAGGGCCAATCTCGCCCATGAAACTGAGGTGAGGCTCTCGGGCCATGAGATCCATGGCCAAGCTACAAAGTTTCCAAACCCCTGCACACATACACTGTCCCCCTCCCCTCCCCCAACCCCAGAGAAAGACTTCTGATTCCTAGTTCCAAAAGGCTCTCAGGGACCGGGCCTGGTGGCTCACACCTGTAACCCAGCAGTTTGGGAACTCAAGGCACGTGGATTGCTTGAGGATAGGAGTTCGAGACCAACCTAAGCAACATAGTGAGACCCTGCCTTTGCAAAAAACAAACCCCCCAAAAAACAACCCCCCAATAAAACAACCCCCCAAAAACAAAACAAAACAAACCAAGAGACCTCTCCCAGGGCCACCACCCACTTTCCTTCCTCCTCTGGCAATTTATGGCAGTGCCAGTTTCCGTGTGCCCCCGCCAGCCCTGAGTGTTTTTTAAAATTTATTTATTTATTTATTTTTCTGAGATGGAGTCTCGCTCTGTCACCCAGGCTGGAGTGCAGTGGCACGATCTCTGCTCACTGCAAGCCCCGCCTCCTGGGTTCACGTCATTCTCCTGCCTCAGCCTCCTGAGTAGCTGGGAGTACAGGCGCCGCCACCTCGCCCGGCTAATTTTTTGTATTTTTAGTAGAGACGGGGTTTCACTGTGTTAGCCAGGATGGTCTCGATCTCCTGACCTCGTGATCCGCCCGCCTTGGCCTCCCCAAGTGCTGGGATTACAGGCATGAGCCACCGCACCCGGCCTAGTGTTACCTATTTTTAAAACGTTTCCCTGTCTGAGAGGAAAGATATTATTCCATTGCTCTAGTTTGCCCATTAGCCCTGCACAGCCCCAGCCACCTCTGTGATTTGCCTGCTTGGGGACTGAATGTCACCAGCCTTAAGGTTCTCCTGTCACCGAGGCCAGCACGCACTGACCACAAGGAGGCACTGCTCCCCTGCCAATGTCCTCTGGTCGCACCTGCTCCCCGATGCTCAGCTATGTTTCTGGGCCAAGGCTGCAAAGTTCCACACCGGCTTTACAATCAGTAAAAGGCATCAGTACCCTGAGGCGGGAACTCAGGTTTTTAAGGCGTTTTTGTTGCTTCCAGCTCGGTTTCACCCATGGTCACTTGGAGCCAGGGTGGGGAATCTGCAGCTTGCAGAGGGGACCACTGCGCCTCCTGCCTGAGGCGGGCTGGGGGGTCATTGTCCTCGCAGCGTTTAAGGCGAGTCTGGCACAGGACCCCACCGCCCCCTCCAGATCTGTGGCATCCTCCAGGACCCCACCGCCCCCTCCAGATCCTGGCATCCTCCAGGACCCCACCGCCCCCTCCAGATCCTGGCATCCTCCAGGACCCCACCGCCCCCTCCAGATCTGTGACATCCTCCAGGACCCCACCACCCCCTCCAGATCCTGGCATCCTCCAGGACCCCACCGCCCCCTCCAGATCCTGCATCCTCCAGGACCCCACCGCCTCTCCAGATCTGTGACATCCTCCAGGACCCCACCACCCTCCAGATCTCTGCACCTCTCAGGGACTCCCACCGCCCCTCCCAGATCCTGGCATCCTCCAGACCCTACCACCTCCAGAGATCCTGGCATCCTCCAGACTCCAGAGGACGCGCCCAGGAGCCGCCTCCTTTCGGGGCTTTCCAGGGCGCAGTCAGGGCTGGGCGGTAGCCATGGAGCTCACTGCCCGGGCCGGACGGCTGTGGGGAGCGGGCGGCGGGCCGGGCCACCGCGGCCACTGCCCTCGCCCTCCCCGGGCGGCCTGACCCCCGCTCCGCTGCGCCGGCGCCCGCGCCTCTCTGGCTCCTTTCCCCGGACCGGGGAGAAAGGCGGCGGGGCTCGCCTGGGTCCGCGGGGCGAACGCGAGGTCTTTCCCGGGCGCTCCCAGGCCGGTGCATTCCCAGAGCCGGAGCCGTCGGGGCGGGAGGGACCCGGCGGGGACCAGCCTCCACTAGACCCTGCTCTTGGAGGCTCCTGGATCGCGTCGTCTCTTGCTGCTCAAGGACACGCGAGGAAAACGGAGGCTCCCAGGGCGCGGTTAACTCGCTCCGTTGACAAAGAACCTCCTGGAGCCGAGTCCAGCCCGGCCGCTCGGAGCCCCGTTGGCCACCAGGCCTCAGGCTTGGCCCGTGGGGACTTGAACAAACACTAGACGTTACCAGCGCTGGAGGCCACACCCCTGAGATGACCCCGGCGCCCCTTAACTTGCCTGCCTGGGAGAACTCCATGCTGCTTGTTCTGGCTGGCACCTGAGGCCAGGCCTGTCTCCCCTCCCTCTGGGAGGACGACAGTTTCCAGACGGGGAGCAGCACTGGGGCCAGCAGTGCTCACACCAGCCCTTTGCAATTTGTCACTTTCCGGACTCCACTGAGCGCCCCCCCAACCCCTTCCCTATTCCCTCATTCTCCCTTTGAAACTCAAAGTCGCCTCTACAAATCCAAGTTCAGTCCAGCTCAGGCTGGACTCTTCCCTAGTCACAACGGGTGAATGAAGAATTACACCTGTGGTGGGGCCGTTTGGCTCACTTGGGGTGGCAGTGGTGGTAGATGGATCCAACCCCTAGCTGCCAGTGCTCACATCACTCACTTGACCACCTCCAGGGCATTGCATGGGCCTCTGTGCCAGTCATGGTGGCAGGACTGGGCTGTTGGACATGGGCAACGTGGGTGTGTGTTTGAGCTTTGTTGCCATCTTCTGATGCTCTGTTAAGGATGTTAAAAAAAATTAATATACCTTTTAGGTTTATAGAAAAATTGAGCTGAAAGTACAGTTCCACACCCCCTCCCTCAGTTTTCTCTTTACCAGCATCTTTTAGATTGAGTGTGGTCCATATTCAATTCCTGGAGCCAGTATCAGTACATTATCATTCACCAAAGTCCTCCCGCTATTTTATTTTATTTATTTTGAGGCGGAGTCGCTCTATCACCAGGCTGGAGTGCAGTGCCGGCAATCTCGGCTCACTGCAGCTCAGCCTCCCAGGTTCCGCCATTCTCCTGCCTCATTCTCCCCAGTAGCTGGGATTACAGGCGCCCTTCCCCTCGCCCGGGCTAGTTTTTGTTTTTTTGTTTTTTTTTTAAATAGAGAAGGGGTTTCACCGTGTTAGCCAGGATGGTCTCGATCTCCTGACCTTGTAATCCGCCCGCCTCAGCCTCCCAAAGTGCTGGGATTACAGGCGTGAGCCACTGCGCCCGGCAAGTCCTCCTTTATTATGTTAGAGTTTACTCCTTGGGTTGTAGGTTTGATGGATTTTGACAGATGCATGATGACGTGTATCCACCATCACAGAATCTTACAGGGTGTTTCACTGCCCTAAACATTCCCTATGCCGCCTAGTTTTGCCTTTTCCAGGATGTCGTGTTTGGAGTGAAGCGGTACGTGGCCTTCACAGATTGGCTTCTTCCACTTAATGATACGGATTGAAAGTTCCTGTGTTTCTATCGCTTGATAGATCATTTAAGTGCTGAATAATATTCTATTGTCTGGATGTGTCACTATTTGTCCATTCACCTACTGAAGAACAGGTTTTCTTCCAAGTTTGGATAATTATGAATAAAGCTGCTCTAAACATTCATGTACAGGTTTTTGTGTAAATATGTTTTCAACTCATTTGGGTAAATACTAAGGGGTGTGATTGCGGCTTGTGTGGTAAGAGTATGTTTAGTTCTGTAAGAAACTCTCAGCTGACTTCCAAAGTGGCTGTACCATGTTGCATTCCCAGCAGCAATGGACAAGGGTTCCAAGTTCTCTACATTTTCACCAAAATTGCTGTTTTTATTTTTATTTTATTTTTGAGACGGAGTCTTGCTCTGTCACCCAGGCTGGAGTGCAGTGGCGCGATCTTGGCTGACTGCAAGCTCTGCCTCCCAGGTTCACGCCATTCTCCTGCTTCAGCCTCCCGAGTAGCTGGGACTACAGGCTCCCACCACCACGCCCGGTTAATTTTTTGGTATTTTTAGTAGAGATGGGGTTTCACCCTGTTAGCCAGGATGGTCTCGATCTCCTGACCTTGTGATCTGCCCACCTTGGCCTCCCAAAGTGCTGGAATTACAGGTGTGAGCCTCTGCACCAAGCTGATTCCACATGAATTCTATAATAGAGTTTTTAAATTTCTGAAAAAAAAATCATTGGGATTTTAATATGGATTGCATTGAACCTATAATAACTTTGGGTAGTATTGACATCTTAATGTTAAGTCTTGCAATTCATGAATATTAGGATCTTCCTATTTATTTATGTCTGTTGAAATTTCTTTCGGTATTGTTTTGTAGTTTTCAGTGTATAAGTCATTTGCTTCCTTGGTTAAGTTTATTCCAATTTATTTTATTCTTTCGGATTGTTTGCTTAATTTCATTTTTAAATTGTTCATTGTTTGTGTATAGAAACTCAACTAGTATTTGTTTGTTGATTTTGTATCCTGCAACTTTGCTGATTTATTAATGCTGACAGTCGTTTTTGTAGACTACTTGGAGTTTTCTACATATAAGATCATGTCTTTTGAAAACAGACATATTTTGCTTTTTCCTTTGCAATTTGGATATCTTTATTTATTCTTCCTGATTCCTCTGGCTAGAATTTCCTGTATTGCATAGAAGTGACAAAACTGGGCATCCTTCTCTTGTTCCTGACTTAGAGGAAAAGCCTACAGTTTTTCACTGTTGTTTCATGAGGTTTGCTGTGGATTTTTTAAAAAAATATGACCTTTACTGTGTTGAAGTAGTTTTTTTCTTGTTTAAGCATTTTTAGTGTTTTTCAATCATAAAAGGGTGCTGAATTTTGTGTAATGAGTTGAGATTCTGTATGTGTGTGTATATATATATATTTTTTATGTGATGTGTGCATTAGGGTCTTTGAATGTATACTGTTTATGTACATTATATAGTGTACTCTGTAGAATTAAAAAGAGAAATTATAGTTTGCAGAATACATTAGATTAGGAAACAAATCAAAATCATGACTTCTGTGACTGATACCCATTGTTTGACTGTATCCTGTGAAGAACGTTAGGCAGAAGTACAAGTGATCTATTATCACCTCACGGGATTTCTGTAGAAATTTCCTACCTCCTCCCTTTGTGTCTCCCACAGTATGGGATGGAGCAAGGATGGAAACTGGGCATTCCAAATCTGCAAAGAGTGTACTGTCTCTCCAGGAGCTACCATATCTCTGATGATGATTGGGTTTTGTGAAAAATCTTAGCAAAATAATATCATAGGCCATCTAATTGTTATGCTTTGATAATCTATCTTTCAAAGCCATCATTCTGATGGCTATCCCAGTCAGAAACTAAACCCCAGAGTAGAGACAAATTTAAAGTAAGAATATATTTCAGATATCAGTTACTTTGTGAATGTGAGGCTGAGACCTGTGAAGTAGATGACCTTTCCTAGATCATACAGTAAATCAGTGAAAAAACTAAGAGACAGAATTGAAATCTCTGACTTACAGTCCATTCCACAAGGTTGCCTCTTTCTACAGCATATTTATTTATGTTTACAAAATTTTAAAAGAATGCACAAACTTTTATACATGTAAGTAACTCTGTTGGATGGTGTGATACAGTATACCATGGCTAAAAATGGGGTTCTGTGGCTTAGGGCAACTTAAAATCTTTACCCTTCCTTCATTTGTCTATAAAATGAGTACTGTAAGTTTTCTTCTTCTTTTTTTTAATATACTTTAATATACAACGTACAGGTTTGTTACATATGTATACATGTGCCATGTTGGTGTGCTGCATCCATTAACTCGTCATTTACATTAGGTATGTCTCCTAATGCCTCCCTCCCGTCCCTGCTCCCACGGCCAGGACCGGTGTGTGATGTTCCCCTCCTGTGTCCAAAGTAGTCTCATTGTTCAATTCCCACCTATGAGTGAGAACATGTTTGGGTGTTGGTTTCTGTTCTTTAGATGATTTCCTGAGAATGGTGGTTTCCAGCTGCATCTATGTCCCTACAAAGGACAGGACTCATCCTTTTTATGGCTGCATAAAGGTATTCCACATGGTGTATATGTGCCACATTTTTCTTAATCAGTCTGTCACTGATGGACATTTGGGTTGATTCAAGTCTTTGCTATTGTGAATAGTGCTGCAATAAACATACATGTACATGTGTCTTTATAGCAGCATGACTTATCCTTTGGGTATATACCCAGTAATGGGATGGCTGGATCAAATGGTATTTCTAGTTCTAGATCCTTGAGGAATTGCCACCTGTTTTCCACAATGGTTGAACTAGTTTACAGTCCCACTAACAGTATAAAAGTGTTCCTATTTCTCCACATCCTCTCAGCACCGTTGTTTCCTGATTTTTTAATGATTGCCATTCTAACTGGTGGTGTGAGATGGTATCTCATTAATGGTTTTGATTTGCATTTCTCTGATGGCCAGTGATGAGCATTTTTTTCATGTGTCTGTTGACAGCCGTGAATGTGTTCTTTTGAAGTGTCTGTTCATATCTTTGCCCACTTTTTGATGGGGTTGTTTGTTTTTTCTTGTAAATTTGATTGAGTTCTTTAGGTTCAGGATGTTAGCCACTTTATTAGAATGATGATTTGCAGAGTACCTCCCACATTCTGTAAGGTTGCCTGTTCACTCTATTAGGTAGTTTCTTTTTAGCTGTGGGAAGCTCTTTAAGTTTTAATTAGATCCCATTTGTCAAGTTTGGCTTTTGTTTGTTGCTTTGGTGTTTTTTAGACATGAAGTCCTTGCCCATACTTATGTCCTGAATATGGTATTACCTAGGTTTTTCTTCTAGGGTTTTATGGTTTAAGGTCTAACATTTTAGAATCTCTAATCCATCTTGAATTAATTTTCTTATAAGGAGTAAGGAAAAGGATCTAGTTTAGCTTTTCTACTTATGGCTAGCCAATTTTCCCAGCACCATTTATTAAATAGGGGAATCCTTTCTCCATTTCTTGTTTTTATCAGGTTTGTCAAATCCAGATGGCTGTAGATGTGTGGGGTATTTTCACCAGGGGGCTCTGTTGTTCTGTTCCATTGGTCTATATCTCTGTTTTGGTACCAGTACCATGCTGATGCACAGTTACTGTAGCCTTGTGGTATAGTTTGAAGTCAGGTAGTGTGATGCCTCAGCTTTGTTCTTTTGGCTTAGGATTGTCTTGGCAATCGCGGCGGTCTTTTGGTTCCATATGAACTTTGGCTGTTTCCAAATCTGTGAAGAAAGTCATTGGTAGCTTATTGGGATGGCATTGAATCTATAAATTACCTTGCATGGTATATGGCCCATTTTCACAATATTGATTCTTCTATCCATGAGCATGGTATGTTCTTCCATTTGTTTCTGTCCTCTTTGATTTCACTGAGCAGTGTGGTTTGTAGTTCTCCTTGAAGAGGTCCTTTACATCCTTCCTTGTAAGTTGGATTCCTAGGTATTTTATTCTCTTTGAAGCTGTGTGAATGGGAGTTCATTCATGATTTGGCTCTCTGTTTGTCTGTTATTGGTGTATAAGAATGCTTGTGATTTTGCACATTGATTTTTGTATCCTGAGACTTTGCTGAAGTTGCTTATCAGCTTAAGGAAATTTTGGGCTGAAGCAATGGAGTTTTTCTAAATACATAGTCATGTCATCTGCAAACAGGGACAATTTGACTTCTTTTTCTAACTGAATACCCTTTATGTCTTTCTCTTGCCCCTGAGAATTGCCCCAGCCAGAACTTGCAATACTATGTTGAATATAGTGGTGAGAGAGGCATCCCTGTCTTCAATGCCAGTTTTCAAGGGAATGCTTCCAGTTTTGCCAACCAGTATGATATTGGCTGTGGGTTTATCATAAATACACTATTATTTAGGGATACATTCCATCAATACGAGAATTTATTGAGAAGTTTTAGCATGAAGGAGCTGTTGAATTTTGTCAAAGGCCTTTTCTGCATCTATTGAGATAATCATGTGGTTTCTGTCTTTGGTTCTGTTTATATGATGGATTATGTTTATTGATTTGCATATGTTGAACCAGCCTTGCATCCCAGGGATGAAGCCCACTTGATCATGGTGGATAACTTTTGATGCTGCTGGATTTGGTTTGCCAGTATTTTATTGAGGATTTTTTGCATCGATGTTCATCAGGGATATTGGTCTAAAAATTCTTTTTGGTGTATCTCTGTCCAGGCTTTGAGTATCAGGATGATGTTGGCCTCGTAAAATAATGGTTAGGAGGATTCCCTCTTTTTGTATTGAATGGAATAGTTTCAGAAGGAATGGTACCAACTCCTCTTTGTACCTCTGGTAGAGGAATTTTGGCTGTGAATCCGTCTGGTCCTGGACTTCTTTTGGTTGGTAGGCTATTAAATATTGTCTTAATTTCAGAGCCTGCTATTGATCTATTCAGGGATTCAACTTCTTCCCTGGTTAGTCTTGGGAGAGTGTAAGTGTCAAGGAAGTATACATTTTTCGTTTTAGGTTTCCTGGTTGTTTGCATAGAGGTGTTTATAGTATTCCTCTGATGGTAGTTTGTATTTCTGTGGGATCAGTGATGGTGATATCCCCTTTTATCATTTGTTGTTCGTCTATCTGATTCTTCTCTCTTTTCTTCTTTATTAGTCTTGCTACTTTAGCGGTCTATCAATTTTCTTGATCTTTTTCAAAAAAAAATCAGCTCCTGGATTCATTGATTTTTGGAGGGTTTTGTGTCTCTCCTCTCCTTCAGTTCTGCTCTGATCTTAGTTATTTGTTGCCTTCTGCTAGCTTTTGAGTGTGTTTGCTCTTGCTTCTCTAGTTCTTTTAATTGTGTCGTTAGGGTGTCAATTTTAGATCTTTCCTACTTTCTCTTGTGGGCATTTAGTGCTTTATAAATTTCCCTCTACACACTGCTTTAAATGTGTCCCAGAGATTCTGGTATGTTGTATCTTTGTTCTCATTGGTTTCAAAGAACATCTTTATTTCTGCCTTCATTTCGTTATGTACCCAGTAGTCATTCAGGAGCCAATTGTTCAGTTTCCATGTAGTTGAGCGTTTTTGATTGAGCTTCTTAGTCCTGAGTTCTAGTTTGATTGCATGGTCTGAGAGACAGTTTGTTATAATTTCTGTTCTTTTGCATTTGCTGAGGTGCTTTACTTCCAACTATGTGGTCAATTTTGGAATAAGTGCGATGTGGTTGCTGAAGAATGTATATTCTGTTGATTTGGGGTGGAAGTTCTGTAGATGTCTACTAGGTCCACTTGGTACAGAGTTGAGTACAATTCCTGGATATCCTTGTTAACTTTCTGTCTCGTTGATCTGTCTAATGTTGACAGTGGGGTGTTGAAGTCTCCCCATTATTATTGTATGGGAGTCTAGAGATATAACTGTAAAGTCTCTAAGGACTTGTGTTATGAATCTGGGTGCTCTCCTGTATTGGGTGCACATATATTTAGGATAGTTAGCTCTTCCTGTTGAATTGATCCCTTTACCATTATGTAATGGCCTTCTTTGTTTCTTTGATCTTTGATGGTTTAAAGTCTGTTTTATCAGAGATCAGAGACTAGGATTACAACCCTGCTTTTTTTTGTTTTCCATTTGCTTGGGAGATCTTCCTCCATCACACTATTTTGAGCCTATGTGTCTCTGCGTGTGAGATGTGTCTCCCTGAAAAGATACAGCAAACTGATGGGTCTTGACTCTTTATCCAATTTGCCAGTCTATGTCTTTTAATTGGACTATTTAGTCCATTTACATTTAAGGTTAATATTGTTATGTGTGAACTTGATCCTGTCATTATGATATTAGCTGGTTATTTTGCTCGCTAGTTGATGCAGTTTCTTCCTAGCATCGATGGACTTTACATTTTGACGTGTTTTGGCAATGGCTGGTACCTGTTGTTCCTTTCCATGTTTAGTGCTTCCTTTAGGGTCTCTTGCAGGGCAGGCCTGGTGGTGACAAAATCTCTAAGCATTTGCTTGTCTGTAAAGGATTTTATTTCTCCTTCACTTATGAAACTTAGTTTGGCTGGATTCTGGGTTGAAAATTCTTTTCTTTAAGAATGTTGAATATTGGCCCCCACTCTCTTCTGGCTTGGAGAGTTTCTGCTGAGAGATCTACTGTTAGTCTGATGGGCTTCCGTTTGTGGGTAACCCGACCTTTCTCTCTGGCTGCCCTTAACATTTTTTCCTTCATTTCAACTTTGGTGAATCTGACAATTATGTGTTTTGGAGTTGCTCTTCTCGAGGAGTATCTTTGTGGCGTTCTCTGTATTTCCTGAGTTTGAATGTTGGCCTGCCTTACTAGGTTGGGGAAGTTCTCCTGGATGATATCCTGCAGAGTGTTTTCCGACTTGGTTCCATTTTCTCCATCACTTTCAGGCACACCAATCAGACGTAGATTTGGTCTTTTCACATAATCCCATATTTCTTGGAGGTTTTGTTCATTTCTTTTTACCCTTTTTTCTCTACACTTCTCTTCTTGCTTCATTTCATTCATTTGATCTTCAATCGCTGATACTCTTTCTTCCAGTTGATCGAGTCGGTTACTGAAGCTTGTGCGTTTGTCACGTAGTTCTCGTGTTATGGTTTTCATCTCCATCAGTTCTTTTAAGGACTTCTCTACATTGGTGACTCTAGTTAGCCATTTGTCAAATCTTTTTTCAAGGTTTTTAGTTTCTTTGTGCTGGTTACATAGTTCCTCTTTAGCTCTGAGAAGTTTGATCGACTGAAGCCTTCTTTTCTCAACTCGTCGAAGTCATTCTCCATCCAGCTTTGTTCTGTTGCTGGCAATGAGCTGCGTTCCTTTGGAGGGGGAGATGCGCTCTGATTTTTTTGAATTTCCAGCTTTTCTGCACTGCTTTTTCCCCATCTTTGTGGTTTTATCTGCCTTTGGTCTTTGATGATGGTGACGTACTGATGGGGTTTTGGTGTGGCTGTCCTTTCTGTTTGTTAGTTTTCCTTCTAACAGTCAGGACCCTCAGCTGTAGGTCTGTTGGAGTTTGCTTGAGGTCCACTCCAGAACCTATTTGCCTGAGTATGAGCAGCGGAGGCTGCAGAAGATAGAATATTGCTGAACAGCGAGTGTTGCTGTCTGATTCTTGCTCTGGAAGTTTCATCTCAGGGGTGTAGCCCACTGTGTGAGGTGTGAGGTGTTGGTCTGCACCTAGGAGGGGATGTCTCCCAGTTAGGCTACTCAGGGGTCAGGGACTCACTTGAGCAGGCAGTCTGTCTGTTCTCAGATCTCAACCTCCACGCTGGGAGATCCACTGCTCTCTTCAAAGTTGTCAGACAGCAGCACTTACCTCTGCCGAGGTTTCTGCTGCTTTTTGTTTAGCTATGCCCTGTCCCCAGAGGAGGAGTCTACAGTGACAGGCCAGCCTCCTTAAGCTGTGGTGGGCTCCACCCAATTCGAGCTTCCCGGTGGCTTTGTTTACCTACTTAAGCCTCAGCAATGGCGGGCACACCTCCCCCCGCCTTGCTACCGCCTTGCAGTTAGATCTCAGACTGCTGTGCTAGCAATGAGGGAGGCTCCATGGGCGTTGGACCCTCTGGGCCAGGTGTGGGATATAATCTCCTAGTGTGCCACCCTCCAGAGCAGGGCGAGGATTTCCCGGGACACACAGGACAGCAGCGCACTGAGCAGGAGCCAGCTTAGGGCTGCACTCCAAACCTGAGCTTCTCCAGCTGTCCCTCCTGGCTTTTTCTGAATATGAGTGAGGTTCCCCCTGAGCCCATCAATCACGGATACAGGAGCCCTGGACAGCCTGGGGAGGGGCTGTGGTTCTGCCTTGCCTTCAGAGTGAGGCCACCAAGGTTCAGTGCTAGCCCGGTGCTCAGCACCTACAAGGCTCTGGGAAGTCACTTGACATCTGCAAGGACTTGGTCTCCTCGCTGTAGATGGGACACAGTGCAGCCATGGGAGGATCACAATCTCAAAGGACTCCACCTGCTGGTTCCCGTAATCCAGCTAAATCACTCCTGCGGCCGGCTGGCAGATGGATTGGACGTACCTCACGCCAGTAATGGGTGGAACCAGGAACCAGTCACTCGCCATGGTCAGACGGATCGCCAGGACCTCGAAATATGGGCAATCGGGACCGTTAAGGACTCCCTGGACCCTGGCCACGTTGCCACATGGGCCATCGGAAGGATATGTCTGAGCCACCGCACGGGTGCCTGAGACGCACAGGCCGCACGCACGTATGCGCAAGGACCGCCTGCCTGGGCACGCATATGCCTGAGACAACCTGCCTGGAAACCTGCATACTGAGAACCGCATGCACAAACCGCACACATATGCCTGAGACCTGCCACCTGGAAACGCACAGGTGCCGCGAGACATGCACACACACAAACCACGCACCAGATTGCCTGGGGATACCACACACAAACACATACACACACATATATTTATACAACATATATACAGAAACAGACATACACACATACAAAACACACACACATATACACAAAGACACATACACACACAAACACATACACACACATATATTTATACAACATATATACAGAAACAGACATGCACACATACAAAAACACACACAAACACACATGTACACAAAGACAAACACATATACACACACATACACACACAAATACACACACATATAGCTGCAGAAAATACAGAGATCAATAATTATTTTCCACTTTAAAATATATTAGGTCAACCTTTTATCAAGATACAAGATGGAAGGAAGTGTGTTTTCAATTAGTAAAACAATCAATATAACACTTTTTCTTTACTTTGACCTTGGAGACTCTGATGACTGTGTCTTGGGATGGCAGCATGGGCGGCTGCGTGTGTGCTGTGGTGGGGTTCTGGCAGAAGTGGGGCCGTCGCATTTCTGTGTGTGCTCGTGCCAGCAGCGGGAACTGAAATATTCATATATGAAGAGTGTTAAAGTCAGAGCAAAGGGGCAGATCACCTACAAAGGGAACCCTATCAGGGTAACAGCAGACCTTTCAACAGAAACCCTATGTACCAAAAGATATCGAGAGGGTTCTGTATTTAGCATTCTTAGAAAAAAATTCCAACCAAGTATTTCACATCCAGCCAAACTAAACTTCGTAAGCGAAGGAGATGTAAGATCCTTTTCAGACAAATGCTAAGGGAATGCATTACCACCAGACCTGCCTTACAAGAGGTCCTTAAGAGGGTGCTAAATATGGAAAGGAAAGACTGTTACCAGCCACCACAAAACACACTCAGGTACACAGACCACTGACACTAAAAAGCAACCACACAATAATCAACTAACAACATGATAACTGGATCAGATCTGCACATATCAATATTAACCTTGAATGTAAACAGGGTAAATTCTCCAAGTAAAAGGCACAGAGTGGCAAGACCCAACTATATGGTATAAAAACCCTGAAAGATAACCTTGGAGATACCATTGTGGACATAGGCCCTGACAAAGATTTAATGATGGAGATGCAAAAGCAATTGCAACAAAAACAAAAATTGACAAATGAGTCTAATTAAACTAAGAGCTAGTGCATAGCAAAAGAAACTGCCAACAGAGTAAACAGACAACCTACAGAACAGGAGAAAATTTTTACAAACTATGCATCTGACAAAGGTCTACTATCCAGAACCTATAGGGAATTTAAACAAACGAACAAGAAAAAAAAAAAAAAAAGTATGCAAAGGCTATAGACAGATGCTTTTCAAAAGAATTCATATATGTGGCCAAGAAGCATATGAGAAAATGCTCAACATAGCTAATCATTAGAGAAATGCAAAGCAAAACTACAGTAAGATACCATTTCACACCAGTCAGAATGGCTGTTATTATAAAGTTAGAAAATAACAGATGCTGGCGAGGTTGCAGAGAAAAGGGAAAGTTTATATGCTGCTGGTGGAAATGTAAAATCAGTTCAGCCATTGTGGAAAGCAGTGAGGCAATTTTTCAAAGTACTCAAAACAGAATTACCATTTGACCCAGCAATCCCATTATTGGGTGTATACCCAAAGGAACAGAAATCATTCTGCCATAAAGACACCTGCATGCATATGTTCATCACAGCACTATTCACAGTAACGAAGACATAGAATCAACCTATATACACATCAACGGTAGACTGGATAAAGAAAATGTGGTACATGTACCCCACGGAATACTACATAGCCCCCAAAAAGGAATGAGATCATGTCCTTTACAGCAACATAAATGGAGCTGAGGGCCATTATCTGAAGTAAACCTGCAGGAACAGAATAACAAATACCGCATGTTCTCACTTAGAAGTGGCAGCTAAACATTGAGAACACATGGACACAAAGAAGGGAACAACAGACACTGGGGCCTACTTGACTGTGGAGGGTGGGAGGAGGGAGAGCATCCAAACTACCGATGGGATACTATGCTTATTACCTGGGTGATGAAATAATCTGCACGTGACACCCCCGTGACACGCAATTTACCTATACAACAAACCTGCACGTGTACCCCTGAATCTAAAACAAAAGTTTTTTTAAAAGAAGAAAAATCTGCAAAAGATTAAAATGGACACTTTCCCAAAGGGGATCTAAGGAGACACTTCAAAAGGTGTTGATCATCACTCTCCCCCTGCAGAAATGCACATCAAATACACCTTGAAATACAACCACGAAGCCATTAGAGAAGCCACAGTGACAACGGCTGACCATCGCAAGGGCTGTAGAAAATGTGAAGCAGTTGGAATACCTGAGAGTGCTGGTTGGAATCAAAATGTCACAACCCGCAGGGAGAATAGTTTGATTGTTTCGTTATCAATGCAACTGGCAATGACCATGGAACTGACTTTCCCACCCTAAGATAGTTGGTCTGGAGAAATGAGAACTCACGTTGACAAGAGCTAAGGGTAACAGTTTCTAGCACCTGTCTTCACCATCGCCAAAGTTACAAAGGACTTTAACAACATTCAGCGGTGAATAGAAAGACAAACTGTGACCTGTTCTTACAAGTAGATGCAACTCAGCAATGGGATGGGATTTTCCTTTGTAAATTCACTTCCAAAAAGTGATTCAGTTGTTGGAACAATTGATAGTGTGTGTGGAAAATTAGTTGGTGTTCAAGTCATCTTGGGACTGTAACTCTTAGGAAATCTACATGGGCATCAAGAATATCTCATCAAAATGAACTTTCCAATTGAGATGTGTTGTGACTGTGAAAAACACTTTGGATTTTGAATACAGAATGAACAAAAGATTCTAACATCTTTATCATTGTGATGCAGATTGTATTTGTAATGATCACAGTTTGACTTCTTAGGTTAATAAAAATGTTAGAAAAATGAAAAAATATGTATTTCACAAAGTTCAATTATGACAGACATGAGAAATATTTTATGTATTTGCCAATAACCATGCCATGTCAGAATTAACATTCTTTACAACTATTTTAAATAATAATAAAGCATTTACGCCAATGTAATAACCCGTGAGGGTCATTTCTCTACATGCATTGCATGAAAACATCAGGACCTACAATGGTCTCATGACATCACTCTAGGGCAGTGGGAAACTGAGCTGCAAGTGAATCAGAGAAGCCAGTAGAAAACTCCCCCAGCTCCAGGGTCTTATTGATGAAGTGGTCTGGGAGAACTAACTGCCCCCTGAGAGGGCCGTGGAGGCAGAGTCCAGATGGAGCAGGAAGTTTCTGGGAAGCAGCAGGAGAGCCTGAGGGCGGGGAGCTTTGCTGTTGACTGACAGCTCAGCCCAGGGATCTCCAGCTTTCTCAGGTGTGACTGCATCCCTCCATGCTTCATCGACTTTGCTTCCTTCCACGCCATTCTTCTCTTCTTGACCCCACCTTCAGCTTCTGCCTACTGGTACCTGTGAAACTTACAGTTGTTCTTTTTCTTATTTTCTTGTGTTGTTAGTTTTGTGCTGCTCATCGTATTCACGTTATTAGTGGAATATTACCCACCCCACCACTGTCCTCTTCTAAACCTCGTGCACCCCCAGACTCCTGTGTCTTTCATGTTGAATACTCTGACTTCATGGTAGGCTTGAATTCCTGCTCTTCCCTCTTCCTCCCTAATGGGTGTGTTCATCTCCTCTATCATCTTCGCATCAGTTTTTCATTTTGCCACATTCCAGTATTTAAATCCTTTTGCCGGAAAGAGGGGCTCAGATGGCTAAATAGAAATAGCTCCAGTCTGCAGCTCTCTGTGAGACCAATGCAGAAGGCAGGTGATTTCTGCATTTCCAACTGAGGTACCTGGTTCATCTCATTGGGACAAGTTAGTCAGTGGGTGCGAGATTGTATTTTTAGAAAACCCCATTGTCTCAGCCCAAAAACTCCTTAAGCTGATAAGAAACTTCAGCAAAGTCTCAGGATACAAAATCAATGTGGAAAAATCACAAGCATTCCTGTACACCAACAATAGACAAGCAGAGAGCCAAATCATGAGTGAACTCCCATTCACAATTGCTAACAAGAAAATTAAATACCTAAGAATACAACTTACAAGGGACATGAAGGACCTCTCCAAGGAGAACTACAAACCACTACTCAAGAAAATAAGAGAGGACATGAACAAATGGAAAAACATTCCACGCTCATGGATAGGAATAATCAATATCGTGAACACGGCCATACAGGCCAAGGTAATTTATAGATTCAATGCTATCCCCATCAAGCTACCACTGACTTTCTTTGCAGAATTAGGAAAAACTATCTTAAATTTCATATGGAACCAAAAAAGAGCCCGCATAGCCAAGACAATCCTAAGCAAAAAGAACAAAGCTGGTGGCATCATGTTACCTTATTTCAAACTATACTACAAGGCTGTAGTAACTAAAACAGCATGGTACTGGTACCAAAACAGATATATAGATCAATGGAACAGAACAGAGACCTCCAAAATAACACCACACATCTACAACCGTCTGATCTTCGAGAAACCTGACAAAAACAGGCAATGGGAAAGGATCCCCTATTTAATAAATGCTGCTGGGAAAACTGGCTAGCCATTTGCAGAAAACAGAAACTGGGCCTTTTCCTTACACCTTATATAAAAATTAATTTAAGATGGATTAAAGACTTAAATGTAAAACCCAAAACCATAAAAACCCTAGAGGAAAACCTAGGTAAATACCATTCAGGACATAGGCATAGGCCAAGACTTCATGTCTAAAACACCAAAAGCAATGGCAACAAAGCCAAAATTGACAAATGGGATCTAATTAAACTAAAGAGCTCTGCACAGCAAAAGAAGCTATCATCAGAGTGAACAGGCAACCTACAGAATGGGAGAAGGTTTTTGCAATCTATCTGTCTGACAAAGGGCTAATATCTAGAATCTACAAAGAACTAAAACAAATTTACAAGAAAAAAACAATTCCATCAAAAAGTGGGCAAAGGATATGAACAGACACTTCTCAAAAGAAGACACTTATAGGCTAACAAACATATGAAAAGAAGCTCATCATTGCTGGTTACTAGATAAATGCAAATCAAAACCACAATGAGATACCATCTCAAGCCAGTTAGAATGGCGATCATTAAAAAGTCAGGAAACAACAGATGCTGGCAGGGATGTGGAGAAATACGAACACTTTTACACTGTTGGTGAGAGTGAAATTAGTTCAACCATTGTGGAAAACAGTGTGACCATTCCTCAAGGATCTAGAACCAGAAATACCATTTGATCCAGCAGTCCCATTACTGAGTATATACCCAATGGATTATAAATCATTCTACTATAAAGACACATGCACACATATGTTTATTGCAGCACTATTCACAATAGCAAAGACTTGGAACCAACTCAAATGCCCATCAATGATAGACTGGATAAAGAAAATGTGGCACATATTCACCGTGTAATACTACGCAGCCATTAAAAATGATGAGTTCATGTCCTTTGCAGGGACATGGATGAAGCTGGAAGCCATCATTCTCAGCAAACTCACACAAGAACAGAAAAGCAAATATCGCATGTTCTCACTCACAGGTGGGAGTTGAACCATGAGAACACATGGACACAGGAAGGGGAACATCACACCAGGACCTGTCAGGGGGTGGGAGACAAAGGGAGAGCATTAGGACAAATACCTAACGCAGGCAGGGCTTAAAAGCTAGATGACGGGTTGACAGGTGCAGGACACCACCATGACATATGGGTACCTATGCAACAACCTGCCCATTCTGCACATGTATCCCAGAACTTAAAGGAAAACTAAAAAAAAAAAAAAAAAAAAAAAGAGGGGTAGTTATCTGGGAGAAGGCAAAGCTTTACTTCAAAATCCAACTCTATCAATAATAACAATAAATGGATTAAACCTTTTAATCAAAAGGGAGAGATTATAAAGTTGGATTAAAATGTGCAATTGTATGCAGTCTATAGGAGGCATACTTTAGATTCAAAGACACAGAGAGATTAAAAGTTTCCAGATGAAAAAAGATACATTATGCAAGAGCAGCTGTAAGAAAGCTGGAATGGCTATAATTATAGCCAACAAAATAGATTTTAAAACAAAAAAAAGTTACTAGAGGTAAAAAGAGATATTTTATAATGACAAAAGGGCCAATTCATTAGACACAAAACAATTATAAACATATGTCTCCTATTAACAAGATACATAAAGTAAAAACAGACAGACATATAGGGAAATTAGACAATTCAACAATAATAGTAGATAATGTCAATACCTCATTTTCAATAATGAATACAATAACTAAACAGAAGATCAACAAGGAAACAGAAGATTCGAACAATACTATGAACCAACTAGACATAAATTAAGACATCTATCAAATATTCTACCTAATGACAACAGAATGTTCATTTCAAGTACACCTGCAACATTGTCCAAGATGAACCATGAAACAAACTACAATAAGTGTAAAAGGATTAAAATAGTATAAAGTGTGTTTTCTGACCAAAAGGGAATGAAATTAGAAATTAATAACAGAAAGAAATTAGGAAAAGCCACCAATATGTAGAAATTAAACAATATACTCTTAAATGATCAGTGGGGCAAAGAAGAAATCACAAAGAAATTTTGAAAATAATTTGATATGGCCGGGCGCGGTGGCTCAAGCCTGTAATCCCAGCACTTTGGGAGGCCGAGACGGGCGGATCACGAGGTCAGGAGATCCAGACCATCCTGGCTAACAAGGTGAAACCCCGTCTCTACTAAAAAATACAAAAAACTAGCCGGGCGCGGTGGCGGCGCCTGTAGTCCCAGCTACTCGGGAGGCTGAGGCAGGAGAATGGCGTGAACCCGGGAGGCGGAGCTTGCAGTGAGCTGAGATCGGGCCACTGCACTCCAGCCTGGGCGACAGAGCGAGACTCCGTCTCAAAAAAAAAAAAAAAAAAAAAAAAAAAAAAAAAAAAAAGAAAATAATTTGATATAAATGAAAATGCAGACACGACATGCCAAAATCTATGAGATGCAGCTAAACCAGAGCTTGGAGGGAAATATGTAGCTGTTTATATGTACATTTTAAATATGTACATTTTAAAAGAAGAGACTAACGTTAGATAAATGGTAGAGTAGGTAACTCCAAACTACCATTCCTCTATAGAAACACAGAAAACAAGCGGTAACTGTCAGACCAATTTTTTCAGAATCTTAAATACGGTCAACAGTTACAGCAACCAAGCTAATGCTGAAACAAGAAGAAGACATCTTCAAAACAGTAGAAATATTTTGTGACGTTTACTTGCTCTTGACCCACCACCACCCTCTGTGGAAGCAATTTTGAAATAGCAGCATCTGTGTTCCCAGTGCAGGACCTTGGTCCCTGGTTCCAGAGGGACCGGAGCATGCCTGACTCACAAGTCACTGTCTGCGTCTGTGTCTTTCCTGTCTGAAGGCTACTTGAATGACTTATGCAAAGCATACACCTTCGTTTCGCCTCGCTTGAAACTCAGGCCAGAAAAGCAGTGGACATTGCAGAAACACTGCAAAGCAACTAATGATCCATAGATTCCTGGGACAAAAGGTTACTAGAACTGACAAATGATTTTAGCAAGATTTCAGATACAAAATTAATGTATGAAAATCAGTAGCCTTTCCTCCCTCCCTCCCTCCCTTCCTCCCTCCCTCCCTTCCTTCCTTCCTTCCTTCTTTCCTCTCTTTCTTTCTTTCTTTCTTTCTTTCTTTCTTTCTTTCTTTCTTTCTTTCTTTCTTTCTTTCTTTCTCTTCCTTTCTTTCTCTCTTTCTTCTTTCTTTCTTCTTTCTTTTTCTTTTCTTTTCTTTCTTCTTTCTTTTCTTTCTTTTCCTTCTTTCTCTCTTTCTCTCTTCATTCCTTCCCTTCCTTCCCCTTCCCCCTTCCCCTTCCTTCCACCTTCCTTTCCTTCCCTCCCTTCCTTCCCTCCTCCTTCCTTCCTTCCTTCCTTCCTTCCTTCCTTCCTTCCTTCCTTCCTTCCTTCTTTCTTCCTTTTTTGAGAACTGAGATCTCCTCCTATTCACCCAAACCCCTGGTGCAGTGATCTGATCACATGAAATCCTGCAGCCCTCAGCCTCCCAGACTCAGTTCCAGATCACCCACCTCCAGCCTCCTGAGTTGCTGGGACTACACAGTAGCATTTCTATATACCTGTAACATTCAGTCTGAGCATCAAACCAAGAACACAATCCCATTTTCGATAGTCACACCAAAAAAAAAAAAAAAAAAAAAAGAATTACCTAGGAATACTAACCACAGAGGTAAAAGATCACAACAAGGAGAACTACAAAACACTGCTGAAAGGAGTCACCGATGACACAATAAGTGGAAAAACATCCCATGCTCATGGATTGGAAGAATCAATATTGTTAAAATAAACACACTGCCCAAAGCAATTTGCAGATTCAACAGTATTCCTATCAAACTACCAATGTCATTCCTCACAGAATTAGAAAAAAAATTCTAAAATTTATATGGAACCAAAAAAGGGCCCATGTAGCCAAAGCAATTCTAAGTAAAAAGAACAAAGTTGAAAACATCACACTACCCAACTTCAAACTATCCTATAGGGCTACAGTAACCAAAACAATATGGTACTGTACAAAAGCAGACAAATAGAAAGTGGAACAGAATAGAAAACTCAGAAAGAAAGCCACACACCTACAACCATTTGATCTTTGACAAGGCAGACAAAAACAACAGAGAGATAACTTCCTATTCAGTAAATGGTGCTGGATAAACTGGCTAGCTATATGCAGAAGAATTCTCCATACACAAAAATTAACTAAAGGTGGATTAAGGATTTAAATGTAAGACCTCAAACTGTAAAAATCCTAGAATACCTAGGAAATATACTTCTCAACAGTGACCTTGGCAAGTAATTTTTGGCTAAGTCTCTAAAAGCAATTGCAACAAAACAAAATTGAAGAACTGAAAACAGAGCTACCATTCAACACTGCAATCCCATTATTGAGTATATACCCAAAGGAATATAAATTATTCTCCCATAAAAACACATGCATGCATATGTTCATCACAGCACTACTCACAATAGCAAAGACATGAAATCAACCTAGATATCCATCACCTGTAGACTTGATTAAGAAAACAGGATACATATACACCATGGAATACTACTCAGACATATTACGGAATGAAATCATGTCTTTTGCAGCAACATGGATGGAACTGGAGGCCATAATCCAAAGTGAATTAACATACAAGCAGAAAACCAAATACTGCACGTTCTCACTTACAAGTGGGAGCTAAACATTGAGCACGCATGGACATAAACATGAGAACAATAGACACTGAAGACCACTAGAAGCGGGAGGGAAAGAGGGACGTGTGAATTTAAAAATGACGTATTGGGTAATATGCTCACTACCTGGGTGCAATACACCCATGTAACAAACCTGCTCAGGTACCCCTTGTATCTAAAATAAAAGCTGAAATTTCAAAAAGAAGAAAATTAGACTGGGCACGGTGGCTCACGCCTGTAATCCCAGCACTTTGGGAGGCCGAGACGGGCAGATCACGAGGTCAGGAGATCAAGACCATCCTGGCTAACACGGTGAAACCCCATCTCTACTAAAAACACAAAAAAAAATTAGCCAGGCATGGTGGCGGGTGCCTGTAATCCCAGCTACTCGGGAGGCTGAGGCAGGAGAATGGCGTGAACCCGGGAGGCGGAGCTTGCAGTGAACCGAGATGGCACCACTGCACTCCAGCCTGGGTGACAGAGCGAGACTCCATCTCAAAAAAAAAAAAAAAAAAAAGAAAGAAAATTGACGAAGATTAATCATTGGGTTAAAATATCAAGGTTCCTTATACTAACTATTTGTAAATTATTTAATTAAAATAATGTACTTGTTGTAGTTTACAAAATAATGGGCAATTAACCTGATAGACGTTTCTTGAAAGAAGACATCAAAATGAGCAACAGGTATATTTTTAAAATGCTTAACATCACTAATTATTAGGGAAATGCAAATTAAAACCTCAATGAAATATTACCTCATACCTGTCAAATGGCCATTATGAAAAAAAATAAAAGACAGCAAGTGTTGGCAAGAACGTGGAGAAAAGAGAACCCTTGCACACTTGATTGCTACAGTCATGGAGAACAGTATGAAGTTTCCTCAAAAAACTAAAAACAGAATTACCATGTAATCCAGCAATCCCACTTCTGGGTACATTTCCAAATGATTTGAAATCAGTATGTCAAAAAGATGGCTCCTTGCCCATGTTCACTGTGGCATTCTTCACAATATCTGAGATATGGAATTAACCTAAGTGCTTTTCAAAGGATGAATGCACAAAGAAAATGTGGTATACATACACGGTGAAATACTATTCAGTCTTAAAAAAGAAAGAAACCCTGTCATTTGCAGCAACATAGATGACCCCTGAGTTTATGCAAAGTAAAATAAACCAGACACAGAAACACAAATATTACGTGGGCTCACCTGTATGTGGAATCTGCAAAAGTTGAACCCACAGCAGAGAATAGAATGGTGGTTACCAAGGCCTGAGAGTCAGGTGAGGTATGGGAAGGGCACTGGGGAGATTTTGGTCAAAGGACACAAAATTTCAATTAGACAAGAGGAATAACTTCAGGAGATCTATTACACAACATATTGACTATAATCAATAACAATGTATTGTATTCTTGAACATTGCCAAGAGTAGATTTCACGTGTTCTCACCACCATGCACAAAAAGTAAGTATGTGAGCTAATGAATATATTAATTTGCTTGATTCATGCATTCCACAATTTGTATATATATCAAAACATTATGTTGTACACCATAAACATACGCAGCTTTTATTTGTCAATTAAAATAAAAAAATAAAAGAAAATAAAAATACAGAAATTTCAAAGAAAATAAATTTAAATTGTCTAAATTATGTCTAAAAACAGTCAGTGCTTTCCTAGAATTCTTTCTATTCACATATAAATATTTATAATACAAAAACTGTGCTATCATTTGTCAGCATCAGTTATCACTGTTATCTTTGGTGATTTTTCCTTATCAATAGTATTATTTTGTAACATAAATTTTAATGGCTGCAGAGTGTTCTATTGTATAGAGGAAATAATTTTGGGGGGATTGTATTCTGTTCCAAAGTCTCTATTATAAGCACTTAATTTGTTTATTAATAACACTGTGCTAAATTTCTTGTTCATTCATTTTCCCTACATTTTCTAATGTTTCATTTAAAAAGAATTCCTATACATGGAATTTTACAATCACACATATGCACTTTTAAGAGTTTTGATACAAAATGACTTGTCTTCAAAACTTTGCCTCTGTTCT
Source organism: Papio anubis (assembly GCF_008728515.1). NCBI lineage: Eukaryota > Metazoa > Chordata > Mammalia > Primates > Cercopithecidae > Papio > Papio anubis. The sequence continues at coordinate 173,273,535 of NC_044980.1, forward strand.
CATTTCAACCTGCAGGTTGAAAGTGGCCTTTTATACACAGAATGGCAACCTTTGAAATTAGCATTAGGAATGTGTCTCAGTGAAGACAGATGCATACAACAACAACAAGAAGAAACAGTATATGGCTCTGTGGTATTGACTTACATATCGAAGAGCAGGGTAGGAGGTGATTCCAAGGTTTATCACTAAGGACACAGGATCGTTTCAGCTGCACTATCTTCAGCCGACACTGGCTAGCTCCTCTAATGGACAATTTCAAATGCCACTTGCAGACGAACATTCCAGAAAAGAAAGAATTTGTATCCTTTCTGCAACGAGATAGCCTTTCCCTAGATGTTTTGACAAACTTTCCCCCACAGATGATAGATTGATTTATGTACTAGACCCTTCCTTAGCCAGTAATTGATCATGAGAATGGAACCACTGTAAATTACTTCTACTGGGTCAGAATGCGACCGTGAGGCACATGGGAAAGGAGAGGCTGAAGCAGGCACAAAACTTCACGAGCTTGTGGGGTCCATTTAACCAGTGCAATAAATGGCAAACCACAGCCCCTTAAAGAGTACCAGTGTGATTCGGTTTTGTTCCAAAAGGAATAACTAACCTATCTGCAAAGGTACTAGGAGAAGCATGACCATTGCCACTGCAAACCACAAAATTGCAAATATCATTACAAAGAAGTTCTCACATCCCAAAATAGGCCTTGCTTTATCATCGAATCTCCTTTGAACATCACCCTTGAACAATTTCATCCGATTCTGGCCCTCTGAAGAACTGTGACTACAACAAAGTACTGATGGAACAGACTTCAACTGCCCTCGCTGTGTTCTTACGCTTCTCTAGTAACAATTATCATCTCAAAATGTGAAAATCCCAGTAGAAGCAATGTAGGAAAACTCTGTGGGAATGGGGTGGAGGGGGAGTTGTCTATAGTACCCAAATATTATCAGGGTCCTTCTATTGAATTGTGGGCAGTCTCTTTCATAGGCTCCTCTCAACCACATAAATCCTTTCTCAGATGAGGTAAAGCATTTAGATAGTTCCTTCTTAAGCCATTCTCAGGACTGATATAGAGGCATTTACTTTATTGACAATTTTAATAGACATAGTAAAAGCTGATATACTGGCAACATATTGACCCAATATCTCTATTAATTGGCACATTTGAATTTATAGGAAAAATAATAAATCACGTCTATAATGACTGTAGACAGAGGACAGCAGGGCGTAGGCTGGAAAAGTAAAGTGGTCAACAAAATCATCCTCCAGACTGAGGAAACATCAGGGAGGTGCAGTCTTTGATGTGAATATCTTTATCCACACATTTACCTTAAGTTTATGTGAGTCCTTATGGTTATATGAGTCTCTTGAAGGCAGCAGATATTTGGTTGGTGGTTTTTTATCCATTCTGCCATTCTGTGTCTTTTAAGTAGTGCATTTAGGCCATTTACATTCAACATTAATATTGAGATGTGAGATACTAGTCTATTCATCGTGTTAGTTGTTGCCTACTTTTTTTTATTGTGTTATTGTTTTATAGGTCCTGCGAGATTTATGCTTTAAGGAGGTTCTATTTTGGTGTGTATTGAGCTTTTGTTTTAAGATTAGGACTCCTTTTAGCATTTCTTGTAGTGCCAGTTTGGGGCTGGCAAATTCTCATGGCATTTGTTGGTCTACAGACAGTATCATCTTAAATGATCCATTTCTTCTTCATTTCACTGATTCCCTTCCACTGAACTAGAAATTAATACTTTCAACCACAACTAAATTACACTTTTGTCCCTTAATCTTACCATTTTATTGGACCTATGTCCTTACACACGAGAGACTAAAGGTATACAGATTAAGCCTGAGGACTTATTCCATCAGGCTCAGTGAGACTGAGTTGTAGTATTAATATCATTATCATTAGTTTGTATTCACTAAGCACCTACTAGCAGCTTTTTACCTGTGGATAGTGCAAAGGGCATTAAGTTTACAATGAAACTGACAGAAAGACCATAAATTCTGATGAATTCTAGTTATAATGTTTCAATATCCTCTCTTCCATTGTCCCCAGGGATTTTCAGCTTATCCCATGTCCTTTTGAACATTTTCTTCCCTGGTAATTGTTGGATGCCACTAAGGAAGTCCCTCATGAATTTTATGGCTCATACACAATCTCTTACACAAGTCCTTTCTGGCCATATGAACTTACGAGTGGTATCAGGTAAACATTTACCTTACAGAAGTCCAAGTATGTACGTTTATTTAAATGCATTATAGATAAGAAAAATTGAATTTTTATACACACTTCATTAAATATTATTCATACATATATTGTATACATTTATATTTCATGTAATTTGCAAATTTATGTATATATTTGTGAGTGATTTAAGGACTTGGAACAATTATTTTCAATACATGAAATTTCTGCCCACTGTTGTCTTTAAACTCTAATGCTCTGTGAGAAATGATTCTATTCTGTGAGCTGGAGTCACAGGTCCAAATTCCGTTTAGTTCTGGGAAATGAATTTAACCTTCTTGAACTACAATTTTATATAGGCTTAAGAGTGTGGAAAATTTGAGTCCACATAGTGCCAAAAGCTAAGTCATAACCAGTCAGGAAACAAATGGGCTGAATATTGTCCGTGGGACTAAATCTATAGATCACTGGGCTCAGTGTCTGTCTGTAGATATATGAAAACTTCTAGTTCTTTCTACACAGTGATGCCAGCTCACCATTTAAAAATGCCTCTACAACTGTGTTCCCCTCAGAGACTCTTCCCAACTCTGCCTTCTCTGCTCTGTGCCCAGCCCACATCCACTGGCGTGGGCTTCCCCACTGACCTCTGTCCAGTCCCTTTACTAAGGCCTCAGTAACACATTAACACACTTTATCTTTATTCTGGCGACTGAGGCTGGATTTAAAATTTATCTCAGCAACATATTCTATGGCAGGGGTGCCCACAATGGAAGAAGCAGAATTGTCTTGGGCCACTCATAAAATACACTAACACTAACAATAGCTGATGAGCTAAAAAAAAAAAAAAAAAGAAAAGAAAAAATCACAAAAAAGTTTACAAATTTGTGTTGGGCCACATTCAAAGCCATTCTGGGCCACAGACTGAACAAACTGTGTACCCAGAAACCAGAGATAATCCCCACAAGCCTACCTGAGCTTCTAGAATATACAGCTTCTACAAGGTAAGGCCCTGGGGTCCCCACCTATGGAGAGGTTACATTAATAGTCTGGTGATACATCTTCTTCCAGATGAAAGTTTACAATATTCTGTTTGGATAGTGTTATCTCCCTTCCTCCATGCATTCAACGTAAAAATTCTTATCAGTAGAAAAAGGAAAAAAATGGCATCTCTATATCTTGTCTTTTTTTTTATTATAGTTCACCACACACCCGCTACCAGATCAGCCTTTATGAACCAGAATTTGCCTCAGGTGCAGTTCTCAGTTCCCCTTTACCTACAGAATAAAGCCCCTAACTTAGCGAGGAAAATCATCCTTCCCAGATCCAGCCCTTCTCTGGATTCCCAACCTACATTTTCAGGAACCCCCTTCATGCATTCCAACCTCCAGCTACATTTCCAAATCCTGTCCATCTTCCTCGTCATTGTCGGACTCAACTTTCATGGACCCTCATTGTCACAGCTGCAGCTTTCCCTAAGAGCTGCCTCCACCCTCACCACAGCCAACCCCTCTCTGGAATCCTCCTCCCACACACACATACCACCTTTCTAGCATACGCCGGATTCTGCCACTGCCTATTTGAAGTGCTGCAGACCACCTCCATCTCCTACTGCAAGAGTCATCAGCTCAGCCCAACTTCCCTAAGCCCTGATGACCCAGCCCTCATCTGTCTCTGCCACCTCCTGTCCTCACTGTCACTGTGCTCTCCCTTCACCACCAATATTGTGACCGATGAGCCAATCCCCACATACTTTAACTTTCTCTGCCTCGACTTTTTTTTTTTTTAAATCCTCCTTCAACTTTCTCTGCCTGGAAGTTCTTCTGCTTTGGCCAATATGAGAAACTGTCATATGTCCTTTATGGCTCATAACACATGCCAACTACCTGGCAAAACCTTTCTAAAAAGTCGATTCTCATTTCTCATTGCACATCCTTCCATGGTAGCAGAGGACATATTATGTCTACCTTTATATTTACAATCTCTTTGTAAATCATGACATGCTGAATAGAATTACTGTCTCATTTATGCTGGTGCCATGAACCCTTAACACCCTGTAAACACTCAGCCCTCGTCACACGAGAGAACAATTGGGTATAGAAACTTAATATTATTCTCCTTTGTGTTAGCAACACATTTGCTTACCCTGGTCTGGATCCACTGAATGTTATTTACCCCATTGCCACACACCTGCCCAAATCCTAAGCATCATTTAAAAACTAGGTCAAGTGTCTCGCCGCAGGGAATTTTCCTTGTTCCCTCAAAAACAAAGTATTATACTGTCCCTGAATTGCTTTGCTCAGTTTTCTTTCCTGTAAGGTTTCAATTCCTATTTTACATTAATAAAGATTTAGATCCATACGATCCATCTTCATATGTAAGCTATTTCAGCTCAGTTTCCATATCTACCATGTGTTCCATCCCTCAGAAGGTCCAGTATTCCCTAGAAAACTACAGCTCTAACAATCTCTTGAGGAAATCAACAAATACTGCAAAATATCCTGATTACAGATTTTGAGGACAGCAAAAATGTGAATGAATGCCTGTATTATGCAATTTTTGTAAGATTACAGTTACCACTGTTGATGACAACAATTTTACATTTAGTTTGTATTTAGTACTTGCTTCATTTGTTTGTCAATCAACTTGGGCTGAAATCTGAAAATTGTCCTTCCTGCCATTAATCCACTCTCCAAATAATTTCTATGACTCAAATTCCAGGGATTGTAATTTCTTAAACTGGATCCTTCCAGATCAATTTTCTAATCGCCCTCTTTACCTCTTTGTTCCTCAGTGTATAGATTAGTGGGTTCAAGGTGGGGGTAACAATGGTATAAACAAGAGCAAGGACCTTTCCCTGAGTTTGAGAGTAGTTACTCTTCAGCTGAAGATACATGAACATCATGGTTCCATAGAAGAGCAAGACCACCACCAGGTGGGAGGCACAAGTCCCAAAGGCCTTCTGCTGACCTTCAGCAGACTGCATCTTCAGCACAGCTCTGGCAATGCAGGCATAGGAGGTGAGGATGGTGCACACTGGAAGGGCAAGGATGATCACACGAACAATGAACATCTTCAATTCAGCTGGGCCGGTGTCCACGCAGGACAGCTTGACAATGACCAGGACCTCACAAAGGAAATGGTCCACATGGTGGTGGCCACACAGAGGCAAAATGATAGTTAGTGAAGACTCAAAGAGAGAGTTGGCAAACCCAGAAAACCAGGACAAGGCTGTGAGAAGGTGGCAGATCTGTTGGTGCATGATTGTAACATAGCGAAGAGGCCAGCAGACGGCAACGTAACGGTCCACAGCCATGACAGCAAGAAACACACACTCTGTGGAGCCGAGAGCCAAAGCGACAGAATATTGAACCATGCAGCCTACGTAACTGACCTTCTTACTTGCTCCCCAGATGTTCACCAGCATCTGAGGGACAATGCAGGTGGTGAAACACATGTCCAGAAATGAGAGGTTTCGGAGGAAAAAGTACATTGGGGTGTGGAGCCGGCTATCCAGCAGGGAGACCAAGATGATGGCTGTGTTCCCCATGAGTGTCATGGTGTAGAACCCGGAGACAAACAAAGAAAGGATGAACTCAGCCTGGGGATATTCTGAGAAGCCAACTAAGATGAAGTCTTCCCTTGAGCTGTCATTTATTTTAATCATCTGCTTATTTTGTAGCACTTGAAATAAAATCAAGTGTAATCTATATATTGTCAAAACAATTTTTATGTAATAGTCACTATCATTTCATAGGTTTGCAAACAAATCTAAATAATAGGAATTCAAATTTCCTGGTGTACAAAATCCAATGTCACAAAGAATGTAAAACTTAGAGTGAAGTAGCTTTATAATTATTACTGCTTAACACTTTTAGACAAGTGAGCTCAAAACATTTTAAGAATAGTAAAGATAAAATAAAATCAATTTTATAGACAACCAGTACTATAGTAAATAGATGTGGCAAGAGTGGACATCCTTGTCTTGCTCCTGATGTTACAGAAGAAGCTTTCAACTTTTTGCCACTAAGTATAAAGTTAGCTGTTAGCTTGTAATTTATGGCTTTTATTGAATTGAGCTACATTCCTTCTTTACCTAATCTACTGAGATTTTGTATCATAAATGGACATTGAATTTGGTCAAATATTTTTTCTGCATTTAACATGATGATCATATGGTTTTATTCTTCATTCTGTTCATGTGGTGTATCACATTTATGGATTTGCATTTTTTGAAAGATCAACAAAATTGACAAACCTTTAGCTAGATTAAGAAAAAGAAAAAAGAAGACTCATGTAAAATCAGAATGAAAGAGGAAATATTACAGTCAATATCACAGAAGTAAAAAAGGATTATAGGACAATACCATGAACAATTGAATGCCAATAAATTAGGTAACCTAGAGGAAATGAATCAACTCCTTGAAACATACAACTTACCAAGACTGGATCAGCAATAAATAGAAAACCAGAACAAACCAATAGCTAGAAAGGAGACTGAATCAGTAATCAAAAACTTTCCAACAAAGAATAACTCAGAACTGTAAGGCTTCACTGGTGATACTCTACCAGATATTTAAAGATAAATTAAGAACAATTATGCTCCAATTCTTCAAAAAATAAATAAATAGGAGAGAATGCTCACAAACTCATTCTATGAAGCTAGCATTCTCCTAATATTAAAGTCAGACAGTCACTAAAATAAAAGAAAACTATAGAATAATCCTGATGATTATTGACGCAAAAACCCTAAAGAGATATTAGCAATCTGAATTCAACAGCATATTTCAAGTATTATACATCATGATCAAGTTTTATTCCTGGAGTGCAAGGATGGTTTAACACTGGAAAAGATATAAAAATTAATCAATGTAGTATGCCACATTAATAAAAGACAAAACTACGTGATCATCACAACTGATGCAGAAAAAAGCATTTGACAAAAGATAATATTCTTTTCCTGATAAAAACAATCAACTAGGAATAAAAGGAAACCACATCAACATTATAAAGCCATGTATGAAAAATGGACAGCTTACATCATACTCAATGTTAAAAGACTGAAAGTTTTTCCTCTAAAATCAGGAACAAGGTGAGGATGTTGGTTCTCACCACTTCTGTTCAATATGCCAGTGGGAGTCCCAGCCAGAGCAATTAGGGAAGAAAAAGAAATAAAAGATACCCAAATTGGAAATGAAGAAGTCCAGCTATCTCTGTTTACAGATGATATGATTTTATATGTAGAAAGGCCCATAGTGTGCAAATACACACAGTTAAAATGAATAAACAAATTCAGCAAAGTTGAAGAATAAAAGATCAAACAAACAACAAACAAAATAAAAGATCAACAAACAAGAATAAAAGATCAATTGCATTTCTATAGACTAATAACAATCTAAAAAGTAAATTAATAAAAAACTTTATTTAAAATAGCATCAAAAAGAATAAAATACTTATAAATAAAATTAAACAATGAAGTGAAAGACTTGTACACCAAAAACTACAAAATGTTGAAAGAAATAAAAGAAGACACAAAGAAAATACATCCCGTGTTCATGAATGAAAGGCTTAATATTGTTAATGTACACACTATTCAAAACAATATATTCAGTCAATATAGGAATGATTTCCTATCAAAATTTCCTATCAAAATTCCAATAACTTTTTTGCAAAAACAGAATTCATCCTAAAATTGATGTAGAACTTCAAGAGACCCTGAATAGCCAAAACAGTCTTGAAAAGAAATAAAGTTTGAGGTCTCTCACTTCCTAATTTCAAAAGATATTGCAAAGCTACAGTAATTGAAACAGCATGGTACTGGCATAAAGATAGACATACAGACCAATGGACTTGGATAGAGAGTCCAGAAGTAAATCCTACTGTGCAGGAAGACAGATCTCAGCATTGCCTTGGATGACCCAGTTCTGCCTACTCCTACTTGTATTCTCAGAATAACTGTAAAATGAAACATCCTGAAATTAGAAGGATGTGTTTGGAAGAATCTAGACAGTGTTATCATTCCTCCCACAAAAGGATATTTTACAACAGTTGTGCTCAGTGATCCAAGATGCACCCAGAGGTATAAATTCAAGGTGGACTGTTTTAGTCATCACTCAGCTGAGATAGAGAGTGAAATGTGCAAACAAAATTTTATCTGTTCTGGGAAGATTTCCTAAGTTTGAGGGACCAGCACACCACAGATTCCAGCCTTCTGTTTATCCTTGCTTGCTATCTGTTAATAGTAAAGTTGTTTTACTTAGTGTATTACAAGAGTGTTCTGTCTTACCACGCTCATACTCTGGCAACTGGGTTTGAGTAAAACCTTCTGCCAGATTTAGAAAACTTTGCAGAAATTGGCAAGGTGTTTAGTCTTCACCTGGGATTGATACTAGTGTACAGTATTCTGCTTAACATCACACATATGGTCAGATGATTTTGGACAAGCGTGCTGAGAGAGACAGGACACTCTCTTTAAAAAATGATACTGGAAAAACCAGATGTTTATGTGCAAAAGAATAAAGTTGAATCCTTATTTTACACCACATGTAAAAATTAACTCAATATTGATTAAAGACATAAACATAATACTAACAAACCAAATTTAGCAGCACATCGAAAAGCTTATCCACAATGAACAAGTAGTCTTTATTCCTGGACTGCAAGGTTGGTTCAACATATGCAAATTAATAAATGTGAATCGTCACATAAACGGAACTAAAGATAAAAACTACATGAGTATCTCAAAAGATGCAGAAAAGGCTTTTGATAAAATTCAACACTGATTCATGTTAAAAACTTTCAATAAACTAAGTATTGAATAAATACACCTCAAAGTAATAAGAATCACATACGACAAACCCATAGCCAACACCATACTGAATGGGCAAAATCTGGAAGCATTCCCCTTGAAAACTGGCATGAAATAAGGATGCCCTCTCTTACCACTCCCATTCAATATAGTACCAGAAGTCCTGGCCAGGGTAATCAAGCAAGAGAAACAAAAAAAGGGCAGCCAAATAGAAAAAGAGGAAGTCAAACTATTCCTGTTTGTAGACAACATAATCCTATATCTAGAAAACCCTGTAATCTCAGCCCCAAAGCTTCATAAGCTGATAAACAACTTGAGCAAAGTCTCAGAATACAAAATCGGTTTGCAAAAATCACTGGCATTTCTAAACACCAATAACAGTCAAGCCAACAGCCAAATCAGGAACAAACTCCCATTCACTATTACCACCAAAAGAAGAAGATACCTAGGAATACAGCTAACTAGGGAGGTGATAGATCTCTACAAGAACTACAAATCACTGCTCAAAGAAATCAGAGATGATGCAAACAAATGAAAAAAAAATCCATGCTCATGGATAGGAAGAATCAATATAATTAAAAAGGCCATACTGGCCAAAGCAATTTACAGATTCAATGCTATTCCTATTAAACTGCCATTGAGATTCTTCACAGAACTAGAAAAAAACTATTTTAAAATTCATATGGAATGAAAAAAAGAGCCCAAATTGCCAAGACAATCCTAAGCAAAAAGGACAAAACTGAAGGCATCACACTAACCAACTTCAAACTATAGTACAAGGCTACAGTAACCAAAACAGCATGGCACGGGTACAAAAACAGACACTTAGACCAGTGGAACAGAATACAGAACTCATAAATAAGCCCATACACCTACAACTATCTGATCTTCGACAAACCTTACAAAAACAAGCAATGGAGAAAGGATTCCCTATTCAATAAATGGTGCTGTAATAACTGGCTAACCATATGCAGGAGATTGAAACTGGACCCCTTCCTTATACCATATACAAAAACTAACTCAAGATGGATTAAAGACTTAAATGTAAAACCCAAAACTATAAAAACCCTGGAAGACAACATAGGCAATAATATTATGGACTTAGGTATGGGCAAAAATTTTATGATGAAGACACCAAAAGCAATTGTAACAAAAGCAAAAGTTGACTAATGGGATCTAATTAAACCAAAGAGCTTCTGCACCGCAAAAGAAATTATCAACAGAGTAAACAGACAACCTACAGAATGGGAGAAAATCTTTGCAAACTATGCATCTGACAAAGGTCTAATATCCTGCATCTATAAGGAACTTAAATTTACAAGAAAAAAAACCCATAACCTAATTATAAAGTGGACAAAGAATATAACAGATACTTTTCAAAAGAAGACATACATGCAGCCAACAGGCATATTAAAAAAAAGCTCAACATCACTCGTCATCTGAGAAAAGCAAATCAAAACCAAAATGAGATACCATCTCGCACCAGTCATAATTACTCTTATTAAAAAGTCAAAAAATAACAGATGCTGGTGAGATTGTGGAGAAAAAAGAATGCTTATCCTTTTGTGGGAGTGTAAATTAGGTCAGTCATTGTGGGAGTGTAAATTAGGTCAGCCATTGTGAAAGACAATGTGGCAATTCCTCAAAAACCTAAAGACAGAAACGCCATTCCACCCAGGAATCCCATTATAGGGTATATACTCAAAGGAATATAAATTGTTCTATTTTAAAGACACATACATGCATATGTTTATTGCAGCACTATTCACAATTGCAAAGACATGAAATCAACCAAAATGTCCATCAACGATAAACTGGATAAAGAAAACGTAGTACATATATACCATAGAATACTATGCACTCGTATAAAAGAATGAGATCATATCCTTGGCAGAGACATGAATGGAGATGGAGGACATTATCCTTAGCAAACTAACACAAGAACAGAAAATCAAATGCCACATGTTCTCACTTATAAGTGGGAGCTAAATTATGAAAACTCATGGACACATAGAGAGGAACAACACATACTTGGGCCTATCAGAGGGTGGAGGGTGTAAGGAGATAGAGGATCAAGAGAAATAACTACTGAGTGCTAGGCTTAATACCTGAGTGATGAAATAACCTGTACAACAAATCCCCATGACACAAGTTTACTTGTGTAACAAACCTGCACATGTACCCCTAAACGTAAAAGAAAAAGAAAAAGACCCCCATACTATGAAATTCTTAGAAGAAAACAGGGGAACATCTTCATGGTGTTGGATTTGGCAACGATTTCTTGAATATGACACCAAAAGCACAAGCAACAAAAGGAAAAATAGACAAATAGAACTACAGCAGACCTAAAACTTCCATGCATCAAAGGACACAATCAATAAAGTGATTGTACCTGGTGATCTGTGAGCTTTGTCTGTAGCTGGCATGGCCAGGATGTGAGAAGCAGCATCCTGGGGCAGCACAGGGCAGCAGCACCGTAGGCCTGGTTTTCTTTCCTTTCTCTTCCCCAGATCAATCTGTCCTCTTGGGCCCCTCAGCCTTTTCCCCATTGTCTTGAATATTAGCACTTGGCTCCCTTTTAGTCATGCTAATCTTTCTAACAAGTGGTTTCTCCTCAACCTGCTTGAATTCCTGAATTCCTATTAAATTCCTCTTCTGAAACTGCTTCTTCCTTCTTGATGACATAGCCAGGCTGTGAATTTTCCACATTTTAACATTCTGCTTCCCTTTTAATTATAAGTTCCAACTTCAAGTTTTTCCTTTGCTCCTATATCTGATTGTAGGGTGTTAGAAGAAGCTATGCAACTTCTTGAACACTTTGTTGCTTAGAAATTTTGCCAAGCATGGTGGCTTACGCCTGTAATGCCAGAACTTTGGGAGGCCGAGGTGGATAGATCACCTGAAGTTAAGAGTTTGAGACCAGCCTGGTCAACATGGTGAAACACTGTCTCTACTAAAAACACAAAACAAAATAGCTGGGTGTGGTGGTGCGTGCCTGTAATCCCAGCTACTCAGGAGGCTGAGGCAGGAGAATTGCTTGAGCTGGGGAGGCAGAGGGTGCAGTGAGCCAAGATCATGGCATTGCAGTCCAGCCTGGGCAACGACAGTGAAATTCTGTTACAAAAAAAAAGAAGAAAGAAAGAAAGAAAAGAAAAGAAAGAAATTTCTTTCACCAGATACCTTATGTCATCACTCTTAAGTTTAGCCTTCCGCAAAGTTCTAGGACATGGACACAAAGCAGCCAACTTCTTTGATATAGTGCAGCAAGGGCAACCTTTGCTCCAATTCCTAATAACTTTCTTATTTCTGTCTGATACCTCATCGGCCTGGCCTTCATTGTTCAAATTTCTATCAGCATTTTGACTACAACCACTTAACCAGTCTCTAAGAAGATCCACATTTTCCCTAGTCTTCCTATCTTCCTATGAGCCCTTCAAACTCATCCATCCTCTGCCCATTACCCGGTTCCCAAGCTGCGTCCACATTTTTAGGTATCTTTATAGCAACACCCCACTCTTGGTACCAATTTTCTGGGTTAGTTCATTTGTGTTGCTATAAAGAAATGCCTGAGGTTGGGTAATTTGTAAAGAAAAGAAGTTTATTTGGCTCAAGGTTTTGCAGGCTGTACAAGAAGCATGGCACTAGTATCTGCTTCTGGTGAGGACCTTAGGAAGCTTTGACCTATGGGGGAAAACAAAGGGAAACCAACATGACACATGGTGAAAGAGGTAGCAAGAAATATGTGAGGCTCTTTTAAACAACCCGGTCTCACATGAATTAGTAGAGAGAGAATGCATTCATTACCACAGGGAGGGCACCAGCCATTCCTGAGGGATGTGCCTCCATGAACCAAACACCTCCCACTAGGCCCCAACTCCAACCTTGGGGGTCAAATTTCAACGTGAGATTTGGAGGGAACAATATCCAGACTATATCAAGGGGTTAATATCTAGAACATATAAAGTACTCCTATGACTAAATAACAACAAAATAACCCAACTAAATAATGGACAAAGGATTTGAATAAACATTTCCCTATAGAAGATATATAAATGGCCAATAAGCACAAGAAAAGATTCTAAGTATCACTAATAATTAGAGAAATGCAAATAAAAACTACAATGAGATATCACTTCATACTTGCTAGAGCAGTTACTACCAAAACCGGAAAATAAATGTTAGTAAGAATGTGAAGAAATTGGAATCCTTCTGCATTGCTGTTGGGAAATCCAAAATGGAGCTGTTGCTTTGGAAAAAAGTAAGACAGTTTCCTCAAAAAATTAAAAATAGAATTACCATATGGTTCAGCAATCTCTCTGCTGGGTATATGCCCAAAATGATTGAAATCAAGGGCTTGAACAAATACTTGCACACCTGTGTTCATTACAACATTATTCATAATATCCAGCAGGTGGAAACAGCACAAATATTTATCAACAGATGGACAAATAAACAAAAATGTGGTCTACTCATGCAATGAAATATTACTCAGCCTTCAAAAGGAAGGGATCCTGTCACATTCTACAACACGGATTAATTATGAGGACATTATGTGCAGTGGAATAAGTCAGTTACAAAAAATGTATACAGCAATCAATTTTATAGAAGCAGAAAGAATGATAGTTATTAGGAGACAGGGTAGGGGAAATGGAGAGTTATTTAATGTGTTGTAGAGTTTCAGCTTGTAAGATGGAAAAGCTCTGGAGATCTGTTACACAACAGTGTGAATATATTAACACTACTGAACCATACACTTAAAATGGCTAAGATGGTAAGTTTAGTGTTATGTGTTTTTTAACCTCAATTAAAAATTAAAGTTAAAAAAATTAGAGACAAAGTTATTTGGAGATAGAATAGAATTTGTTTTATTAAAATAAATCATTCTAAATGAATAATTATTTGCTGCATCTCTCCCCACCCAAAACAACGTATATTTTGAGAAATGATCAATGTCAATGGAGGCAGGGTAATAGCACCTCCTTTCTAACAAAAAATATAGTAACGCTTTTTCGATGTATCTATGCAGGTTATTTGTAGGTGTTCAATTTCAGTATCTTCTGTTCCTATTGTTTTTGAGATCTCTCCTCCATTAAACTAGCTCATGTTAATATTCCAAATCTGTGACTTTTTTCTACTTCACTTTTATTTCTTTTTTCTTTTCTTTCTTTCTTTCTTTCTTTTTTTTCTTTTTTTTTTTTTTTTGAGATGGAGCCTCGCTCTGTCACCCAGGCTGGAGTGCAGTGGTGTGATCTCAGCTCACTGCAACCTCCACCACCAGGGTTCAAGCAATTCTCCTGCCTCAGCCTCCCAATAGCTGGGACTACAGGCATCTGCCACCACACCTGGCTAATTTTTGTATTTTTAGTAGAGATGGGGTTTCACCATGTTGGCCAGGCTAGTCTTGAACTCCTGACCTCAGGTGATCTGCCCGCCTCAGCCTCCCGAAGTGCTGGATTACAGGTGTGAGTCACCGCGCTCGGCAGATCCCTCTGATGATGCCACTGCCTCACCTTCAAATGCCCTCCCTCACTCCATGGAACCGCGCCCGCAGCTACTTTTCTGTAATTGCCTCTTCTCTCAGTCAAATACATCTTAAGTTTACCATATCCAGATTCCTTTGTGCACTTTAAACACCTTAGAAAGCACAGATAGCAAAAATAGAGTATCACCATTTCTCCAAAATTGATCCCTACATAAAAACTAAAGCCAATTTTAAAATGCATTGCTGTGGACGTGAATTTATTTCTTCATTATTGCTTTTTAAAATGCTTCTACTGCTCCCAAGTTTGTCTTCCTAGATCAAAAGAAAATGCAGGATTGCCTCAGACCAACAGGCATTCCAGAACCTGCCCAATCTACTCTTCGTCGGCATCCAAAAATACATGTACCATCCAAGGAAATGCTGAGCTGGTGATCACCGGTTAGGCTGAGACTCTTTTTGGAGCAAAGATTGACATGCTATGTCATGGTGACTGCTAGAACTCCATCTTCCCTAGAGAGCTGGCTGTTTGCCCAGAAATGAGGTATGCTTTTAACATTAGTAGGACAGAAGCACCTGACTTACTGTCACGTTATGTTGACATACTGATCTGTTCTACTGATTTAATTATAAACTTGTGTTTTTCTTATCAACAGTCACTCATTATAATTAGTAAGATTATCTAGGGCAGAGTTGCCCAGTGGCAACAATGCAAGCAAAATATGTCGTTAAAATTTTTCTAATAACCATATTTTAAAAGGTTGAAAAAGTAAATTAACAATATATCTTATTGAATTCAGTATACCCAAACTATTAATTCAATATGTCTGAATACAAAAAATTAATGAGGTGTTAATTTCGTACTGTCTAAACTTTAGGATTTATTTTATACTTACTGTACATTTCAAATCAGATGCTAATTTTTTATTGGCAATACTTCATCTGTATTTAGACTTTATAATAATTACACTTGAAAACATAGATTTACTTATCCCAGTTGTTCCAAGCACACTTTGTTTTCCAATAGCTGAATTGAGAATCAGTTTTTTAACTTAGGTTAAATTAAATAAAATTCAAAACTTTCCCTGTCAGTCTCAGTAGTCACATTTCAACCTCTCGAATACTGGACAGCACAGACACACATCCTGTTCCCTGAATGAAGAATAAATGAGGTAGTCTGCACACCTAGCCCTTTTTTTGGAGATATGTAGCCGATTATTATTTTTTTTGGAGATATGCAGCTAATTTATTATTTTTTTGAGATATGTAACTAATTCATTTTTTTTTTGAGATATGTAGCTAATTTATTATTTTTTTGGAGATATGTAGCTAATTAATTTTCTTGGAGCACACTGCTGAGCCGTCCTTTTCAGGTGCATGTGCAGATTTGTCACATGGGTATATTGTGTGATCCTGATGTTTGGGCGTCTATTGAACCCGTCACTCAGACAGGGAACATAGTATTCAAGGTTGGTTTTTTTTGGTTTTTTTATTTTGAGAGTCTCGCTCTGTTGCCCAGGCTGGAGTGCAGTGGCCGGATCTCAGCTCACTGCAAGCTCCGCCCCCCGGGTTCCCGCCATTCTCCTGCCTCAGCCTCCCGAGTAGCTGGGACTACAGGCGCCGCCACCACGCCCGGCTAGTTTTTTGTATTTTTAGTAGAGACGGGGTTTCACCGTGTTCGCCAGGATGGTCTCCATCTCCTGACCCCGTGACCCGCCCGCCTCGGCCTCCTAAGGAATAGGTAGTTTTTAAACACTTCTCCCCTCCCACCGCCGGTAGTCCTCGGTGTCTGCTGCTGCCGTCTTTATGGTCCTGCGTACCGGATGTTTAGTTCCCACTTGGAAGCGAGAACCCGCGACGTTTGGTTTTCTGTTTCCGGGTCAACTCACTGAGAAAACCATCCTCCATCTCCACACGTGTTGCTGTAAAGGACATGACTTCATTCAGGTTTTTTTTTTTTTTTTTTTTTAACAGCTGTAGAGTACCACGTTTTCTTTATCCCGTCCACGGCTGATGGACCCCTGGGTTCATTCCATGTCTTTGTGAACAGCTGAGCCCTCCTTTCACCGTTGTTTTTGGTTTGTGTGGACACCAGCACAAGTTACCCACGACACTCCCCTTCTGCCTGGTGCTCACACGAGATCTCAGGAGCTGATCAGTTGTTCCTGTTGTTAAAACTTGTCCTTATTTCCACAGGACTTTCGCTTTTTAATTTTAATTTATATGGGTACATAGTAGGGGTGTGTGTGTGTGTATACACACATATATATATGGAGTACTTGAGAGGTTTTGCTACATGCATGTAATAGGTAATAATCACAAAATGTAAGTAAAATGGGGTATTTATCTATCCCTTCAAGTATTTATCCTTGGTATTACATACAATCCAATTATAGTCTTTTAGTTATTTTGAAATATGCAATTAAATTATTACTGACTATAGTCACCTTGTTGTGCTGTCAAATACTAGGTCTTATTCATTCTTTTAACTATTTTTTTGTACCCATTAACTTGGCTTTTGGGTTTCCTTATTTTGCTTTATCTTTCCAGCTCATATAGGTGGTGATATACATATTATATTTCTTAAAAACATCTACTTAACAGAAGTAACAAACTACATGCACATGTGTATGTATACTGTATACATATATATGTGAGGAAAAACACATTCTTGCTTATTAAAATCAATCTGAAAAGTTAAACATGTCATTTGAAATCCACCCTTCTTTTGGATTACACTACACTTTTGATGCTTTATATAAACCTGAGTATCATTATGGACTCATGGTCCTGTCCCAATTAACCTAAGTTATCTTTATTATCATTACTCTCAATCATCACAATGTGGCCAGTGGACATTCCCCTAAGGTGGCTCATTGCTTTTTGAGGACTGTCACTGATTCTCTTACAAACTTCACTGGATATACCTTGCTGTCCAAATAGTTTCTTCCAGCCTCAAAAAACTGGAATTAACTACTCTCCAAAGACTTTGAGTTTACTTTAGTAAAGAATAGTATTAAGAACAAAATATGGGGCCGGGCAGAGTGGTTCACAGCTGTAATCCCAGCTCTTTGGGAGGCCAAGATGGGCAGATTACTTGAGGTCGGGAGTTTGAGACCAGCGTGGCCAACATAGTGAAACCCCATCTCTACTATAAAATACAAAAGGTAGCCCGTCCTGGTGGCAGGCGCCTGTAATCCCAGCTACTTGGGAAGCTGAGGAAGGAGAATCACTTGAACCCAGGAGGCAGAGGTGGTGGTGAGTGGAGATCATGCCACTGTACTCCAGCCTGGGCGAAAGAGGGAGACTCCTACAGGAAAAAAAAAAAAAAAAAAAAGACAAAATATGGGCACTAGGCTTGAATAATAACATGATTGTGAATAAAAATGCTATGACCGATTATGTAAAGCCTTTCATTTTTCTGTGACAGAGCTGGAAGTGATATTGCTGTACTTTTCTTTTCTTAGAACATGAAGTTCCATTGGTCAGCAGAACTTTATCCTACACTTAAGTGTCCTTTATATGCTTTGTGTGAACATATGAAGTCTCTCTCTTGCTCACACATACATCCTCAGTGCCCCAAAGGGGACCAGAAGCCAGTGCAGAACTTATAACAAAGAAATAGAAGATTTCGATCCTACCTGGTGACTGGGAGTTCCTGCTCCAGGCAAAAGAGTTGAGCTCAGGTTGGCAAATTGCTTTTATCTTACCCAAGGACATGGAGAAAGCAACAGGATAATGTTGGCTGCACAAGACTCTGCCTTATTTTGACATCCCCTGGGCTTCAGCCTCCTGTGGTTAATTACTATCAGAAATGGATGAGCCCTGGGATGAGGGAGATGTAAAAAAAAAAGACGATGGGGGCCTCCAGAGAATTTCTACAGAGACCTAGAACTAATTCCATCTATTTCATCATTGCTTTGTTTGTCTCAGTTTATCATCGCTGCATTAAAAAATCTGATGCTTTTGGGGATTCTTGGCAAAAACAAAAGAAATAAGATATCCAGAGCAAAGTTGACAAGTAGCTGCATATAATTCCAAATTATCATTAAATCAGTCTTTATAAGCTGTTTGTTTAACATTAACATCAATATGTTGAATACATATTTTTCCTTAGAATTTTAAAAATTAATAACTAGTTTTTATTATCTAAATTATTTTTGAAGTGCTTTATTATAGCCACATTTGCATTTACTTCTGGGGAAAAGGAATAGCACAGAATCCCTTCATAGTCGGAAAAGACCACTTAACTTTGGTTATGTGATATCCGTGAAAGAATGTTTAGGAAAAGTCACCAGCAGACTAAAAATATCTGCTGTACAGCATTGTACCTATAGTCAGTCATACCGTATTGTACAATTAAAAGTTTTCTAGGAAGATAATTCTCATGTTAAGTGTTCTTACCACAGTAAAAATAAAAATATATCATTTTAACCGATTTACCGGTTGCAGTGTAACAGAAAGAATACACACTCTGGAATCAGGAGGACTTACATTTATAGTCTTTACTTTTCCACTCTCTCATTTTTGCTCCTCATTTACAACAGCCCACATCCTCCCCCATGATTTCACCACCATTTTAATGACAGCACAACTTTCCAGCTACATGGCCCTTCGCATACACAAGGCCATTAAATCCATCCCAACCCTGCCATTAAATCCATCCCAACCCTGCCTCAGAAAGCTGCATGTCTGGATGCCTCAGAGTATTATCATAATTCTAAATAGCTGATTTAGAAAAATCCCACAAACAAGAGACTAAAAACAACTAATTACCCTTTTAATGTCATTCTAAAGCAGTGTCTGACAAGCCCACCTAGGATCTTCTAATAATCTAGGACAGGTATCAGCAAACTTTTGCTGCTTTTGTAGCAAACTTTTGCAAACTTTTGCAGCCAAATAGTAAATATTTAGGCTTTGTGAACCATGTGGTTCTTCGGACCCTACTCCACACCACCAGTACAGCATGAAGTCGCCGTGGGCATACATAAATGAGCACAACTGAGTTATAAGTTCCAACAAAAGTTTATTAAATCAAATACAGTATGTTTTCAGCCATTGTATTTTAAGACATTCTTATTCTCTCTCTGTTTTCATTCTAGGACACTCATCATGCATGTGAAGGGACATTTGATGGTGTGCCACAGGTCTCAGGCTTTGTTCATTTATTTTTATTCTTTTTATTGGTAGTTCTTAAGACATCATCTCAGTTGATTTAATTCAAATTTGCTCATTGTTTTCTGCTTGAATTGCCTTGGTGAATTTTTCAGAGAAAGGAAAAAAGATGAGGAAAAATGAGGAGAGCCTGAAACTCGTATAACCCCAAGAAGCATACCAAGATACATAAAATGGAAGTCCCAAGGGGGTGAGGTGGGAGAGAAAGGGACAGAAAGAACATTTGAGGAAATATTGGCTGAAAACTTCCCAAATCTGATGGAAAGCATTAAACTACACATCAAAGAAGCTCAGCAAAATCCAAGTCGGACAAACTAAAATATATCCATGCCAAGATGCTTTATAATCAGACTTTAGAAAGATAAAGAGAGAACCTTGAAAGCAGCAATCCAGAAGTGACTCCTCATGTACAAAAATCTTCAATAAGATTTACAGTCAAATTCTCATCAGAAAACGTGGAGGCCAGAGAGTAGTGGGATGACATTAGAATGCTGAAAGAAAACAAAACAAAACAAAAAACTGATGCCAATCAAAAACTCTATGTGGCAAAGCAATCCTTCAAACTGAAGGAGAAATTAAGTATAGGCGATACTAAAAACTGAAGGAAATGTTTCTAATACATTGGCTGTACAAGAAATTCTGAAGAAATCCTTCAGGCTGAAATAAAAGGACACTAGGCAGTAACCTGAAGCCATACAAAGAATAAAATACACTGGTAAAGGTAACTGCACGGGTAAATATAAAGGTCAGTTGTTGTATTTTTGGTTTGCAACCTCTCTTTTCTTTCCCATCTTACATAAAAGGCAAGTAAACAAAACATTAATATAAATCTATGATAATGGGAACATGATATATAAAGATACAATTTGCAATAACAAAATAGGAAGGCACAGAAATCATATACAACAGTAGGATTATTGAATAATTTTGATGCCAAGTTAGTATTAACTCAAATTTGATAATCATAAAGTTTAACATGTTAATTGTAATGTCCAACATAACTGCTAAGAATATTACTAAAAATATGGAGAACGATAATGAGAATGGAATTAAATGGTACATTACAAAAAAGTTAAACTTAAAAAAAGTCAATGTTGGAAGAATTGAGGAAGAAAAAAGATATAAGAAAAGAAATAGAATAATGATGTAAGTAAGTCTTTTCTAATCCATATTTGCTTTAAATGTGAATATATTAAACTCTCCAATTAGCCGGCGTGGTGGTGCATGCACATAATCCCAGCTACTCAGGAGGCTGAAGTGAGAGAATTACTTGAGTGGAAATGTTTGAGTCCAGCCTGAGCAACATAGCAAGATCCTGTCTCAAAGGAAATCCTCTCCAATTAAAGGCAGAAACTGGCAAAAATAAATGTTAAAAGGAACATAATTCATCTATATGCTGTGTATCAGAAACGCTCTTTACATCCAAAGGCACAAATAGGTTTAAAATGAAATTGTGGAAAGATATTCCATGTGAATATTAGCCAAAAGAGAGCTGGAGAAGCAATGCTAATATAAGATAAAATAGACTGTAAGCCAAAATTATTACAAGAGGCAAAGAAGGAAAATAGCTTAAGGTTTATTTTTAATTTCTCTTGTATTTTCTTCTTTGTCCCATTGGCAGTTTAAAATTGTGTTTCACTTCCATATATTTATGAACTTTTCCCATATCCCTTCTGTTATTGATACCTAGTTTTTTTGTTTTTTTGTTTTTTTTTGAGACGGAGTCTCACTCTGTCGCCCAGGCTGGGGTGCAGTGGCCGGATCTCAGCTCACTGCAAGCTCCGCCTCCCGGGTTTACGCCATTCTCCTGCCTCAGCCTCCCGAGTAGCTGGGACTACTTTTGCTGGGACTACAGGCGCCTGCCACCTTGCCCGGCTAGTTTTTTGTATTTTTTGGTAGAGACGGTGTTTCACCATGTTAGCCAGGATGGTCTCGATCTCCTGACCTCATGATCCACCCGTCTCGGCCTCCCAAAGTGCTGGGATTACAGGCTTGAGCCACTGCACCCGGCCAATACCTAGTTTTACTCCATCATCATCAAAAAATTCTTTGTGTGATTTGAATATTTGTAAATTTATTAAGACTTTTTGTGTCATAACAAATGGTCTATCCTGAGGAATAATCTGCATGTACTTGAGAAGAATTCCTGTTCTGCAGTTGTTTGGTTGTGGTGTACATTTACATTATAGTTTGTAAGTCTTTCTTCTTTCTTAATTCAGGTGTTCACAGCTGTAAATTTCCCTGCAAGCACTGCTTTTGCTGCATCTCATAAGTTTGGGTGTGTATGTACACCTCAAGGAACTAGAAAAGAAAGAACAAACTAAACCCAAAATTAACAGAGGAAAGGAAATAATAAAGATTAAAATGGAAATGAGTGAAATAGAGGTTAGAAAAATAGAAATAACAAAACCAAAAGCTGTTTTTTTGAAGATTAACAAAATTGGCAAATTTTAGCTAGACTAAAAGCAAAAAAGAGAAGACTCAAATTACTAAATCAGAAATTAAAGTGAGTACATTACTACCGATTTTACAGAAATAAAAAAGATTATGGGAGCCTACTATAAACAATTGTTTGCCATCAAGTTGAATAACCCAAATGCAATGGACAAATTCCTAGAAAGACACAAGTTACTAAAATTGACTCAAGAAGAAATAAAAAACCTAAATAGGCCTATATAAAGTATAAACAAAAGTAAAATTCTAAGCCCCCTAACTAACTGAATGGACCCCTCCTCTCAGCCAAGGGGATTCCAAATAAACCTGAAAAACTAGTTCAGGCTATCACGGAAAGTGGAGATCAGATATGCCTCATCATACTCTCCTCCCTTTGGAGTTCAGGCACAACTGACTAGCATCAACATTAAAACGGAGACATCAAGACTGACAAAGGACTCTTTGTAGCAATAAGACACCAAATTCCAACCTGACTCTAGTATAGCATCATATGACAGCAGGCTCTACAAGAAATAAAAATATTTTACCCCAAAATATATTTCTTTGACATATTTTGAAATGTCCCTGCACAGCAGTCTCTTGTGGGGGAAATTTACTTTCTGTGGAGAATTCCTTTCCCTTTCCAGGTCTTTTTCTGATCCTGAAGAGATTAGTTGAGAGTTTAGCACCTTTTAAGGTCTGAATAAGAAACGTTTGTTATCTGTTGCCTCTTATGGCAGCCACCAATGAGATCTCATCTACACAATGAGAACCTTAGTTTCCATAACCCTGTTTCTTAACCAAGGCATTCCTTTCTATTGATTCCAGTTCTTTATATAAGAACTTAACTCTTTCTTTTTTATAGGCCCCAGTGTGTGTTGTTCCCCCTCTGTGTCCATGTGTTCTCACCATTTAGCTCACACTTATAAGTGAGAACATGTGATATTTAGTTTTCTGTTTCTGCATTAGTTTGCTAAGGATAATGTCCTCCAGCTCCATTCATGTCCCTGCAAAGGACATGATCTCATTCTTTTTTATGGCTACATAGTATTCCATTGTGTATATGTATCACATTTTCTTTATCCAATTAACTTAAATGTTTCAACAGATTGCCAATCAAAAAATCTTTGAATCCACCTATGAACTGTAAGTCCCCACTTCGAGTTGTCCTGCCTTTCTGGACCAAACCAATGTATACCTTGTATGTATTTACTGATGTCTTATGTCTCCCTAAAATGTATAAAACCAAACTATAACCCAACCATCTTGGGCACATGTTTCCAGGACCGCCTGAGACTGTGTAACAGGTCATAGCCCTCACATATGAGTCAGAATAAACCTTTTCAAATATCTTTCAGAGGTTGGCTTTTTTTGTCAACAGAAGTAAAGAGTAGCCAAAAATCTCCCAAAAGAGAAAAGTCCTTGAACAGATGGCTTCACTGGTAAATTCTACAAGACATATGAAGTTAAATTAACACTTATCCTTTTCCAATTTTTCCCAAAAAATTGAAAAGAAAGGGATACTTTGTAACTCATTATTTGAAACCATCATTACTTTGATACCAAAGCCAGACTAAGAAATCACAGAGAAAAAAGAGAGACAAAGAGAAAGCGAGAGAGAGAGAAAGAAAGTTGCAGACCAATATTCCTTATGAAAATAGATAAGAAAATCCTTACAAAATGCTAGCAACCCAATTTCAGAAGCAGATTAAGGGGATTATATATCATGATAAAGTGTCAATTATCCCAGGAATGCAAAATAACTAGACATATGAAAATCAATAAATGGAGCACATCACGTGTATTAGTTTCCTAGGGCTGTCATAGCAAATCTTCACAAGTTGAATGGCCTAAAACAACAGAAGTTTATTCTATCCAGTGCTGAAGGCCATACATTTAAAATCAAGGTGTGAGTGGGGTTGGCTCCCTTTGGAAGCTTTGTAGGAGAATCTGTTCCATACCTCTCTCCTAGTTTCTGGTGCCTTCCAGGAATCCTTGGCATGTAGTTGCATCACTCCAGTCTCTGCCTCCATCTTTGCAAAGGTCTTCGTCTCTATTTTGTTGTGTCTCTCCTTTTCTTTCTCCTATAGGTACACTTGTCATGGGATTTAGTGCCCATTCTAACCCAGGATAATTTCTTCTTGGGATTCTTACTTGAATACATCTGCAAAAAGTCTTATTTCAAATAAGGGTCTTGTATTTCTAGGTTCTGGGTAGTTATATCTTTTTATGAGGGTTGCTATCCAACCCACTGGACCACATTAATAAAATTAAGTTGGGAAAACCCAGACAATCATCTCAATTGGTAAAGAAAAAGCATTTGAGAAAAATCCAGTGTCCTTTCCCTATAAATACTCAACAAAGTAGGAATAGAAGGGAACTTCCTAAACATGGTAAAGATCATTTATTTAAAAAAATCATAGTTGTCGTACTCAATGATGAAAAGCTGAAAGCTTTCCCTTTAAGATCAGGAACAAGATAAGGATGCCCTCTTTTATGACTTCTATTCAACATCTTAATGGAAGTTCTAGCCAGAGCAATTAACCAGGAAAAAGAAATAAAAGGTATCCATAATGAAAAGATGGAAGTAAAATCTTTATTCACAGATGGCATGATCTTATATATAGAAAATCCCAAAGACTCCACAAAAAGACTAGTAGAGCTAATAAGAGAATTCAGAAAAGTTATAGGATATAAGACCAACAAGCAAAAATCAGCTTTATTTTAATATGTTAGCAATGAACAATCCAAAAATTAAATTTAAAAAGTTTCATTTACCATAGCATCAAAAAGAATAAAGTACTCAGGAATAAATTTGACCAAGGAAGTGAAAAACTTGCATGTTGAAAACTATAAAGCATCACAGAAATTAAAGAAGACCAAATAAAAGGAAAGATACCCATGGTCATGAACTGAAGAGTTAATATTATGAAGATTGCAACAGGACTCAAAGAGATCTGCAGATTCTAAGCAATCCCTGTAAAAATTCCAACTTTTTTTGCAGAAATAGAATTCGTATGGCAGTTCAAGCAACTCTGAATAACCAAAAAACATAGTGAAAAAGAATAAGTAGGAAGATGTATACTTCCTGATCTCAAAACTTACCACAAAGCTACAGTAATCAAAACATGACAACAGACATATAGAACAAAATTGAGAATCCAGATGTCAACTCATACATCTATGGCCAATTGATTTTTGACAATGATAGCCAAGGCTATTCAGTGGGGAAAGAACAGTAGACCCATCTCTTTAACAAATAGGGCTAGGACAACTGGATAACCACATGCAAAAGAATAAAGCTGGATGCTTACCTCATTCCGTGTACAAAGTTAACTCAAAGTGGACAAATGTAGGAGCTAAAACTACACAACTCTTAGAAGAAAACATGAGAGTAAATCTTCATCACTTAGGATTTGACAATAGATTACAGGATATAACACCAAAAGCGCTAGCAACAAAAGAAAAATAGATACATTTGACTTCTTAAAAATTAAAAAAAAAATTACATCAAATGACACTATAAAGATAGTGAAAAGACGATCCAAAGAATGGAGAAAATATTTACCTGTCACATGTCTGGTAAAGATCTAGTATTCCGAATCTGTAAGGAACTCTTACAATTCAAAATAAAAGACAAACAACCCAACTGAGAAATGGGCAAAAGACTTTCTATCAGTTTCCTAGCTTCTGTAACAGATTACTTCAAGTTGGTGGTAATTTATTCTCTCGTGCTTCCCAAAATGAGAAGCCTGAAATCGACGTGTCGTAAGGCCAGGCTCCCTCTGGAAGCTCTGGGGGAGAATCCTTCCTTGCCTCTGTCAGCTCCTGGTGACTCCTGGTGTTGCCTGACTTCTGACAGCATAACTCCAATTTCTACCTCCATCTTCATATGATCTTCTTTGCTGTGTCTGTTTTATCCTTTTCTGTCTCCTACAAAGAGAATGGTCATTGTATTTAGAGCCCAACCTACATGCAGGATGCCCTCATCTTAACTTCATTATATCTTCAAAGACTATTTCCAAATAAGATAACTTTCACAGATACCGGGGGTTAAAACTTGGACATATCTTTTTGGGACCACATCACAACCCTCTACAGACCTGAGCAGACATTTCTCCTAAGAAGATGTACAAATGGCCATAAAACACACAAAAAATGCTTGATGTCATTAATCATTAGGGAAATGTGAATCAAAATCACAATGGAGTATCTCTTCACACCCATTAGGATGGGCATAATCAAAACAACATAAAATATGAAAGGATAGCAATGACGGAGACACTGGAACCCTCCTCTGTTGCTGATGGGAATGAAACATTGTGCCACTGCTATGGAAACCAGTTTGGTGGTCCTTCAAAAACTACACATAGAATCGCCTGTCAGATGATGGGGCAATTTTATTTCTAGGTATAAAACCCAAATAATTGAAAACAGGCATTCAAACAAATATTGTATGTAAATGTACATAGAAGCACTATTCACGATAGACAAAAGGTGAAATCAACCCAAATTTCTGTCAACTCATTAATCAATAAACAAAATGTGATACAGCCATACAGTGGAATATTATTCAGCCATAACAAATGAGACATTGATCCATGCTAAAACATAGATGAGTCTTGAAAACATGTTACGAAATGATACAAAAGGTCACATACTGTATGATTCCACATATGTGAAGTGAATTCAGATAGCTAAGTCTATAGTGATAAAGTTGTAGATTTGCTGTTGCCAGGGCTGGGAGCAAGGGAGAATGAGGAGTTACTTTTTAATTTTAAAAAACTCACTTATGATAGCAACTAAAACTATCAACAAAAATCTGAGGAATGAATCTAAAAAAATATTTTATGAATAAAAATATGAAACAAAATTCAAGTAATAAAGACCTAAATGCATAGAGAAATATTTATTATTTCTGGATAATAATATTATCCAAATTTATTATGACTTTAATGTAATTCCAATAAAAACTAAATGAGGTTTCCCATAAAACTTTAATAAGCCATATTAAAAAGAAAATGGGTAGCAGGACAGTTTTCAAGAAAAATTAGACAAGGAGAGTTGTGCTACCAGAAATAAAGACTTACTGAGTGCCATAATGATTAAGACAGTGGAGAATTTGCAACGGGATAAAAGAGAACACCAAAGGAAACACAATGTATGCATCCAGAAAATGTGATAAATTACAAAAGCGACATTACATGTAAGTGGGGACTTCTTTATCTGATACATGTCTTTTGGCTCTTCCCTCTTTCCTCCTTTCCACCAGGGATGTAGATCTGATGGTTGGACTGCCAGCAGCTATTTTGTACCACAAGGAGATCTTGAAGACGGGAGCGATGTGCTGTTTGTAGCACTGTGTAAGTATGACACCTCTTCAGCCGCAGACAACCTCTAGATTTATTTTATGTGATGGGAAAATAAAGTTCAAAGCTCTTCGTTGTTTAAGCCACTGTTTGAAGGTTTTTACGAGTGACTCAGTATATTCCTAAGTAATGTTTACTATTTACTTTCTTCTTCTCCTACCATGAATGAGAAGAAGGAATGCACAAAATAGAGGTGGGGCAGGGAGATTATACCATCTACTTAACCTTTATCTTTTGACACAATAGTGATAAGTATAGCATCACCTTGACTGTTGAATTATAAACTAAGAGCCCTAACCACAATCATTTGCAGAACCAAATTGAGCAAGCATTAACAGAAAGTGAGAAATGAGAAGTGTGAGGGATTTGTCAAAAGAAAAAATAAAGAGCCCATTCATTACTCATAACTTATATCTTAGCCTGGAGGATATTGGTGAAAATACCCTTTTCCTTCCTTTTATTATTTATTTATTTATTTATTTTTGAAACAGAGTCTTGCTCTGTCTCCCAGGCTGGAGTGTAGTGGCACAATTTCGGCTCACTGCAACCTCCGTCTCCCAGACTCTAATTATTCTCCTGCTTCAGCTTCCCGAGTAGCTGCAATTACAGGTGTGCACCACCACACCAGGCTTTTTTTTTTTTTTCATAGAGATGGGTTTCACCATGTTGATCAGGCTGGTCTCGAACTCCTGACCTCAAGTGATCCGCCCACCTCGGCCTCCCGAAGTGCTGGGATTGTAGCCCTTGTCCTTCTTATGTGCAAAAAAATAACATTTTAAAAATCAAACCTCTGAGAGGAAAAGAGCTACCTGTTTTATAATAAAATGTTCACTTTGAAGTGCAGATATTAAACAAACGTTGCCAGAACTTTGGGATTTATCCTCTATTTATTATATTCAAGCCCAGATATATTTGAAAAGGGCCTTCCTTTCATACTTTAAAAAAAGAAAAAAAAAAGCAGGTTGCATTAATGTTTCAAAACGCAGGTCGCATTAATGCTTCGATTGCACATCAGGTGATTTTTTCGTCTGGAAACGGCTCCACCTGCTGGAACTTTTTGTTTTGTTTTGCTCTGAAAGTTGTAGACAGGCAGGCAGGCAGCTTTTAGCACAGATTTCTTGCTATTTACTGAGTCATAAAAGTTTTGAATTATTGTCATGATACCAGACACAGTGCTTTACCACAATCGTTGTTATGGGCTGAATTGGCTCCTTCCCCCAACCCCAATTTGTATTGTGGAGTCCTAACTCCCAGTAATCTCAGAATGGGACTGTTTGGAGACCGGTCCTTAAAAGAGGTAATCAAAGTAAAATGAGGTCCTGTGGGTGGTCCCTAATGCAATATGACTGCTGTCCTTACAGAGGTGAGGACACAGACACACAGAGAGGGACGACCACATGAGGACACAGGGAGGAGGCGATTCTGCAAGCCACGGAGAAAGGCCTCAGGGGAACCAGCCCTGCCCACACCTTGATCTTGGAGCTCCAGCTCCAGACTGTGAGAAGACAATTACTGCTGTGTAAACTACCCCGTCTGTGGTATTTTGTTAAGGTCATCCTACCAAAGGAATACCATCGTCTTCTGGTAAATATTTGTCCACACCACCACTTTATCAAAATGTATGGGAAAATGTTTAAATCCATTTTTAACTGGCCTGGCCATGAAATGGTAAGAAATACTTTTCCTTATGTCTCTTGCGATGATGGTAAAAATTTCATTGCCCTCTGGCCATTGTTTTCACCCGAATGTTTTCATTTGAAATGGCATTCTACTCTCAGATTTGAGTACATTGGAAACACTGACATAAAGCAACCAAGGATAGCTGAAGTTTCGTCTTCTGCCCCTCAGCAAAGAAGGTACAGTTGATTACTAACAGCTAGACTTACTTCAACTTTCAGTTTCTCTGGATGCTGTGACTTTTCACCCTCAAATTCTAAAAGAACTTGTGATATGTAAACTATTTTTGACATTTTATATTATTATTTTACTGAAGAGAAAACAGGCATAGAGAGATTGAGTAACTTGCCAGTTTTATTGTTGTTATTAGAAAGTAGCAGATGTAGTATTTAAGTTCAGGAGGTCTGACTCCAGAATCTAAGTCTTTAACCTATTTCTGGATGACTTTTAAGATAACAAACTGTAAAAACATCATTAATTTAAACAGAGAGTAGAATGATGGTTGCCAGGGGTGCTGGGTGGAAGAAAATAGGGGGATGCTGGTCATGGGCTACAAACTTTTGATTAAAGATAAAAAACTTATGGAGATCTCATGTACAACATGGTGACCATAGTTTATTCATAATAATGCATTGTATACTTGAAATTTGCTAAGAGAGTAGATCTTAAGTGTTATCACTGAAAAGAAAATAGAAAAAGTACATATGTGAGGTGTTGGGTAGGTTCCTTAGCTTGATTGTTACACAACACATATGTACATCAAACATCACATTGTATACTTAACTATATCTGATGTTTGTCAATCATATGTCAATTAAAAAAATCATTGATCTAGAAGTTAAAAAAGCAAACAGATGTCTGGCTTCTGACACAGATTCTATTTGTTTTCTTAGAAAAGGAAAACAAACCCGCTCACCAACAAAACCACAGAATGATAAGAGCTCAGGTGCCCCCGTAGGACTGTCTTAGCCAACATCAGACAGTGCGTGTGAGGCAGGGTCTCCTAGGTGCTCCCCAAACCCACGGCCTCCTCTTCTTCCTGGGCTCACAGCCGGGCCACACTGCGCAGCCCCTCACAGCTAAGGGAATGTGACCTCCTCCAGGCTTGGCCTAAGAACGCCATCTGGGCACACGGATGTAGGGGCTTATATTTCTATCTTTAACACCTACTTAGCACTGACTGTTTAGCAGGTAGTATTCTACTGCTAAACAGTCAGTGCTAAGTAGGTGTTAATTTAAATAAGAAGAGCTTTGTAGGCCGAGCGCGGTGGCTCCACGCCTGTAATCCCAGCACTTTGGGAGGCCAAGGTGGGTGGATCCCGAGGGCAGCAGATCGAGACCGTCCTGGCTAACACAGTGAAACCCCATCTCTACTAAAAACACAAAAAATTAGCCAGGCGTGGTGGCAGGCACCTGTAGTCCCAGCACTTTGGGAGGCCAAGGCGGGTGGATCACAAGGTCAGGATATCGAGACCATCCCAGCTAACACAGTGAAACCCCGTCTCTACTAAAAATACAAAAACTTAGCCAGGCACGGTGGTGGGCACCTGTAGTCCCAGCTACTGGGGAGGCTGAGGCAGGAGAATGGCGTGAACCTGGGAGGTGGAGCTTGCAGAGAGCCAAGATCACACCACTGCACTCCAGCCTGGGCAACAGAGCAAGACTCTGTCTCAAAAATAAAAAAAAAAGAAAGAATACCCAAACTCATTAAAAAGCAGGGAAATATAAATTTAAATGGCACTCTGAGGCCCGCAATTCCAGCTAGAAGCATTCCCCCAAGAAACTCCTTCCTACGTGCACAGGAACAAGTCCAACCAGTTCGTGGCCACATCACTCGCACCAATGTTCATCAACAGCAGAACAGAAATAAATGATGTTGGGAAACTGGCTATTCATATGCAGAAGAATGAAATTGGACTCATCTCACTCCTTATGCAAGAATCAACTAAAATGGATGAAAAACTTAACATAAAACCTGACACCCTAAAACTACTAGAAGAAAACATTAGAGAAAAGCTCCACGACACTGGTCTGGACCGTGATTTTTTGGATATGACCTGAAAAGCACAGGCAATGAAAGCAAAAATAGACAACTGGGATTGCATGAAACTGGAAGGCTTCTGTACAGCAAAAGAAGCAGTTAATTGAAGGAAGAAACATACCACAGGTAGGGAGAAAATACTGCAAATTATATAACATAAGGCACTAATATGCAAAATATGTAAGGAACTGAAACTAATCAATAATAAGAAAACAAATAACCCTCTTTTTAAAATATATCTGTGCTTTTGTTTTAATAAAACTTCTTACTTTACTTTTTGATTGTTTTGTTTTCTTTTTTTACTATTATACTTTAAGTTCTAGGGTACATGTGCACAACGTGCAGGTTTGTTACATATGTACACATGTGCTATGTTGATGTACTGTGCCCATCAGTTCGTCATTTACATTAGGTATTTCTCCTAATGCTATCCCTCCCCAAGCCCCCCACCCCACGACAGGCCCTGGTGTGTGATGTTCCCCTTCCTATGTCCAAGTGTTCTCATTGTTCAATTCCCACCTATGAGTAAGAACATGTGGTGTTTGGTTTTCTATTCTTGCGATAGTTTGCTGAGAATGATGGTTTCCAGCTTCATTCATGTCCCTGCAAAGGATATGAACTCATCCTTTTTTATGGCTGCGTAGTATTCCATGGTGTATATGTGCCACATTTTCTTCATCCAGTCTGTCACTGATGGACTTTTGGGTTGATTCCAAATCTTTGCTGTTGTGAATAGTGCCGCAATAAACATATGTGTGCATGTGTCTTTACAGCAGCATAGGACTGTCTTTAGGGAAGATCCCTGCTCATCCGTTTGCCTAGTAAGAAACAGCTGGCCAATTCAGGAGTCACTGAGATGACCACAGAGCATGACGCTTGGCCTCATGGCACAATCCTCCCTTCCTCCCTTCCTCTCAGAACCCTCATTCCTTTTTGGGGTTTCTATCCCAAGTGCCTAGACCTCCTCACTGCTTTGTCCTTTTACTCTTTTTTTTAGACGGAGTTTCACTCTTGTTGCCCAGGCTGGAGTGCAATGGCGTGATCTCGGCTCACTGTAACCTCTGCCTCCGGATTCAAGCAATTCTCCTGCCTCAGCCTCCTGAGTAGCTGGGATTACAGGCATGTGCCACCATGCCTGGCTAATTTTTGTATTTAGTGGAGACAGGATTTCACCATGTTGGCCAGGCTAGTCTCGAGCCCCTGACCTCAGGGGATCAGCCCACCTCGGCCTCCCAAAATGCTGGGATTACAGGCATGAGCCACTGCGCCCGGCCTGCTTTATTCTTCATAAGATCTTCTTCTGCCCATCCCCACTCACCTGTTCTGTGTCCCATGCACTCTTGTCTAATTGTCAAACACTAATCACATAATCAAATCCCTCGGTGAGGTGAAAAATAGTAGAACTGCTTACACTAAAGGCAGAAACTTACTGAAGATAGAGTGAATACAGTGATCATCTCCAGGCCCTACATTTGGGGAAATCCAGGCAGCAGACAGAGGGATGTGACTCAAAGCGGTGGCCAGGTGTGGAAAAGGAAGGGACTCAATGCGGCACGGATAAATATTCATCCTGTTGATCTGGTGCTGAAAGAGGGGGCCAGCCCTCCCCTCTCCTGTCCCCATCATCCCCTCGGGACTCTTTTCTGTCTCAGAGCTACATGGATGTTTGTTTTACTCTTACTATATCTGGATACAAATAAGCCTAGAAAGATTGAGAGTAGTATTTCCCACGAATCTATACCCACGAAGAAAAACCCTGTTTCAAGTCAGTGATAGCAATTTCCATGGCTGGTCACCTTGAGGGGGAAGGTGGATTTTGATATGAAGGTTAGTTCATGACTTTCTACACACACTGTATAAAAGATAAGGTGGAACTCTGAGATTCCCACCTCAATTTGCCCCCTTTGATGGTGGACAAAATACCTAAAAATGTATACTACTTTATACTTCAGAATCTTCACAGAGTGAGCTCATTTAATCCTTGAAGTGACTCGGTTTTATACAGAACCGAAAGAAAAGATAGGGGGAGGAATCGCGGGTGATGTCAGTGCTTCTCACACGTGTGCATTAGAATCAGCAGGAGGGCTTGTTACAGCGCAGATGACTGTCCCGCTTCCCGCAGTCTCTGATTGAAGAGGTCTGGCCTGGGGTCCAAGAGTTCACATGTCTAGTGAGTTCCTGGGAGCGGGTGATGCTGCTGGTTGAGGACCCCTGAGACAATGGCCTCTTTGGGGACACCCTGAAAACCGCTGTCTTACCTTGTTATTCTTCCAAGAGTACCTTCATGCTATCATTCATTGAATAGCCATTCAACTAAGGAAATATTAAGGTGTTTCCTTCATGAAGTATTTAATAAGCAAATTGGTGAAGGAATTATGATAATGATCTTATAATGTTCAGTAGAGTCATGAAGCAGTTGACGGCAAACCTTAGCTCCCACGACCTGAATAATGCCTGGCTTTCACACCGTATCACCCTCACACGCCCAGGCTGCCTCCTTCATCCTTCGGTGCCTGTTCTGAGTGAAAATTGGCATCAGCCTAAACAAACTAAGTTGTGAATGGATAGAAACAAGCATGCGCATTTTTGCACATACCGTACATATGCACATATTTGCATAGGATGTGGTGGGAGCATGGTTATTGCTAAAGACCACAGAAAAGCAGATTATATTGAATATAGTTTAATTGGTTAAAATGAAGTATAAGGCTAAAACAACTTTTCAGTAAAGATACTTGTATATGAAGAAGTTTTTTCTCATTTACTTCTCGCTTTTTCAGATGTTAGAGATGGGTATGATGAAAACAAAATTGAAAATGTAAATGCCATCTTGGTCCAATTAGATTCACACTGAACAAATAATACTCCTGGCATTTGTTTTCTGTTCACAAAGTATACCCTCACCTCTGGCCTACCATCTCGCCCGAGTATGCAAGAATCAGAAAAGGAACTTGTAACTAAATGTAGGCAACTACTGGAAATTCAACTCAACAAGCATAAATAGAGCACGTAACATCATACCACAAAATAGGTATTTCCCCCTTCTATCACATAAATCATTCAAAAGCCGCAAGGAGAATTAAAAGCAGAAGTTGAATTTCCATTTTCAGAGAAACTGGGAATTATCTAAAACTCCAAACCAGAAAATGTCGAGGACTGTGAACCAGGGGGGAATTGAGCACCGGTGTGAGATGAAGTGGAAGAGGATGCTTGAAAAGATGATTCTGCAGCTACAGAGCTCAGAAAGACACAGCAGAAGATACTTCTCAAAGCACACCCTTGGGTCGAAAACTATGTCCCTTATTTCATTGGAGGTGACCACAGGTATAGGCTGGTGGCAAATTTGATTTTGGAAAACTGAAGAACAAGCCAAATAAAGAAACATTCGAATCGGTCATGTTTCTAAAGAGTGGCTGGCCTCGTATCAGATGAGGAGATAGGAGCTACATTCAATGGGCCTGAGTGCTGTAGATCGTAGCTCACTGCAACCTCCAACTCCCAGACAGAAGTGATCCTCCCACCTCAGCCTCCCGGATGGAGGTGATCCTCCTGCCTCAGCCTCCCCAATAGCTGGGATGACAGGTACATGTCACCATATCTGGCCAGTGAAACTTTTTCTAATAAACCAAAGCAATTGAAATAGGGGATATAAATAAATAACAGGTTTCTGCCCATATCTGTAATGGAGAGGCCACAGCTGTTTCAGAGTCACCTCACACTAATAGCTAAGTCGTTCCCTATGTCCAGTGTCAAACCCTCTTTGACTCAAAGTTTTCTTTCCCAGTAGCCAGATGGCAGAGAAAACCACTGATCTCCATATCTTTTAAATAATAATATTTGTGTATCAAGAATACAATAAAAGCATCCCCTAACCTTTCCTTATAACGTGTCTTCTGTTGTTGTCATTTTTTTTAATATTCCCCTCTTCTTCACATCCTTGTTCAAGAGACAGCACCCCTAGTTCTTGAGTTAAATGATAAATAAACAAAGCTTTGGGTTGGGTTGTAATAAAATAAGCATCATAGCTCAGCTCTGTTATATCAGCCCCAGAAAGAATCAGAATGAAACATGTAAAGCCTTTTAAAAATCTGAAAAGAATTTAATATGGATGGAAGACTCCATAAAGGTAACTCTTAATATTCTTCTGGCTCAGATATTGATTAATGATGAGGCATTTCTGGCATCAAGATGCAAGAAAAGGGTTTACTGAGAGGTTTAGCTACCTTCTTGCACATACGAAAGGATAGAGATTGAGTGAAGATGAAAGAAACTAGTGGTGAATGTTACCTAGCGTCCCTTCTTGCTACTTGGTCTCCTAGTGTCACACTGGGCCTCTGAGAAGGTGCTCCCACATGGCACATGCATGCATGCACACACGCTCATTCCTCTCCCCAACACACACACACGCTCATCACCACCACCTGCGTGAAGATAGGGGCCTTCCCTCCTGTTGCTGATTGCCAGGTGGGTGTATCTGGACTTTCCCTTCTGCAGCTAAAGAACGCCTCCTCCTTAAATTTGTCTCCTAAATAAGCAATCACCCTTTGAAGAATTTACTGTGATTAGGATGTACAACATAATATTTTGATATATACAGTATATACATTGTGTAATGATTACCACCATTAACATGGGGTAATTAACATCCATCACCTCAAATCGTTAACCATTTTCATGGTCAGAATATCTTTCACCTACTCTTTTAGCAAATTTTAAGTATACAATACATTATTATTAACTACAGTTAATATGCAATAGGTCTGCAGTACTTACTTTATAGCGGAAGGTTTTACACTTTGACCAGTATCTCCCTTTTGTCCCACCCTCACCCTGCTAACCATAGCTCTACTCCCTATTACTAGGAGTTTGATTTTGTTTTTAAGATTCTATATATAAATGAGATCGTGTGGTATCTTTCTGTGTATGACTTATTTTTACTTAGCATAGTATCCTAAGGTTCATCCATGTTATTGCCAATGACAGGATTTCCTTCCTCTTTACGTCTGAATAATATTCATGCCTCTGTTTTCTTTATCCATTCATCTCCTGGTGGACACTTAGATTGTTTCCATATCTCAGCTATTGTGAATAGTGCTGCAATTAACATGGGAGTGCAGATATCTTCTCAAGATAGTAATGTCCTTGATATATTGCTTTATGTATAACCAAAAGTAGGCTTGCTGGATAATATGGTGGTTCTATGTTTAATTTTTTGAGAAACTTTCCTACTGTTTCCCACAATGGCTGTACCTCCGACAATGTTCAAAGGTTCCCTTCTCCACATCCTCCCCACACTTAACTATCTTTTGGTTTTCTGGTATTAGTCATCCTAAGAGGTGTGAGGTGGTATCTCATTATGGTTTTGATTTGCATTTCCCTGTTTAGTGATGTTGAGCATTTTTTCTTATATCTCTTGGCTATTTGTATGACTTCTTTGGAAAAGTGTCTAAATGTCTATTCTTTGCCCACCCCCCTCTTTTTTTTTTTTTTTTTTGACAGGGTCTCTCTCTGTTGCCCAGGATGGAGTGCAGTGGTGCAATCTCGGCTCACTGCAACCTCTGCCTCCTGGGTTCAAGCAATTCTCCTGCCTCAGCCTCCCAAGGAGCTGGGATTATGGCACCTGCCAACACATCTGGCTAATTTTTATATTTTTAGTAGAGACAGGATTTCTCCATGTTGGCCAGGCAGGTCTTGAACTCCTGACCTCAAGTGATCCACCCACCCCCGCTTCCCAAACTGCTGGGATTACAGGCATGAGCCACCACACCAGGCCGCCTTTGCCCATTTTTAAATGGTTACTTAGTGAGTTATTTTTGTTTGCTATTGAACTTGGTTGTATGAATTTCTTTTTTTCTTTTTTCTTTTTTTTTTTTTTTTTTTTGAGACGGAGTCTCGCTCTGTCGCCCAGGCTGGAGTGCAGTGGCCGGATCTCAGCTCACTGCAAGCTCCATCTCCCGGGTTCACGCCATTCTCTTGCCTCAGCCTCCCGAGTAGCTGGGACTACAGGCGCCCGCCACCCCGCCCGGCTAGTTTTTTTGTATTTTTTAGTAGAGACGGGGTTTCGCCGTGTTAGCCAGGATGGTCTCGATCTCCTGACCTCGTGATCCGCCCGTCTCAGCCTCCCAAAGTGCTGTGATTACAGGCTTGAGCCACCGCACCCGGCTGTATGAGTTTCTTAAAGATGGCTTTCCCTGATATTCACTGAAATGTCTCTAAGTTCTTTTTCTTTCTTCTCTATGAAATCATCAATTTAATTTTTTTCTCTTGAGAACCAATCCTCACAATCTCCTTTCTCCTGTGTCTCCCTGTCTTTTCCATAAATACGTCCCAGTTTTAGGCCTTACATGCATCATTATTTCTAGCTCAAAATTCTGTTCAGGTGGTTTAGCAGGTAAAGGACAAACGGCAACAGGTTTAAATGGCGGCCAGCTGGGCTCTAAAAGACAAAGGTGCGGAGGTGTTTATATTCTGTTCCATTCATGAAGTCACCTCTGACTTCCTCTCTCAGATGGGCAACTGAAGGACCCGGGAACCACTCACTGGCTCTGGGAGGGCTATGAGGACACAAAAATCTCTAATGATCAATTAGCCACTGTTATGGATGAGAAGGTCCAAGGAGGCGCAAGGGATATAGGTTCCCGTGGAGATGGCATTTGCCTTGCACAAGACCTGACTTGCGAGAGCAGTGGCTGTGTGTCCCCAACTGCACCAGTGACCTCTTAAAATTGCTCAGCTCTGAGATATGTTCCCTCTAATGTAATTAGGAGGCTATATCTCTGCTTTCCAAATGAAAAAAGAACTCATTAACCACAAAACAATTTTATTAAATTCTTGCTCGTTCAAATAGTTTCCTTTTCTTCATTAGGTAATGTATACGCTTGGATTGTTTCAACTTAGATAGACAAGGATGCAGGAGAAAAATCATTTGTTCCAGGCAGTTTATAGGTTAGTTCCTTGAGCTAATAAACATTTTTTAATTGGTCTTTAAGTAGTGGCTAGTTGGGTAGGATTTGGAATAAAACAGGCCCGATTCAAATCCTGCCCCACAATTTAGTGCCTGGGTAATTGAGGCAAATCACCCAAAATGATTATCTGACTTTCAGTCTCTAGATCAGCAGAACTAATGGGAGGAGGGAAATAGTACCTACATTCCATATTGTAAGAATTTAGTGTGTCAGTGATGTATATTATATAGCATGGTGTTTGAACTGTGCTTGAATATAACTATAATAAGTGTTCAATAAATGGTAACTGTTTTTATAGGACACATTAGCTTTGTGCGAAGAAAAGAAATATGCCCTCCGACCAATGAATATGTAACTCAGAAGCATCTAGAACCCTGGCCAGAATTAACCAGCGCAAAACTATGAAAGTACACTAAGCTCACACTTGATTCTCTCTCCAGCCACCCTTCTGTCCAAACTCAATCTTTCCCTATTAAAAATGTCCTTTCAGAAAAAGAGAATTAGGAGGGTGTTGTAGTAAGGGTTGGATTTAGGGTTTCAGAAACCCGGATCTCAGCTTCACCCCATATTTGCTATGTGAACATGAGTGACTTCAACGCTCTGAACCTCAGTTTCTTGTGAATAAATAGGGACTACAACAAAACTCACTCTCACAATACAGCTGTAAGGACTAATAACATTTTGTGCAAAAAGGGTTTTCAGATATAAACAAATATTATTGTTATCAGAATAAAAGATTATTCCCTCAACATGAAATTTACCAAGACTGTGAAAGCTTATTCTTCTTTTCTATATCTGTTCCTCTTGGCTCGTTATTCATATGTTCATTTCTTCTCTATTATCTTCTCTCTTGCATGGAAAGTATCTTATCCATGGCACCAAGCGGCATGACAGAGACTCCTGGTGCAGCTAGTAAGAGTCACTGCTCCCTGTACTCAACGCCACCCTAATGATTTTGTCTTTTTCTTCAAGGGTGTAAATGACATGCAAACCTGAAACTCTACACGCTCCATGAAGCACCTCTGTTTGTGATCTCCTTATTTGCTCCAAACATCGGACATGAATAACCTCTGTTAAAGACCTTAGAAATGGGCCCTGAGATGTGAGGGTGCACGGCAGGGTCGCAGTTGCTTAGAAGAGCAGGGGGAACTCATTCTGTCTGCCTTCGGGCGCAGTGCGTCTGCATGGCACCACGCTGGGAGTCATTGACCTTGGAAAGGCGTTGTCATTCCTAATTAAGTCTTCTATCACTCTCAGTCTTGCCCAGAACCCATCCCACTCTCCATAACTGGACACAATACAACCTCTTCTCAATCTCGTTCCTTTGGAAAGTTGTGATACAAACCAGCACTTGCTGCTGGCTACACAGTGATCATAGACACTGAACAAGAAAGAGTCCCAAGAGATCCCTACTTTCAGTTTCTAAACAAGGAAGGGACTAAAACTCTGAGGACGGCCAGGCACAGGGGTCCACACCTGTAATCCCAGCACTTTGAGAGGCCAAGGTGGGCGGATCGCCTGAGGTCAGGAGTTCGAGACCAGCCTGGCCAACATGGTGAAATGCCATCTCTACTAAAAATACAAAAATTAGCCAGGCATGGTGGTGGGCGCCTGTAATCCCAGCTACTCAGGAGATTGAGGCAGGAGAATCACTTGGACCCAGGAATCTGAGGTTGCAGTGAGCCGAGATTGCACCACGGTACTCCAGCCCGGTCAACAAGAGGGAAACTCCGTCCTACTAAAAAAACAAAACCAAAAACCAATTCCGAGGATGACTGAGGGCTGTTTCCTACTGACCAACTGCCCTCCGAGGAACACGGTGAGATCTTTGATTGAAGAGCTGTTGCAGAAAATTTTACTGCCCATTTTTTCATCTCCTACCCTGAGTCTCTGCCCCTCCATAGTACTTTCCACAGAGCACCCTTCATATCCTTGTTTCTTAGTGTATAAATCAGAGGATTGAGAATAGGGGTAATGATAGTATAAAAAAGGGCAACAAATTTTCCCTCACTCTCAGAATAACTGTGGATGGATTGGAGATAGGTGTAAATGGCCGAGCCATAAAAAAGGAACACTACTAGGAGGTGGCACCCACAAGTCCTGAAAACCTTTCTGCGCCCAGCCATTGACTTGACCCTCAGCACTGCACGGGCAATGTGCACATAGGAGCCTAAAATTAGTGCTACGGGAACAACCACAATTATGACTCGGGCCACGAACATCTTGGCCTCCGTTCCTTCTGTGTCCGCACAAGCCAGCTTCAGAAATACAGGCATCTCACAAAAGAAGTGATTCAGCTGATGGCCACAGAGAGGCTTGGCCATTGCGAGACCTGTCTGGATCAGAGAGTTCACGAAACCCGCCCCCCAGGAGGCGACAGCCAGGGTCTGGCAGAGACGGGGGTGCATGATGGCCATGTAGTGGAGTGGACGACAGACAGCAGCATAGCGGTCAAAAGCCATCACCACCAGGAGCACACACTCCGTGGAGCCCAGGGCTAGGTAGATGAAGAGCTGAGCCACACACCCTCCACGGGTGATGGTGCGGTCAACCCCGCAGAGGTTGATCAGGAGCTGGGGCACGGTGCTTGTGGTGAAGCAGAGGTCCAGGAGGGACAGGTGGGAGAGAAAGAAGTACATGGGTGTGTGCAGCCGAAGGTCTAGCCAGGAGAGAGCGATGATGATGGTGTTGCCAAAGAGAGTTAGGGAGTAGAAAATCAAAATAAAGACAAACAGGATGGGCTCCAGTTGCGGCCAATCTGAGAATCCCACCAAAATGAAGGCGTCTTCAAAACTGGTGTTGAAACTTCCCATAGCCTTTTGCCCGTCTAAACAGCAGACGGAAATGGAATGCCTCCTGTACTGAGTACAAATTACAACATGATTTCGCAGGATTCCCTGGATACTGAGTCACGCATTTGATTATCTATTTTGCAGTTTGTTGTGTCCGGTGTTCTTTCTCTTCTCTTCTTCAGGGTGGAAATCACCAGCTGGGGAATGATACGGCCTTTGTTTGAATCCTAGTCCTGCTGCCTGTTTGTTCCAGGACTTCAGCCAGGCCAGTCAGTCCTTTAGATCCAACATTTCTTTGCCTGAAAGTAGACATGACGTATCACGGCACTGAGATTAGGGTCAAATGCAATAATGTGGAAGCTGCTTTTAAAAGACTTAGACGTAACACGTAGCAATACTATCCTGTGTTGCTCCCGTTTGCCCCACTTCCTGGTCTGGCCGGTGGCCTCTTTCAGTAGGTTACCCACCAGGCCTAACCAGGCCGGGAGCCCTGTTTGACCTCTGGGTGCC
This sequence comes from Papio anubis, assembly GCF_008728515.1. Lineage (NCBI taxonomy): Eukaryota > Metazoa > Chordata > Mammalia > Primates > Cercopithecidae > Papio > Papio anubis. The sequence continues at coordinate 173,314,969 of NC_044980.1, forward strand.
CACCTGCTTTTCCGACTACGGTCAGCCCATGCAATCCAAGAAGCTCCAAGCCTGACCAGCAAATGACTGAGAAGAATGTAGATTCCTCCTTTTGGAGAAGAAAAGAAAACCAATTAGCAACAAATATGTTTCCTGTGGTGTGTCATGATGCCTGGACTACCACACACACACACGCACACACGCACATACACACTCTCTTCAAGGGATAAATCCCTTCCTCAGCTGCCCAAGAAGAGTTGATTCCTCTTCTCTAGCCCAACCCTGCTTGTACAGTTTCTCTCTAGCACTTGTCACACTCACTGGAATTCTTTTTGTATGTCTTTGTCCCTCTCTGAGCTGTGAGCTCCTTAGTGGTAGCTAATATAATGAATGTAAAATCAATATTAGTATCTTTCAGTGGGGCGCGGTGGCTCACCCCTGTAATCCCAGCACTTTGGGAGGTGGAGGTGGGTGGATCACCTGAGGTCAGGAGTTTGAGACCAGCCTGGCCAACATGGAGAAACCCTGTCTCTACTAAAAATACACACACCCAAAAATAGCCAGGCATGGTGATGGGCACCTGTAATCCCAGCTGCTCGGGAAGCTGAAGCAGGAGAATTCCTGGAACCTGGAAGTCGGAGGTTGGCGTGAGCCAAGATTGTGCCACGACACTAAGAAAAAAAAAAAAAAAAAAGTAGTGTCTTTCTTTTTGCTACACAAGAGATGTTAAATTAATATTATTTTAATTCAGGGCACACAGTAGATTTTGAATAAATTTCATTGAGTGAAACATTAGGTTATCCCTTCAAATCTCATCAAAATTCATTTCTTCTAAGAAACCTGAGATTACCAACACATTTGGATAAACTGAAAGTGAGAGATGCATAAAAATTTGCTCTACTTTAAAATTCACATTTCTTTGGACAAAAAATCTAAACAGGATTATAAGGAAGTATGTCAGAAAGCAAAAAAGGGAACAGGAGCCTACAATGTGCTCAATATGAACAATTTTTGCCGAATTAACTCTGTCCTCTTTCTGTTAAGTTTATTGGACTGAAGGCCATCATCAATGGATCAACGCTGGATCAATGATTCCGGTAAGGCATTTGGACACCACCCTTGATGCCCTTGTGGAAAAGATGGATAAATTGTGAATTAATAACAGCAAAGAGGTAATTCATATGTAGCTTAACCAAGACATCAAAGCCATTTTTTTGAATGACCACCGTAGTAGACAACAATGGCTTTACCATTCAAATCGGTCCCGGCAGATCAACTCTACTGTTGACCAGCTGTGACACCTATCCTGGGAAATTTTGTTTCTGTGAATCTCAGTTTACTTACCTATAAAACAGAGAAAGTAATTTATTTCAAAGGATTTGGATTGGGATTAAAGGATGTGATACATTCGGCAAGCTACAAAGAATATGCTACACATACTTTTAACACCTGTCTGTCTGTATCAGTAATCTTTAAGTTCCACACCACTGAGTCTTCTACTTACCATTGTATCCTCATCTTCCAGTGCACAGCCTGGTGAATAAAATGTCTCAGCAAATATTATTGAGTGAATTAACGAACACATTCCTAAAGCTGGCACCATCTTCAACGCACATGAATGTTCCAGAAAGATTTGTTTCCCAGGCAACATGAAGACGTTAACACATTGGCAATGCTTCTTGTTTTTTTGTTTTGTTTTGTTTTTTGAGATGGAGTCTCGCTCTGTTGCCCAGGCTGGAGTGCAGTGGCGCGATCTTGGCTCACTGCAAGCTCCGCCTCCCGGGTTCACACCATTCTCCTACCTCAGCCTCCCAAGTAGCTGGGACTACAGGCACCCACCACCACACCTGGCTAATTTTTTGTATTTTTAGTAGAGATGGAGTTTCACCATATTAGCCAGGATGGCCTCGATCTCCTGACCTCCTGATCCACCCGTCTCGGCCTCCCAAAGTGCTGGGATTACAGGCATGAGCCACCACGCCCGGCCTCCTTCTTGTTTAGCAGCACAAAGTTTTCAGCCATTCCTGATCTATATTTTTATCAATGAGTTTTACAGTGACATATAGATACTTTTAGTATATTTCCAATTGAACAAAAGCTTAGAAATGCAATTAACATGATAAATGATAGTACAGTAATCCAAAAGGATTTCATTACAATGAAACAAGAATCCTTAAAGCAACAGCCACCATAGTAGGTAAGATATTAAGATAGCATGAAACTGGGAAACTGAACTTAGCTTCAAAACCTCAGTTGGATAGAATGGAAGAGACCAAAACTGCAAACTTGACAGCCATTCATTAAAGATATAGAAGACAAAGATTATGTGGGAGGACACTGACTAAAAACAAAACACAGTGCCCGTTTCTACAGTGCACACTGACTGCTGAATTTTACCAAATGCAGGCTCGGACTAGATACAAATCATAATAAAAGACCTCACTGCTCCAGTTTGGAAAGACACGTAAAGGTCATTTCCTCACAGCCCCTTGTACCATCTGATGATCCCCTGTTCAGAATCTCAAACCAAGAGCTTGCGTAGGGAAGCCCCTGCCCCCATTTCCTCATCCGTGCTCTGGTGCCCCTTTATTTCTGTCAGCCGCCTGCTTCCATCTTTATGTGCCTTGTACTTGTATCCCCCAATCCATCATGTCAAACATTGCCTTGCTAATATCCTTAACTCATTATCTATCCATCCCATGTACCGAATTCCGGAAGCACGCAATTTTCTAGAGTCTGTATGACTAAAATCAGATTAATAAATTCTGCTTAAAAGAATAATTCAGTTTTGCCAGTACACCTTTAACTTTTCCCTCTTTCGTGGCTCTTGCTCAATTAAAAACATCTCCTTTCACCCCATTCCCCCTTTTGTTACTGCCCCATCTCTTTCCTCCCCTTCAGAGACAAGTGTATTGAAAGAGTTACCTGTGCTGAAGTTTCAGAGACCTCCCCTCACACTCACTATTCAGCCCACTGCTATAAGGATGTTGTCCTCATCACATTTTATAGGAAAACACAGTGGACGTTTCAGGTCTCATCTTTGTCCTAGCATTTTAGGTGTTGACTGCTGCTGCTTTCTACAAAAAACCTCTTCCCTTCCCTCCCTGATGTCTTCCTCCTTCTCCATGCATCTCTTACATGTTTGGGTTCCTTCTCTGGGTTGCATCCCAGACCCTCTTCTCTTAGCATTCTACAGATTCTTCCCGGAAATGCCATCCTCCCCAGAGCTTGAATCACAGAGTCACTGTGTTGCTAACACCCGAATGTGTCTCTTTACCTCTAATCTGTCTCCTGAACTTCGGACTTCTATAGTTCATCTGTATTAACCTTTTTATTTTCTATAGTTCATCTGTACGCCTTTTAATTTTCTGTATTTCTGATGCTCTGATATTTTGAGGCTTTGCTGACCCCAGAGGGATGCCCCTCCCAGGACTGGCAATTCCTAGGGCTAGTGCTAGCCTGAAAGCACAGCTCTCATATGCAAACCGATCAACCAGACCCACACCCCAGCCAAAAATTCACAGTGTCTTTACTGGGCTCTCACACTGTGGGCCACTGTCCACCTGTGCTAATCACCACAGGGCCGAGAACCAGACAGGAAGGGACAGCCTTTATATCCCAGAGTGTGCTGAGATTATTCCACCAGGCCATCAGAGGCCGGCGTCACCTGCCTCACCAGTTCCTTCTAGAGGAACCACAGCAAAGGCTCTCGTCCATGGCTTCCTCGCTCCTCTGCCTCCTAACTGTGTGCTTCACCATATGGCCCTGCACAGCCCATCATGCCCCCTCCTTTCGGGAACTGTGAGTAACAAACCACCTTTTAAGTGCCACTCATCTCCCAATCTGCTGGCCTCACCGCACCTGCCTGTTAAAAACAAAACCTGCCTGTGAAAACTCCACCTTCTTGCTGAGCATCTCCTCTTGGATGAGTCCTGGGAACCAGAAACTCAGCATGTCCAATACCGAACTCATCACCCTTCCCCAAAAAACTGCCTCGCTCCCTGTGTGCCAGGGGAAGGGCGCCAGCAAACTCTACAGTTTACAAAACCAGAAAACTGGTCATCAGCCTCTACCTCCCACTTGATTCAAGCCACAGCTTCCAGGTCGCTTTACCTGAAGCAGCAGCTCTCAACCGGGACAATTTTACCCCTTAGGGGACATTTGGCAATGTCTGTAGACATTTTTCACGGATCCGACTGGCATTCGGTGCTTTGAGGCCAGGAGTGCTGCTGAACATCCCACAATGCACAGGACGCCCTCCCACCTTGATGACACACACAGAATTATCTGTGGCCCAAACATGTCGACTGGGCTAAGGTTAAGAAAGTCTCCTCTAAGAGGTATTCTCTGACTTCTCTTGCCTGAGGTGAGTCCTTCCTCTATGACCCTATGGTGCATTGTACTTTCCCATATACAATTTACCATGTTCACCTTAATTTCTGATTGAGTTGTTTCCCTATCCCACCACCCTAGAGCCCGCAGAGAGCAGAGCTGGGACTGTCTTGTTCACAGTTGCAATTTCAGTGCCTAGAACAACGACTGGCACATGAAAGTGCTTGATCATTAAGTCCCTGGCGCATGCAGGCACTCACCTGCACCAGCTCTTTGGCAGGTCCTTAGAAACGCATGGCATCTCGCTGCAGTGCCAGTCCTATTTGGAAAGCGGGATGTGGAGGTCGTCCTGCTTCCCTGGGGTCTGGTGCCTTTTATCTGGAATCTGGTGCATCAGGAGAGAGTCCCAGTGTGCACGCAGTGTCTAGGTTAAACCTTTTTCTATCTCCGCTCCATCCTATTGGTTTTCTTCTGCCTAACCAAGGCCTTGGGACTTGCCTGCCGCTTGTGAGTACCTTCTTTGGAGGAAATGTCCTGCTTCCTAACTCCCTGGGTCCTGCTGAGAACAGGCTGATCTGTAGAACCGTAGCATCCACGCCACGCCAACCTGAAACGCTGCATTAAACCTCGTGCTCCCTGAGGCTAGTGACTCCCTAGTTCCTCATGGTTCGGCCTGCCCTCCCTGCACGCCCCGCAGGTCTACACTCAGGGACCAGTTGCTGCGGTTCTGAGACGCCCCAATCCCTCGTAGAGTTTTTCTGTATCCTCCCTCTGGGCCCAGTTGCTGGGGTCTGCTTCATACCTGTATCTGGTAATCACGAAAACAAAAGCTCTTCTTACAAACTCCCCGGGAGCTCTGTTTCTCTTTCAGCAGCAGATGCTGAAAGAATCACGTGAACCCCATGTTGGGCTTCAGACATATTCCTAGTCCCATGTCTCATAACCCAGGAGAGTTTGACCACAAGGCAAGTCCTGATCAAACCAGCTTGGATATCGGGCGGCATTCAGCCTTCCGTGGAGGGTCGCAGGCATGTCGCGGAGAAGTGGGGAGGGTCTCATCGGGGAGCACCCAGAATAAGCACAAACCCCCATCCCACGGACAGTCCTCCAAATATTGACGATTGACGGGAACGACCATGCTATGCAAGCTTTGCTGAGTTCCATATTCCTCAAATGAAGGCGATAGCTTCAACGCGTCCATATCCTTTCCTATATCCCAAATCTGTCATTTCAGCAAAGAAAGGAAACGACATTAGGCTGACGTAAGTGGTCCCTACTGACTCATTTTCATCTCTGCCTTCCCTCGGTGTTCACAGATGGTCCCTGCACAACCTCCCATTTTAAAAAATACATACATTGCCCACACTCTGCACTGGTCAGACAGAATTTTGAGTATTTTGCATGTTCTTGGCACTAGACTTGGATTAAAACTTTGACAAAATCATAGGATCAAAGGACAATAAAAAGCAATAAGGCATCTGAAAACATCCTGCATGAGAAATAGGTGTTTTATATGTCATTTTTAATTGACACATAATAATTGTACATATATATGAGGTACAGAGATATTTAGATGTATACAATACATAATGCTCAATTCAGGGTAATTAAGAATAGCATATTTATCAAATTAGGCATTTTAATTGAGTTTTTAGATCAGAAAACAGAAATCTGAAAGGCAAGCCTGATTGATGGCCCGTATGCAAGTTGAAAGATCTCACGTGGAGAATGTGATGAACTTGCATTGTTCTTCCTACAAAGGTCAAAACTAGAGCCAACAGGCGAAACGTACAAGAGAGCAGATTGTGGCTCGATATTAAATTAAAAAAAAAAACTTGAATAAAATGAAGCAGTCTAAAAATAGACTGCCTGGAAATATTTTTCCAGTGATATTCCCGTCACTGGAAAGCTTCCTGCTCATTCAGAGGGTGAAAGTTGACTTTTCAGGATGATGTGAAAACGTTCCTGCATTAACTGGAAGATTTGTTAGGTGGTTTTGAGCATCCCATCCAACCCTGATATTTTTCTAATCTTAAATTATCTGTTTAAAATTTAATCCCTATTTTTATCCCCTTGGCATGCATAAAGCATTCTTGCATTTCATGTGCATATTTGATACGGTTGAATTTCTGCATTACAAAGATCAATGGTTGTGCTCACCTCTGTGGGTTTCGTGTTTTGCAGTTTTGTTTTTTTTGTTTTTTTTGTTTTTGAGACAGGGTCTCGCTTTGTCATCCAGGCTGGAGTGCAGTGGCACTAGTGATCCTCCCACCTCAGCCCCCTGAGTAAGCTGGGTCTACAGGCATGCACCACCAGGCCTGGGTAATTTTTTGTATTTTTTGTAGAGACTGGGTCTCCCTGTGTTGCCCAAACGGGTCTTGAACTCCTGGGGTCAAGCAGTCCTGCTGCCTCAGCCTCCCAAAGCAATGGGATGAGCCACTATGCCTGGTCTGTGCTCATCTCTGTGTGTCTGTGTCTGTGTGTACATCTGTGTGTCTATGCATGACCTCTAAAAATAAGACACTTATTGAAATCAGGAATCATGTTTAAATTATTTTCAACAGCCTGTAGTAGTACTATATTCTTCATGCCAGTCTACTAATGTAATGATATTGTCTGACTGCAATAGAGCCACATTCAAGCCAGAAAATTTCATCCTCTGTGTGAGGGAAGCAGGGGGTTCTACAGACTCCTTCTGAAACATGTTTGTTGGTAGAACATTCATCCTTAAATTTGAATCTAATTTCACCCTTTTATTATACCTGCATGTGTAGCTCTCTTATTAGTTTTTGGAAGATTAAACCCACTATCAAAACTTACTAGGCACCAAAGCCTCCTTCCCCCCATCCTCCATCACATCCTTCTCTTCTGCAGACACACCTGACCCTGTTCCTCTCACTCGAGGAATCACACGATATCTCATCATACCCCATGCGGCTTTAGGGTGATCTTTAAGATGCTTCTGCAAAACACTTAATAATAACCCACATTTTGCAGTATAAGACCAGAAAACTACGGTTTGAGTTCAGTAAGCTTAATTAACAAAGACTGAATTAACAAGTGGCCTGTTTTAACTCTGACTCCCACACAGAACATTGTCTCCAAATAGGATCGATTCCCTTCCGTCATCTAGTTCTTCAAAGAGTCTTCCTGAATGTACCTTCCGCAGCTCTGACCATTGCTCTATTCTCTGTCTCCTGGCACTGAGGCCTATAATTTACTTTGCGTATTAGAGCCCTGGCATCATAGAATTCGAGATTTAGAAGAAACTTCAAAATGATTTTAAGCTTCACACTTTACATAAATAAACTTATTTCCCTAAGTTTATACAGTTGGAGAGAAAAAAAGCATTTTTTTGACATGCTGTATTCAGTTGAGTGAGTGGATGGGTGAGTAAGTGGCAGAGAAAGACTCCAGCAGTGATAAAATATGTTCTTGCATGAATTTAATAGCTCTACTTCCTCAAACTGGGGATCCCACACAAAAGAACCCCGTACTAATTGCCTAATGAAACATTTCTGGTTTTCTGGATGTTTAGCTATGAAGTCAGAGTGGCCCATCCAGTCAGTACTTACCCGGGGCTCCTGTCCTGGACAAGCGATGGTTACAGAGGCTCCCTCCCTGGGCAGGGCCAAACTGCCCAAGGCCCATTGCCCAGCAGGCAGGAGCGTTCTCCCCCAGGCACCTGCACTCACTCACCCTAACCGACTCAGCCCGGAGGAACTGGTGTCTTATCAAACCACCTCCTGACCCTTGGGCTCAGCAGCAATCCTGCCTCAGGAGCATTGCCAAGGCCTCCTTAAGAGGAGTCAGGGGAAAATTGTTTACCAGGTATGACCTTGGAGACCTCCGGGCCCCAATGTGGCAATTAAAATCAACTGACTGAAAAACGAAGGTTCACGTTGAGCCCTCAATTCTCTCTATTCCCCGTACTCTGCCTAAATCGAGTGAATCTATTCAGTGTCCTCGGGACACAACTCTTCCCTCGGTGCATGTGACTGCATCCTGGCATTCTGCACACTTCTGCTTTCACCCAAATCCTACCAGTCCTTCACCAATCAGACTAAATGACTCGTCTGTCTTGGAGCTTTTACCATATTCACCACCTCAAGTCTCTCCCTTCCCTGAGCTCCTCATATAATGCTCACATATCCCCATTTATATGTCTCATTGACTCAACTCAGTATTAATTTCCTTGAAGACAAGTTAGATGTTTTACATCGTTCTCAAACATAGTATACTTCATGTATTAACATTTATTTCTTTATACTCTGTTTTTATTCACAATACATTTAAAAAGAAAATGCATTTGTTTATCAATTCGTTCAAAAATTATCTACTGAGCAATGAGCCGTGCTCTACATATCACAGGAAATAAAACAAGAAACATTTAAGATGATTCATATCCACTTAAGGGGTCATAATATAGTACAGAGGAAACAGCTCTGCCATTACTAGCTTTGTGACCTTGAAGAGCTTTCTTGACATGCTTGCACCTTCGTTTCCCTTCAGTAAAATGACATTATTATGGCTTATCCTGTGGTACTGTTTTGTAGATTTAGGACACAATGTATGTGAAGTGCTTGGCAGATGGTAGATGTTCACGCAATGCTAGTTAGTGTTACTGGAACACAAACTTTGTTGAGTGCCTTCCTTTTGCCTGAAACAAATGAAGAAAATAAAATCTCTGACTCCAAAGAAAATTACAGTCTAACAGGCGACAGATACCACCTAAAATAATTGCATCAAGGTGGTGAGTACAATAGTCTCGTCCTTCACTCAGAAAGCATGCCACCGTTAAGGAAAACACTAAAAATATTTAAGACACTATCATCTTACTGGGTCTTACTTTACATACAATTAATGCAAATGCCACCAAATACCATGTACAATCTTGAAAGAAAATGTTGCTTTCCAAAAGGATGCAAACAAAAAAAGATTAACTGGTCCATTAAAGAAAAGTAGTAATTAAAACTTACATCACACTTACTATGTGCTGGGCACTAGTCTGAGAATTCTGTACATCTTAACCCAACTAATCTTTGCAGTAACCTTGTGTGGTAGTTACCATTTTCATTTCTATTCTACAGAAGAGGCACTGAGGCACAGAGGTTTCAGTACGTTTCGCACAGACAGACAGCTACGCAGTGCCAAGGTCGCACTCCAAAGCCAGAGGTCAATGAGCAAAGCAGGTTCCCAGTAATTTGCGTAGTGTTGCCCTATTTCTGTTACAAAAAATGAACAGTGGGGAAAATCTGCATAGGTGCATATGTGTGGTTACACAAGATAAAGAAAAGGAGGGACAGGTTCACCCCAAACTGATCATGGCAGTGTTGCTTATTGGTTGAGGGGTGTTGAATATGGGAAGGAGGTGGGAAGACTGAGAACTTTCTCTTCACACAACAACCGGGTTTCATTTGTTATAATTAGCATATATTTATTTGAACAGATTTATTGAGATGTAATTCACATATCATACAATACACACGCTTAACATGTACAACTCAATGGCTTTTAATATATTCACAGCTTTGTGCATCCATAATTTTAGAATATCCATTACCCCCCAAAATAATTCATGCCCATTTGCAATCACTCCTCATTCTCACCCTCAACTCCAGGCAAGCAGAAATATATTTTTTGTCTTGATAGACTTGCCTTTCCAGACATTTCATATATGGACTCTTACAACATGTGGTCTTTTGTGTCCAGCTGGTTTTCCTTAATAATGAAACTTCATCGATGTAGCAGCATGGATCATTTATCATTCTTTTTTATGGCTAATATTCCATTGTGTGAATATGACACATTTTCTCATCCATTCATCTGTTGATGATCATTTGATCTGTTTACACCTTTTGCCTATTTCATATGAATGATGCTGTTATGAAATATTTGTGTATGAGTTTTGTGTGCACATATTGATGGCTGTAATTCCAAGGAAAATAAAATAAAATATTTTAATAAAAATAAAGAGGCTAACCACACACTTCTAAAAGCTAAAAAAGATTACCATTTTCTATAGATGATGTCACTGCTCTGTAAAGCTGAAGAAGAACCAGGAAAAAGAAATAATCTGACTTGGTATACAGAGCTCACAAACTGGTTGCCACCTGTTAAGGTATTTGGGCAACATAATGACTGATTTGTACTAAAATTTTGCTGATAGGTTAGTATCAGTAGGATTCAGGTGAAAATCTAAATTTTTATATTTTCTGAAAGTTCAAAATATATGTCAACATTCTTTCAAATAAAATCAGTGGTGGGGTGGGGGTGGGATGAGGGCAGGCGTGGTAGCTCACACCTGTAATCCTAGCACTTTGGGAGGCTGAGATGCAAGGATGGCTTGAGCCCAGGAGGTCAAGACGAGCCTGGGCAACACAGGGAGACTCTGTCTCAAATAAAAGATTAGCCAGGGGTGGTGGCACATGCCTCTGGTCCCAGCTACTTGAGAGACTGAGGCTTGAGCCTGGAAGGTTGTGGCTGCGATAAGCCATGATTGCATCACTGCACTCCAGCCTGGGTGACGGAGGAAGACCTTGCCTTGAAAAAATAAGTAAACAAATAAATCAGTGGGAACTGAGCAGCTGACCCTCCTCCAGAAGGAACATGCATTCTTTTCACCAAGCCAGCCCCTATTTGCACATTACCTCCCTGTCCTGTAGGCATTGGGATGTGCATCACTGGGTTCTTCAGAAGAGGACAGGGGGAAAAGGTTGGACAATCCAGGATAGGATATTTGATTTGGAAGCAACTTTTGAAGTCCTTACCTGATTCACAGAAGTTCTCTGCACCGGTACCCAAGCATGGCCACTCAGCTCCTGTTGAAAGCCTTGGGGAAGGGGAGATCGCTGTCTCCTGGTCAACTTCCTCACCATTGTACATTCTTCTTACGCTCAGCAAAATTCAATCTCCAACAGGCTTCAATGTGTCCGTCTTTATTCTTACCTTTGGGATCACAAGTAAAGTTAAATTCCATCTTCCACATAGTAGCTCTTCAAATCTCTCTCTCTCTCTTTTTTTATTTTTTTATTTTTATTTTTTTGAGATGGAGTCTCGCTCTGTTACCCAGGCTGGAGTGCAGTGGTGCGATCTCGGCTCACTGCAAGCTCTGCCCCCTGGATTCAAGTCATTCTCCTGCCTCAACCTCCTGAGTAACTGGGACTACAGGTGCCCACCACCACACCCAGCTAATTTTTTGTATTTTTAGTAGAGGCGGAGTTTCACTGTGTGAGCCAGGATGGGATCAAACTCCTGACCTCGTGATCCACCTACCTCGGCCTCCCAAAGTTCTGGGATTACAGACGTGAGCCACTGCGCCCGGACCCTATGGATAGTTTAAGGCCAAAACCACAGAATAATTTAATTAGTTGTCCGTGACCAAAAAATTAACAGAGTGGACAAACCATAATTAAAACAAAATTCCTTTGTTCTGAGTGCAAAACCCACATACTCTAATAAAAGTGGATGGCAATGCAAGAAATGAGAAGTAGATAGCAAAGAAATGAGCCATAAGCAAAAGTGGCCATCACTGGCCTCTGGAGATGGTTCTGCACTGAGGCGAAGGGTTTGAGGAGTTCATTCATTTTAATTGCTGCATATAATTTCATGGCATGAACATACCACCATTTAATCATCATTTTTGAAGAACAAACC